>NC_047055.1:86471376-86771376 GCF_011762595.2 Tursiops truncatus | reverse complement strand
ATAAGATTATACCTTGCATGTTTAGAATAAGTTTCTGTCCATCTCTGCACTAAAAAATTTAGAGAGTTACAAGCTCTAAAGTGCTATAGAGAAACATCACTTAGGGGAGGAAGGTGGAAGTGTATTTATGTTGGAGTGTAAGCATGTGTGGAAGCCTCGCAGCACCAGGACTTGGCCCTGTTCTTAGAGCATCCTCTATCCATTCTCTACCTGTCCTGCTTCAAGAGTTCCAGCTGGCCTGCTGTGAAGCCAAGAGCTACTTTGGAGTGCTGGCTGCAGGATTAAGCCAATTCTTATGCAACTGACTCAGTTCTTAATGGCCATTTCTTCTAAAAAGTTTCTTTTGTGTGTGGGGGAGGGTGTGGGTCTTGGGATAGGGGTGAATTTGAGGTTTAAAGTTTAAACTAGAAATAAGATGATGTGGTCTGCTTGCTCTCTGTTTAGATAGGCTTTAAGACCAATTGGATTTACATGGAGGCCAGGCCAGAGAATGGTAATCGATGACTTGTGTGCAGACAAGCATTTATCCAGGTTGCATTGTCCAAATTGGTTTGTTAAAGCTCCAGGTTACATTCTTACACAAAGAAAAACATTCAGTAAACATGAGACAAGTTTAGGAAAACTTAATAAAAAAAACCTGTCTTATACTCAAAACAAACAAACAAACAAAATGCTACAAGAGCCCCACCTCTTGGTCCCTCCCACAGTGAAGCTTCAGTGCTTCGGTATGCCCTAATAGCTCCATGAAGTCCCCACCGTGTAGATATCAAAATCTACAAGGTTCACCTCTCCATGCAGTGCAACATGGCCCCAGGGCACTGGTGTGCCCCATTCTCAACATACAGCCTCTATCTCTATCTCAGTACAATCCAAGGTGACAGTCTCTTATGTACACAGCTAGCCTGCCCGAGTGTATATAAGATATCCCTCAGTGATAGACGGATGCGCTAATTTTTAGACCAACCTCCCATCTCAGGGCCTCACCGTGCTGGGGAGCTGCAGCCCCGTGGTGCCTCCAGGCAGATAGCTGAGCATCTCATCGTTGTAACTGGACTCCAGGCTGATGATCTCATCGATGACATCATCAATCTGGGAGAAGAAATATGGAAGAGCCTTAGAAGAAGCTGGGGCAGGGGGAGCATGGGAGGGTCGTCTGCAGCCACTCACCTCCTTCTCTGAGCTAGACCCGATGGTAAGCAGTGCCATGGGGCTGTTGGGAGCACTGCCAGTGGGGCCAGTAGCATGGGCAGCCTCAGGGGCGGGAAGTGGCTGGGCACTAGCAGCCCCCGGTGGTGGGGTGAGGGCCTGGGACGCCAGCTTGGGCCCAAGTGTGGTGGACAGGTACTGCTTCACCTGCTGCCGGCGCGCCTGCTGCAGGTGGTAGCGCGTCGGGTTCTCCAGATGGGTCTGTACCTGTGGAATGTGGGGGAGACAGGATGGGAGGGAACAAGGTAGAACAGGGCTCAGAGGGGTGACTCTGAGCCCCAGCTTGCCCCACAGAAGTCATCTGTTCCTAGGCTCAAGATGGCAAACCAGGCCCAGAATCTGAGAACCCTCTCCCACCCCCAAATACTGATTAAAGTCTCCCCTAGGACCCAAACTCCGTTTCTCAGAGATCCTTCACAGCCCTCAAGATCTACCCATGGGTGGCAGAATCCTTCACAGTTTCTGGAGCACCCTGTCACAGTCCCCAAGAGGCCCCCCGCAAAGCTGGTGACCCCACCTAACAGACATGGGAACTATACATGGCTTCCCAAGACACTCCAATGACCAAAGAATTCCTAATGCATAACCATATGTGAAGTGCTTCCTACAAAGCCACTTCACAGACTCCAGGGCCCACTCAGGGCACTCATGAGCCTCCATGATCCACCAAGACATCCTATGGCCCCCAAGAACCCCTCACAACTCCACAAGAACGCCTTGGAAACCCTAAACACAATGGGATACTAGCACAGCCCCCTTTTAACAGTACCTGAGACCTTCCTTAGAGCCCCTAGGACCTCGTCCCAAAGCCACCAGGACCAATCCTCAGTCACCAGGAGCCCCTCCCAGGGCCTCTGGATGTCACCTTACCTTGAGCACCTCCCTGGGCACCTGAGCAGGGGGAGGACGACCCAATGTGTGGCCCCCAGCAGAGACGCCGACCACAGAGATGGCAGGAGAGGCAGGTGCAGGACTAGGGAAGGGAGAGGCTGCAGCCTGTTCCCGACGCTCACGCCTCTCCTGCTCCTGGGCCTGGGCCCGCATTAGCTGCTGCCGCAGCAAGACCCGCGATGAAGAAGATGACGACATGGCAGGGGTCCTGGAGCCCCCTGCAGAAGATGATGCAGAGAGTGTAGCTGGGGTGGCTGGTGTGGCCTGCAGTGATATTGGGAGGCTGTGGAATGGGAAATACGGGGCCACAGGTAAGCTAAAAGTCTCGGCCCAAGCCTAAGGAGTCACAGTGCGATGGAGCAGACATTCGAACCTGGCCTGTTCTCTGCCTTCAGAAGCCACAATGTGGAGGGGAGATAAAGGAACCAGACCTGGTCACAACCCTCAGGGGTCACAGTCTGGTGGGGGAACTTTAGCCTGCAGTCCTTATGGTGAAGCCTGGATTTGGGCCTGTTCGTATATCAAGCGGAGATACCATTGTTCAGCTCTGCGAGCTATTTACAGGAGAGCAGAAGGAAACAGAATTGAGGTTGTGGGAGTAGATACAGACACAGAGGGCTCATTAAGCTCAATTTGGGGCTGGAGATGCTCCCTGAGCTCCTGGGGGTGGGCATCAATCTATATGGGCAACCGCAGGCCCTTCTTCCTCCCCTGCCTGGGCCTCTGGTCCCAGGAGCTAGTCAGTCTCGAAAATCTCAGAGATTTCACAATCCTCCCTTCCTGCCCCTCTTCCAGGTCCCCTCCCCTCTCTTAGAGCCCAGGCCCATGACTCAGCACATTTAGACTTTCAAGCTTGGGGGAAAGAAGAGACCAGCAGGGGTTCTTCAAGGGCTGGGAGTGGGTGAATTTGTTGAGTTGGGGGGGGGTGACCAGGGGTTATGGGAATGGCTCCGCCTACTTGGGGGCTGGGCTTGAGCAGGCCACGCCCTGTGTCTGGGAACTCCAGGCACGCTGCAATTTTTATCTATGAATGGATGTGCAGGTGGGGGAGGAAGCAGGGGAGATTTTGTCTGAGATACTAGAATCCTAGCTTGGCCTCCTGCTTTCCACATGCTCTTTCTGGCTCTTAATTTTGCTATCTGGAAAATTCAGGCTGGTGAGAGAATGGGTTGGGCTGGCACTGAGGGCCTCTGCCCATCAAGAGGGGATGGAGGGGCCTGAGGAATTGGGAGGGGAGTCAGAGAGAAGAGACATACCTTGAGCGTAGAGATAGGGGCTGGCTTTTGAGCTCGTAGAAGCTGTCAGGATCAAGGACGTTTTCTAATTCGATGTCAGCAACAATCCCGGATTCCGGAAGCAAAGAGTTCAGGCTGAGGGTGGGGGGAAGGCAGGGTGATGGTCAGTGATTGTACGGAGACGTCATTCCCCTGAGAGAGACAGAGACAGAGACAGAAGAGAAAAGAAGAGAAGAGAAGCATACACCAGGAGAGAGGAGAATAGAGTGTATCCCTCACATTCAGCCACTTTGCTGAAACCACCACCATGAATTCCCATGTCTTCTCCCCTCTCCACTCTCTTTTGCTCCGTGTTACCCATAGTTCCTTAAGATTAAAAATAATAAGCTTGAACCCCAGATCCTCGATCTAACAATCACCTGGGTGTACAACCTGGGTTTCAGGAGAATAGAAACGAAGAGTTGAGGAATGACAATTCACTTTGTGGGATTCCTGACTTTGCATTCAGAGTTCTCCCAGCCCCCACACCCCCCATTGTTTTCCTGGCTGCTGAATGTGAGACCACATAGGTCCACAGGCATACTGCACGGTAGGGGCTTCCCTCGGCAGAACAGTCCATTGTAACACAAACTGAATGCATCACAAAGAGAACTGGGGTAGCTGATTCACTTTACTGAAGGATCCACTACTTCCCAAAAGAGCTCCCGGCCACCAACCCTGCCCCAGCCAGAGTTTGTGGGATGTGAACACGCATCCAAAAACAAGATGGAAATAACAAAGGCTCCCCTCAGTCCAACAATCTGGATTGACAAGAGGGAGAATTTGGGTGGATGATCTGCTTTATAGGAACATTCTTTTCTTGGTCAGAGGAGCTTGCCCAGCACTCTCCAGTTTTTTCGACAGATCAAAACACAAACACACCTCCAATACCAACACCCACTGACACACAAACTAAGAAGCCATGTACACCAGTCCCTTTCAACTATCGCCACTACTGTGATGATCTAGGTTGCTATAAAGGCATCAGGAGATGGTAAATTCATATATTGAAAGGCTCCTGCTCAACCCTCCATGCTGGCTGCAAGACCCTAGTGTGTAGGGGACATTAACATGCAGGCAGATAGATATGCATCCTTGAATTTAGTCAAAGATTTATAATCCTGAGATTGTCGTTGACTTGCCCCTCCCCAAGAATCTGTCTTCCTCCCTTTCCTCACTCACAGACGGGGCCCTAAAACCACCCCAGGAAGTCGGGAAGAGGAAGCTGGGGAGCCGCTGAGCTCAGCACAATCCCAGGCAGAAAGTAGGCGAAGCCCCCTCCCATGCTCACACTTCCATTGCACAGAAGTTGGAAGAGGTGGGCACTGAAATGAGCAGGGTATGGACAGAGAAGGCTGGGGCTTCCAGGCCCACTGATGGAAGTGAGGCTAAGAGGTCAGAGAGGACCCACCCAGGCAGGGATGGTGCAATTGGTGCTCATTCCAGCTCTAGGGTCAGATTCAAGATTGCCTCCAGGGCCTGAGAGACAGACTGGGAAGGTGAGATAAAAAAAAAAAAAAAAAAACCTCTGTGTCTGTGTGTGTGTAGGGGGTGAAAAGAGCTGGCTGAGAGGCTAGGGCAGGTGGCAACAAGAACAAGACCCTCCTGTGGGTTCCCAAATAAGGTCTGAGGCCTTCTCTGGGCTAAGAGGTAGCACCATCTCCATTGCCTGTCTGTCTGACTAGTTTCCCATTCAAGCCCCTATGGGGTGTGGGAAGAGGGCTTTTCCACTACCCAGCTGGATGGGTGGGCAGGCGAAGGGATTATTCTGATCAAGTCTTGATGAATGTTGCTTTTCTTGTTCACTCACACACACTCACAAGGCTGGTCCCACGCAGTATATCCGAGATACCCCCAAATCCCTCCAGAGTCATTTTATCCCCAAACACAGCCTCCAGCAACCAGCCACTGGGAGTCACCAAGCTCCCAAGACAGCACCTCTATCTCCCAGGACGTCTTCTCTGAGGGAAAAAGTCCCTTAAAAATCAGTGCCTCACCTACAGAGTGCCCCCTCAAATTCATTCCCCTCATATCTGACTCAAAGACCCCAAATTCAGCCTCTAGTCAGAGTCTCAGTCCCTGAAGTTCAGCTACCCTAGACTAGTTTTTGGACACAACAGAATCAGCCCCTCGAGACCGAGTCAAGGGCCCCCGCCAAATCTGAACTAGGCCTCCCTTACTGCACTTCCACGACTCCTTTAAGCCTCAGTCCAAGCAAGCCACCGCCAGATTCCTTAGGTGCCCCCCCAAGTCAGGCGCTCAGACGTCCTCCAAGACTAGGCCGGGGCCTCCAATCACAGTCCTGGGCCCCCGCTGCCCCCAGATAAGGCCCCCGGGAACCCCAGTTAGCACTACCGGTCCCAGGCGGTCCCGCACCTGAGCAGCTGGGCCGAGTCGGCCGGCCTGCGCTCCTCCAACAGCACGAACACGGCTCGAGGGCCCTCCGCGCTGGCCTCTACGCCGTCCCGAGCTGGCTCGGCCGCATGAGACATGACGCCCGGCCCCGGGCGAGCCCCGCCAGGCCGGTCGGGCCTCGGCCCGGTCCCCCTAACAAAATAAGAGTCCCCCTCCCCCGCTCGCCACCGCCTCCTCCGCTAAGCCATGGATCGAGCTCTGCGCGGGCGGGCGGGCGGCGTCGGGGAGATGGGATGGGCTGTGAGTCATCCCCCGCCCAGAACGGACCAAACCGCCCCCCCAACCTAACCCCGGACGACCGCCCTCCTCCCCCTCGTCCTCTTCCCCCTCCTCCTTGGGCTGGGGAAACTCCACAGGAAGTGACCGCACTGAGGATAGACAGCTCGCTGGGCCACGCCCTCCGGGTGAGGCGGCCAATCGTTGAGGGGTGGCTCAAGGGCCCGCCCTAAGCTACGCCTCCGAAGCCGAGAGAGAACTAGATTCCGCAGGCCCTTATTCCGAGAAGGGGGCACCGAGGCCACGCCCTCAGAGACAGAGGCAAATCAATGAGAGGTAATTAGATTGAACCACGCCTCCTCTTCTCAAATTATCCCTCCGCAAGATATTAAGCCGCTCCTTGGGTTCTCTGCGCCTGCGTACTGATGGCCAGTCTGCGCGCGGAGGGTCTCCAGGACACGCTTCTAGCTTCGGAAACGCGCCCTCTATAGGCCAATATTCATAGTATCCACTCTCTAAACCGCGCTCCAACTTTGATCTAGCGGTGCCTCCTCAGCCAAAGCCATAGCCTTGAGGCCTAGGCAGCTACATTCCCGGAAGGTGCGCGCCAGAAACCCCACCCTTTTGGTACCTACAGTCCAGCCGCCCAGCTGGTTTTCCTGGAAGCGGTCCGCCTACTCTATGTCATTTAGAGCGGTTGTTGTACTAGGTCGTTGCGCTGCACTGTAGGTGCTTAGTGAACCCTTGGCAGATGGATGAATGAGTGGAAGGATGGAAATTAGATCTGGCCCCTTCTGTGGTTGACTTCTGGAATTATAAAGACCAAGGTTTGAATATGGGCAAGGGACTTACCCTCTCTGAGCCTCAGCTTTACTGGTCTGTCAAATGGGAGTCATAATACCTGTTTGACAGGGTTGTTATGAGGATTGGAGGTTATTTTTGAATAGTGCTAGCAGGTTGTTTGACATACAATAATCTCTCCAAAAATTGATTCACTCATTTGTGCACTGATTTAACATTTATTGAGCTCCTCTGTGTGCTAGATACATGCAAGCCGGCTTGCACACAGCAGAGGGTCCCACCCATACGTTCAGATGCACAGTCAGCTCACAAAATACCCAGACCCACGACCTTCCCTTTATCCCTCCCAACATCCCGAGATCATGCCCATCAGTTGGACCACTGGGAACTTCGCTGAGCGCCCATTTGCCTTGCACCTTCCTGTATTGGCACCCTTATTTCCCAAGTTGGCTTGGTAAACACGCACATCCCCACACGCTCACACACAAACATTACCCACATAATAAAGACAATTCTTCCCAAAATTAATCTTTAAAAAAACAATACATTACCAATAAAATTTGCAAAATGAAACTTGTAGACCTGATGTTAAAATTCCTACGGTGCCTTAAATACACAAGAATATCTAATTTTATAAAAGAAAAAGAAAGAGGAGGGCGTCATCTTACCAGATTCAAAATATCTGACAAAGCTCTAGTTATTAAAACATTGTGGGACTTCCCTGGAGGTCCAGTGGTTAGGACTCCACGCTTCCACTGCAGGGGGAGCGGGTGGATCCCTGGTCGGGGAACTAAGATCCCGTGTGCTGAGCAGCCAAAAATAATAAAATAAAATAAAATAAGCACAGGGAAATACAAACATAAAAAGAAACATCATGATATGGGAGTAGGAATAGAAAACTAGATCAATGGTACAGAAAAAAAAATCCAAAAATCGACCTAGGTATTGTGGGAATTCATAAATGACAAAAGTGATATTTCAAGTCACTGGGAGAGAGATGAACTATTTACTAAAGTAGTTTGGGGAGAAATGACTGTCTTTTGGGGGGAGGGATTAGATCCCTAATTTACTCAATTCAGAAAAATTAATTCCAGATTGGCTAAAGACCTAACCATTAAAAAAGAACCTATAAAAAATATCAGAACAGGGCTTCCCTGGTGGCGCAGTGGTTGAGAGTCCGCCTGCTGATGCAGGGGACACGGGTTCGTGCCCCGGTCCGGGAAGATCTCACATGCCGCGGAGCGGCTGGGCCCGTGAGCCATCGCCGCTGAGCCTGCACGTCCAGAGCCTGTGCTCCGCAACGGGAGAGACCACAACAGTGAGAGGCCCGCGTACCGCAAAAAAAAAAAAAAATATATATATATATATATATATATATATATATATATCAGAACAAAATATGTTTGGAGACTATGTTTAAGTCTTTGGCAAAAAAGTAGGCCTTCTTAAACAGGATACAAAAAGCAAAAGCTATAAAGAAAAGTAACAATAAGCAACATTTACCGGTCATTCTTGGCATTTTATCTGTATTCATTCATTTTAATCCTCAAAACAGACCTCTGAGGAGGGTTCCATTTATTTTCCCAACCTACAGATTAGGAAACCAAGGTACAGCAAAGTTAAGTCACTTGCCCTAGGTCACACCAGTTTATAAAACCTGGGATTGGAACCCAGGCACACTTTTTAAAAAAAATTTTTTTTGTATTTTTCTTAGTTTGAATGAGGCTGCCATCTTCTTCTTCTTCTTCTTCTTTTTTTTGTGGTACACGGGCCTCTCACTGTTGTGGCCTCTCCCGTTGCAGAGCACAGGCTCCGGACGCGCAAGCCCAGCGGCCATGGCTCACGGGCCCAGCCGCTCCGCGGCATGTGGGATCTTCCCTGACCGGGGCACGAACCCGCCTCCCCTGCATCGGCAGGCAGACTCTCAACAACGGCGCCACCAGGGAAGCCCGAGGCTGCCATCTTTTTTTCCATTTATTTTATTTTATTTATTTTATTTATTTATTTTTGGCTGCATTGGGTCTTCATTGCTGCGTGCTCTCTGTCTCTGTCTCTGTCTCTCTCTGGAAGCTGGGGTTTCATTGCAACGCAACTGAGGAGCGGGGTGAATGGGAGATATGTAGGGAGAAGAGAGGGCAGTTGGATGGTGAAATTGGGGATGTTTATAGAGAGATATGAGGGGTGATTGAGGGTGGTTTGGGGTGAGGTTGGGGTCTATTACAGGACAGTTGGCACACAACTAAAGGACCACCACGTCTTCAAGAGGAATGGGGCTGTTAGAGGACCGTTTAAGAGTACAGGTGGCAGCTTTTGGAGGGTAAATTGGGAATACTCTCTGGGGGGTTGGAAGATGGTTTGAGATGCAGTTGGAGGGACTATGGAAGGTTAGTGTGTAGTCTTTTGTAGTTTAAGGAGTTGTTAATAGAACTGTTAACTGTCATAGGATAGTGTGGTAGCCTAATGCCCCCCCCCAAAAGATATCCATGTCCTAATCCCTGGAACCTGTAAATGTTACCTTATACGTCAAAAAAAAAATGGTTTACACATGTGATTAAATTAAGGATTTTCAGATAGAGAGATTATCCTGGATTATCTGAATGGAACCTAATTGTAACCCCTAATTGTAAGCCCTTATAAGAAGAAAGAAGAGAGACAGATTTGACAAACCATAAAGGAGAAGGCATTGTGACCACAGAAGCAGAGATTGTAGTGATATGGCCACAAGCCAAGGAATGCCAGCAGCCGCCAGAAGCTGGAAGAGGCAACAGATTCTCCCCTAGAGCCTCCAGGGAGAGTATGGCCCTGCCGACTCCTTGATTTTGCCCAGTGGAATTGATTTTGGACTTCTGGCCCCCAGAACCATGAAAGAGTAGATTTCTTTTTTTTTTTTTTTAATTTTTGGCCGTGCCACGCAGCATGTGGGATCTTAGTTCCCCGGCCAGGGATCAAATGCACTCCCCCTGCATTGAAAGTGTGGAGTCTTAACCACTGGACCGCCAGGGAAGTCCCATAGATTTCTTATATTTTTAATCCACCAAATTTGTGGTAATTAGTTACAGCAGCCACAGGAAACTAATATAGATTTTGGTACCTGGATATGTGATGCTGCTGTGTCTTAGTCTGCTTGGGCTGTCATAACAGAATACCACAGACTGTAGTATTAAACAACAGAAATTTATTTTCTCACAGTTCTGGAGGCTAGAAGTCCAAGATCAAGGTGCCATCTGAGTTGATTTCTGATGAGAACCGTCTTCCTGACTTGCAGATGACTGATATTTGCTGTGTCCTCACGTGGTCTTTCCTTTGTGCATGTGCACTCCTGGTGTCTCTTCCTCTTCTCATAATGACACCATTCCTATTGGATAAGGGCTCCACCCTTATGACCCCATTCAACCTTAATCATCTGCTTAAAAACCCTATTTCCAAATACAATCATTTGGGGGGTTAGGGCTTCAACAAATGAATTGGGGGGGTTGAACACAATTAATTCCATAACGCGTTGCAACAAATACCTAAAAGAATTGAAGTGGCTTTGGAATTGGATAGTGGGTAGAGGCTGGAAGAATTTTGAGGCACATGATAGAAAAAGCCTAGATTGCCTTGAATAGACTGCTAGGAAAAATATGAATGTTAAAAGCACTGCTGGTGAAGGCTCAGAAGGAAATGAGGAGCACAGTAGAGAAAGCATACATTGTCTCAGAGAATACGTATATCATCATAAACAGAATATTGGTAGAAATATTAATGTTACAGGTGCTGCTGTTAACAGGGCTCAAGGAAATGAACATGTTATTGGAAACTGGAGAAAAGAAAATCCTTATTATATAAGGCAGAAAACTTAGCTGAATTGTGTCCTACAGTTGTGTGGAAAGCAGAGCTTGTAAGTGATGGACTTGAATATTTAGCTGAGGAGATTTCCAACGAAAATGTTGAGGTACTGCCTGGTTTCTTCTTGCTGCTTATAGTAAAATGTGAAAGGAAAGAGATAAATTGAGGGAAGAACTGTTAAGCAAAATGGAGCCAGGATTTGATAATTTGGAAAATTCTCAGGCTGTCCAGATTGTAAAAGACATAAAATTTAGGAGATTCACTGTCAGGAAAGTATGCTCTGGAGAGAAAGCCAAGGGTGTGGCTGGACAGCCTTTTGCTAGTACTAAAGAGATTTTGTGTGTGACTCATGGATCCTCTCAACCATCTCAGTAGAAGTCAGGAATAGAGATGGGATTATCCATGAAAAATTTGAGGAGGACCCTCTTGTCTAATGATGTGAATCCTTGTGCCTTCCATGGGAGATCCAAAAGATTTTTCAGAATGTTATACTGATGGAAACACTGCCTGATTGGCTTGAAAAAAAAAAAGAGATAGGATGAAATTAAGGAAGGATTTTGGACTCCCAAAATTTTACTGGAAGGATACAGGCTAAAACTACTCAGCAGCAAACATGTGCTACCCTTCAAGGGAAAGAAAGAATGACTCTGAGGACACAGCCTTGAGCCCAGAGGTAGAGCATCAAGCCACAGAGGATTTATTATTCCCAGGCCTTGAAACTGAATGAAACTTGCCCTGCTGGATTTCACCATTTCCTGGGACCAGTGACACTTTTTTTCCTTCCGTTTTCTCCCTTTTGGAATAGGAATGTCTATGACTCTCATCATATGCCTGTCCCACCACTGTGTTTTGGGAACAGATAACTTGTTTTCTAGTTCCACAAGTCCAGACCTGGAGAGTAATTTTACCTCAGGGTGGATCATACCCAGAGGCTCACTCGTGCCTGATTTAGATTATTTAGGTGATGAGATTTGAAACTTCT
This sequence comes from Tursiops truncatus, assembly GCF_011762595.2. NCBI lineage: Eukaryota > Metazoa > Chordata > Mammalia > Artiodactyla > Delphinidae > Tursiops > Tursiops truncatus. The sequence continues at coordinate 86,759,763 of NC_047055.1, read as the reverse complement.
GAGCTGATGATATTAAAGTCAGATTTTGAACTTGAGTTGATGCTGTAATGGGTTGAAATTTTGGAGTATTGGGATAAGGTACATGTGTTTTTCACATAGAGTGGATGTGCATCTTTGGAGGCCAAATGGTGTACTGTTGTAGGCTGAATAATGCCACCACCAAAGATATGCACATCCTGATTCCTGGAACCTTTGAATGTAACTTAGATGGAAGAAAGAGAAGAAAAGAAAAAGAAAAGGGACTTTGCAGTTTGTAGATGTGATTAAGGTAAGAATTTTGAGATGGGGAGATTATCTTGGATTATCCAGGTGACTCTAATCGTAACCATAGTGTCCTCGTAAGAGGGAGGCGGAGGCAGATTTGACAGAAAAGAAGGCAATGTGACAATCAAGCAGAGATTGAAGTGATGTGGCCACAAGCCAAAGAATGCTGATAGCCACCAAAAGAGGAAGAGGCAACAAGCAGATTCTCTCCTAGAGCCTCTGAAGGGAGCATGACCTGGCTGACACCTTGATTTTGGTCTTTTGGCCCCCAGAACTGAGAGAATAAATTTCTTATGTTGTTTTAAAATTTTTCTTATGTTTTAAACCACCAAATTTGTGGTAATTCATCACAGCAGCCACAGGAAGCTAATATAGATGGCTTAGGGGTAGATTTGGGGTTGTTGGAGGGACTTAGGGGTATGCTTGGAGGTGATTGAGGGCAGTTTGAGGGTATAATTGGGGCATTTGAAAGTGTTTGGGTGCAGTTGGAGCCATCAAAGGGAAGACCGACGTGGGGTTGTGGGAGTCACCAGAGGGTGGTTTGGAGGTATGGTTCTTGAAGGGTGGTTTGGGTGGTACGATTGGAGAAAACTGGAAGATGTTTTGTGGATATAGTTGCATGTCCCTTAGAATCCATGGGGAGATTGGTTCCAGGACACCCCCATGTGTGAATACCAAAATCCAAGGATGTGCAAGTCCCTTATATAAAATAGCATACTACAGTTAGTCCTCCCTATCCCTGGATGTGGGACCAGTGGATATGGAGGCCAACTGTAATTTAAGACAGCTATAGCTGTCATTGAAGAGTGGTTTGGAGGTATAGTTTGGGGCTGTAGCTGTGGGACCAAGGGAAGGTAGTTAAGGGGTATTTAGAGGCAGAGTTGGGGGCTCTCGGAAGGGAAATTGGGGGGGCGAGGTTTGTAATTGTTGGAGAGTAGCTTGGGATTAGAGTTGGGTATCACTGAAAGGGCACTTTGGGGATATTCTTGGGATTTAGAGGGCAGTTTGAGGGTAAAGTAGGGTCAGTTGGAAGGTTTGGGGATGAGGGTGAGGACCTGGTTGGGTAGTTTAGTGAGGAAGTTTGAGGAACAATAGTGTGGTTTGGGGATATAGTTGAAGGTTGGTGGGTACAGTCTGGGATGCAGTTTAGCGGCCTGTTTTGAGGTCTGGATGTCAGAGGGATTTTATGCGTTATAGTTGAGGAGCTATTAGTGGGTGATTTGGGGGGCAGTGAAAGATCATTGGAATACTATTCTCAGCAATAAAAGGAACAAACTGCTGATACATGCTACAACATGACTGAACCTCAAAAACATTATGCTAAGTGAAAGAAGCCAAACACCAAAAATCCACATATTGGATTTAAAAGGCAAATCTATAGAGACAGAAAGTAGATTAGCAGTTGCCTGGGAGTGGGAATGGGAACAGAGATTTTTTTTTTTCTTTTTTTAACATCTTTATTGGGGTATAATTGCTTTACAATGGTGTGTTAGTTTCTGCTTTATAACAAAGTGAATCAGTTATACATATACATATGTTCCCATATGTCTTCCCTCTTGCGTCTCCCTCCCTCCCACCCTCCCTATCCCACCCCTCCAGGCTGTCACAAAGCACTGAGCCAATATCCCTGTGCCATGCGGCTGCTTCCCACTAGCTATCTACCTTACTACGTTTGTTAGTGTGTATATGTCCCTGACTCTCTCTCGCCCTGTCACAGCTCACCCTTCCCCCGCCCCATATCCTCAAGTCCGTTCTCCAGTAGGTCTGCGTCTTTATTCCCGTCTTACCCCTAGGTTCTTCATGACATTTTTTTTTCTTAAATTCCATATATATGTGTTAGCATACGGTATTTGTCTTTTTCTTTCTGACTTACTTCACTCTGTATGACAGACTCTAGGTCTATCCACCTCATTACAAATAGCTCAATTTCCTTTCTTTTTATGGCTGAGTAATAGTCCATTGTATATATGTGCCACATCTTCTTTATCCATTCATCCGATGATGGGTACCTAGGTTGTTTCCATCTCCGGGCTATTGTAAATAGAGCTGCAATGAACATTTTGGTACATGACTCTTTTTGAATTTTGGTTTTCTCAGGGTATATGCCCAGTAGTGGGATTGCTGGGTCATATGGTAGTTCTCTTTGTAGTTTTTTAAGGAACCTCCATACTGTTCTCCATAGTGGCTGAACCAATTCACATTCCCACCAGCAGTGCAAGAGTGTTCCCTTTTCTCCACACCCTCTCCAGCATTTATTGTTTCTAGATTTTTTGATGATGGCCATTCTGACCGGTGTGACATGATATCTCATTGTAGTTTTGATTTGCATTTCTCTAATGATTAATGATGTTGAGCATTCTTTCATGTGTTTGTTGGTAGTCTGTATATCTTCTTTGGAGAAATGTCTATTTAGGTCTTCTGCCCATTTTTGGATTGGGTTGTTTGTTTTTTTGTTATTGAGCTGCATGAGCTGCTTGTAAATTTTGGAGATTAATCCTTTGTCAGTTGCTTCATTTGCAAATATTTTCTCCCATTCGGAGGGTTGTCTTTTGGTCTTGTTTATGGTTTCATTTGCTGTGCAAAAGCTTTGAAGTTTCATTAGGTCCCATTTGTTTATTTTTGTTTTTATTTCCATTTCTCTAGGAGGTGGGTCAGAAAGGATCTTGCTGTGATTTATGTCATGGAGTGTTCTGCCTATGTTTTCCTCTAAGAGTTTGATAGTTTCTGGCCTTACATTTAGGTCTTTAATCCACTTTGAGCTTATTTTTGTGTATGGTGTTAGGGAGTGATCTAATCTCATACTTTTACATGTACCTGTCCAGTTTTCCCAGCACCACTTATTGAAGAGGCTGTCCTTTCTCCACTGTACATTCCTGCCACCTTTATCAAAGATAAGGTGTCCATATGTGCGTGGGTTTATCTCTGGGCTTTCTATCCTGTTCCATTGATCTGTCTTTCTGTTTTTGTGCTAGTACCATACTGTCTTGATTACTGTAGCTTTGTAGTATAGTCTGAAGTCAGGGAGCCTGATTCCTCCAGCTCCTTTTTTCGTTCTCAAGATTGCTTTGGCTATTCGCGTTCTTTTGTGTTTCCATACAAATTGCGAAATTTTTTGTTCTAGTTCTGTGAAAAATGCCAGTGGTAGTTTGATAGGGATTGCATTGAATCTATAGATTGCTTTGGATAGTAGAGTCATTTTCACAGTGTTGATTCTTCCAATCCAAGAACATGGTATATCTCTCCATCTGTTTGTATCATCTTTAATTTCTTTCATCAGTGTCATAATTTTCTGCATACAGGTCTTTTGTCTCCTTAGGTAGTTTTATTCCTAGATATTTTATTCTTTTTGTTGCAATGGTAAATGGGAGTGTTTTCTTGATTTCACTTTCAGATTTTTCATCATTAGTGTATAGGAATGCCAGAGATTTCTGTGCATTAATTTTGTATCCTGCTACTTTACCAAATTCATTGATTAGCTCTAGTAGTTTTCTGGTAGCATCTTTAGGATTCTCTATGTAGAGTATCATGTCATCTGCAAACAGTGACAGCTTTACTTCTTCTTTTCCGATTTGGATTCCTTTTATTTCCTTTTCTTCTCTGATTGCTGTGGCTAAAACTTCCAAAACTATGTTGAATAACAGTGGCGAGAGTGGGCAACCTTGTCTTGTTCCTGATCTTAGTGGAAATGCTTTCAGTTTTTCACCATTGAGGATGATGTTGGCTATGGGCTTGTCATATATGGCCTTTATTATGTTGAGGAAAGGGGAACAGAGATTAAATGTATTTGGTGCTGCAACTAAGACCCGATGCAACCAAATTAATTAATTAATTAATTTAAAAAGGTATTTGGGGGCTTCCCTGGTGGTGCAGTGTTTGAGAGTCTGCCTGCCGATGCAGGGGACGCAGGTTCGTGCCCCGGTCCGAGAGGATCCCACATGCCGTGGAGCGGCTGGGCCCGTGAGCCATGGCTGCTGAGCCTGCGCGTCCGGAGCCTGTGCTCCGCAACGGGAGAGACCACAACAGTGAGAGGCCCGCGTACCACCAAAAACAACAACAAGGACAACAAAAACAAACAAACAAACAAACCAAAAACAAAAACAAAAAACAACAACAAAAAAGGTATTTGGGCATGAGGGATCTTATAGGGATAATGAAAATGCTCTAAAACTGGATTGTGGTGATGCTGCACACTTTGGTAACTTTACTAAAATAATTGAATTGAATTGCATGCTTAAAATGAGTGACATTTATGATACGCAAATTATACCTCAGTTAAGTTGTTTTAAGAAAAGATCATTGTCACAACAACGTGAATGTACTTAATGTCACTGAACTGTACACTTAAAAATGGTTAAAACGGTAAATTTTATGTTATAGATATTTTACCACAATAAAGAAAAATGTAATAACTGCAAAAAAAAAGATTGTTGGAGGATGCTTTGTAATATATTAGAGTCACTGAAGAATGAATTAGGGTGTGGATAAGAGTCATTGGAGGGCTTGAGGGACACATTTGGGGTCACTGGAGTATGATTTGGAGGTTCAGTTGGGTAACTACAGAAAGTTAGTGGTTATGGAGGTTTGTTGAGGACTGTTGGAGAGTCCCTCAACTTCGGGGTCGGAGTTTGGATCAGTGGAATGTGGTTTGGAGGTGGAGAGGGTGTTGGAGGGTAGTTTGAAGTGCGGCTGGGGGATCCACCTTGAGTAGTTGGGAGTACATGGGAGTTTTGCCAGGAGTGGGGTTGGTCAGTGGAAGGTTTGGTGGTGGTGGTGGTGGTGGGAGTTCATGGACCATGGTTTGGAGGTAGAGCACGTGACTGTTGGAATTGATCTGGCGTGCAGGTGGGGGCCACTCCAAAGGTAGTTGAGAATGTTTGGGGTGGTGTTGAGGGCTCTTTAGTGCCATTTGGGGATCAATAGAGTATGGTTAGGACGGTACATGGAGAGTGGTTTAGGGTCATGGAGGGTGTTTTGGGTGCATATTGGGGGTAGAGGGAGGGTGATTTGGAAGTGATCGTCGGAGGTTAACAGTTTCAGGGCTGATTGTAGATGGTTTGGGGGAACAACTTGGGGGTATTGGAGGGTAGCTTATTTGTACAGCTTGGGTGTCCAAGGAAGGCAGATTGGGGGTACTGCTTTGGGATCAATGGACAATAGTTTGGGGATACAATTTGGGAGATGATGGAGTGTGGTTTGGAGAGCATTTGGGGCACCGGAGGGTAGTTGGGGGAATTTAGAAGTGTGGTGGTGGCTGATAGAAGGCAGTCTGTGGGTAATTCTTGGGTGCTCATTGCGGGGTGAATTGGGGTGAGGGGCGCTAGTCTGATTACTGAGGGGGCGTGGCCTCGGTAGGGGACAGCTCCACGGCCCTCGAGAAAGCGTGTGCGCAAGCGCTCCGAACTGGTTCGCTCTTGGCGCTCCCAGGGCAGGGAAAAAAAAAAAAAAGAAAAGAAAAGAAAAAAAAAACAAAAAAAGAAGACCCGAACTGGCGCCTGCGCACTTGGTCTCCGCCGCTGCTGTGGTCTCGCGCCCCGCCCCCTGTCTCTCCCCCCGCCACCCCGCCCCTCCAGGCTCGCGCTCAGCGGCGGAGGTGGCGGTGCCGCTGGGAGCGGACAGACCTGAGTTGAAGGTGGGGGGCCGGGGTCCACTGCCCTCGGCCGAGCGGCTGCTACCCTCCCACCCTCCCCGCGCCCCCCGTCTGGCCCCCAGGGTTAATAGTCGCACGGCCGAACGCGGCCCACAGGCAGGGCGCGGAAGGGTAGTAGGCACGAGCCCGGGAACGAGCTGGGGGCAGCGAGGGAGGGGCGCTCCCACCACTCTTTCAGGCCTGCACCGACCCCGCCTACGCCGCGGGGCGAGGACCCTCGGTGAGTAACGCCCGCTTGGGGTTGGAAGGGAGGAGACGGCGGGGTGAAGGCCCGGAAACGCTGACCTGCGATGTACCTGCTCGTGCACCCCCGACCTCTGACCCCGTGGTCTCCCCCTCGACCCCTGCCTTACCTGGCTACATCTTTTTTTAACCTCGAACCCCGGCCAGTCTTGGCCCCAGGAGCTCTGGTCTGACCCCTGACCTAACCATATTTTGGCCTGGTGTGATCCTCAACCCCTGTTTTGTACCTCTAAATCCAGTCCTGACCCCAAACCCCATCCAGTTATGTTCTCAGCATCCTTGACCTGACCCCAGATCCTTGCCTGACCCTGTTCCATCTCTGAAGCTCATCGTGCCTTGTCTTGATCTCCCCAGTTTCTGTCCTGATGCTTGACCTGCCTATTCTCTTGTCCAGTCCCTGAACGCCTTCCAGTCATGTCCTGTACCCCTAACCCCAGTCTGATCCAGGTCTGTCCCAATTCCTGACCTCTGACTTATGTACTTTCTCCCCACCCAGTACTATCCCCCGGGTCCCCCTCCTGTCTCCTGAACTCCATCCTGGCCCACCACCTTTAGACTGTCCCTCTTGCCTCCTGCCATGTCCCTGCCCCCAAACCTATGCTGTTTTCCCTTGTCTTCTCTTGGCCCATCACTGTCCTCATTCCTATTCTCATTCTGTCGTGGTCTTTTCCTGTTCCTTACCTCCACCCTGAACCTGCTCTTTTCCCTATCCTCCTCCTTGAACCGCTGTCTTGGCCTGTCCCCCATCATGTCTTCTGACTACCGTTTTATACTGATCCTGATCCCTGCCCTCCTCTTTTGTCCCCTACTATCCCCTACTTTTTCTCTGGCCTTTGTCCATCCTAGCCCCTGGCCAGTGTCCTGGATTCTTCTCTGTCTTATCTTTTGACCTCCATCCTACAACTCTGATTCTGTTTTGTCCCTTATACCCCTTCCTGTCCTGAGTCTTCATTCTGCCCCAACCCCAGGCCCCTGTTTTGCCCCTTCCCATGCCCCTCCACGCTGTTCAGATCTCCCTCCTTCGTAACACCCACTTTCCATCTCCTCTGAGCCCAGAAGGACAGGGGTTCCATTATACCCTGGCCATGAACTTGGAGGTTCCACTGTACCTATTATCTCTGAAATTCATCCCAAATGCTTCTTTTAGCATGAGCAAGAGCAAGCAGCCTTGTGGGCCCCGTGAGGCTGAGGGAGTTTTCACATGTGATTTCCCCCACCCAGTGATCTCACACAGAGCTTGCATTTCTCTCCCTGCCCCAGGAGGGCATGGAACTCTTCCTGTGCCCCCTACCCTCTCCAAGTGTGAAAGAACACCCTAAATTATTCAATGACTCTCTGGGAGTCTTTGAGGTCTGGGTCATGTTTCCAGCCTTGCTAGGTTGGGGGCTGCCCCATGTAGGGGTGGGGGACTCAGGGGTATGTGTGAGTCTTCTAGATCACGTTACCCCCGTCTCCTGGTCTTGATCCCAGGTGCAGTGATCCCTGCTTTTCTGGCCTGGAAAAAAGTCCATCCTAGGCCAGAGGCTTCAGGGCTTGGTAGGGGTAGGATGGGGGCAGGAGTTTATCCTCCTCCTGTCAGCAGTAAGCAGTACAAATCTTGATGCTGAGTCCATTCTACCTCTGTGGGCAGGTCTGTGTGTATTGGGGGGGCTCTGTTAGAATCAGGCTCATCCAGTAGTGACAATAACAACAACAAGAAAAATAAGAAGTTCTCTTACTGTCTGAATCACCTTGATTTTGAGGACAGACAGGGAGAATTTGAATAGTGAGGAAGTAACATGTCATTCAATTATGTTTTATTACCGTATTTCTCATAGAGAATAGTGAGAGTTTGAATAATGAAATATCAGACCTGTTTCATTTATCCAAAACAGGTATCCAAACCTATTAATAACAGCACATACATCCCTCACTGTCCCAGTATATTTGGTACACAAGTTCTGAGAGGGAGAGTTTGGATAGTTCAGACAGTGAAAGATATTAAGTTATCTGAAGTTATTTTGTTTTTGCATTTTGCAGAGTGAGAAATGTAGGGAGAATTCAGATAACGAGGGGTAATGGCTCTAACTCAGAAATGTATTCAAATCTATTCATTTTCCTGTGCTCCAGTGGCAAGAGTTGGGATAGTAAGGGTACCGCATTATATAAATGTATTTGGTTCCTCTATTTTGCCTGGTGAGTAAGGAAAGCTCAGAGAGTGAGGGATACCAGTCCTATCTCAAAAATGTATCCGAATCCATTCAGTTCCTGTATTTGGATAGTGAGAGTTCAGACAATTTTTCTGAATATATTTGGTTCCTGCATTTTTGATGTTGAGGAGGGAGAGGTTGGATAATGAGGGAAAACAGCTCTGTTTCAAATATGTCTGGTTTGGCAAGTAAGGAGGGTTCTATATCTGGGCGGCAAGTGGGGAGGGTTTCGAGGCTGAGGGATACCAGCTGTGTCTCAAAGTGTGTGTGTGTGTGTGTGTGTGTGTGTGTGTGTGTGTGTGTGTGTGTGTGTGTTTGATTCCTGAGTTCGGACTGGGAGGAATACTTGTAATTATGTATGACATACTACATATACATACTGAGCACTTACCGTGGGCCAGGCACTGTCCTAAGCAATCTTTGAATGTCTTAGCTCCTGTCATGCTCCCAACCCCCTGTGAGTTTTATACTGCTGTCAGCACCCCTATTTTACAGATGAAGACATTGAGGCACAGAGAAGTTGAGTGACTTGTCCAAGCAGTCACACAGCCGGGAAGTGGCAGAGCTGGGTTGAATCTCAGACCCACCACTTGCTAGCCCTATGGGAGGCCACAGGAGGCTCAGGTCCCCGCTGGGGTGGGGCTTAGAGGTGGTTGTCTTCCAGACTGTTAAAAGCTGTGGACCAGGGCAATGATGTGTGTGGTGACTCCGCCTTGCCTGGCCCAAGAAATCCAGTTACCTGCTCTTCCCTCCTTACTCTCGCCCCAGCCCACCTCTGCCTGAGTTTATTATTGTAGTTATTAACAGTTGTTAATGATGTGGTATGAGTTTTCTTGCACTTTGAAATGTCTTCCAAAGTTACTTTGGCCTCCATTGGCTCTGTTAGCACCGTTTCCAAATGCAGAAATCTAAGCCTTGAGACTCAATCTGCATTGCTGGCCAGATACACTTGTCCCTCTCGGCTCTGATTTTTTTTTTGGCCGTGCCACACGGCTTGTAGGATCTTAGTCCCCCGACCAGGGATCGAACCCGTGCCCCCTGCAGTGGAAGTGCAGAGTTCTAACCACTGGACCACCAGGGAATTCAGCTCTGATTTTATAAACATCCCCCTTCCCAGCCTCCTTGGTGTCCCATAAGAGGTGGGAGAGGCCATGGCTGAGAGGATACTCCCCACCAACACCCAGCTGCCCACCTTGAGGCTGCTGCCTCCATCAGCCCCAGGCAGTGAAGGGAGGGAGAAGGGGGGTGATGAAAGGGGCCTTTGGGTCCCGTGCCGGAAATCTCACACCCAGAAAGAAAGGTGGGCAGGGTGGCGGGAAGCCTCAGTAACACGTACACTGGGGTACACTGGGCATTGCTGATACAGAGCAAGTTCCTCTCCAGGCTTGGCCCACCTGCCAATTGGAGAGGGAGCTTTCCTCACTCTGCTCTATCACATCTTGGCGTGGGCTGCTGTCGGGGCCTGGGTTGGGCTTGGGCCCTGAGGTCACAGAGCAGATGGTCCCAAATGGAGCTCAAGATGTGTGGTGTGTGCCAGGGCAGGCCCGAAGCCCAGGTGGTGGTGTGGGGAAAACAGTACATCGCAGAGACTTAGAGCCCTCCATTTCCTTGACTCCTGACCAGAAATGCCCCAGGAGGTTGGGGGAGGAACTGGGGAGACCCAGCCTGGATGTGAAGAAGCATGAGCCCCGTTTCCCACTCCTCCTCCCGTGCAGGAGTTGCCTCTGTCAACTTGCAACCCAGGACCCAGCCCCCTGAGTTCTGATTCTACCTGCTCTCATGACTCTGTGATCAGAATCGGGCCTCTTCACTTCTGCGAGCCCCAGATTTCATCTCTCCAAGTTGGCTATGAGGAGCTGGGTCTGTGCCATCCTCCCAGGTTTGTAGGGGTCAGGAGGGGTTAAACCACCAGTGTGTTTCTTCCATTTGCTAGGATGATTTCTTCTGAAGCTGCAGAAGGTGGTAGGGTCTTGAGACATGGTCTCTCCTTAGAAAAGTGGACCTTGTCTGTCCCAACTTGGGAAACTATTACCCCAGTGAGGGTGGGAATTGCCCTAAGACCTTCTCCCACCCCTGCCTTGCCCTGGGAGGAAAGGGTAGGGGTGTCAGGAACGTGGAGTGCTGCCAAGAGACGCACACCCGAGGTACCCCAAGTCCTCTCCTGTGCTTACAACTCCCCAGACCTCCATCCCTTGGCTCCCAGGTAGTACCCTAGGGTGGACAGGGTCTGATCTGGGTACTTGGACAGCACCAGAGGCAGTCGCCACTCCCACGACCTTTAGCCCTTCTTCCTCAGTCCTCTGTTAGGTGTATGGGGTGAGGGGGGAGGTCCAGGCTCTCTTCTTGGCCGTGCTGGACACCCTGAGGGGACTTGGCTCCAAGACAGCTCCTAAGGGTGGCCGGAGCCCTGGTGTCAGGCAGGCAAGGGTTAAAAGGTATGGGCCGGCCCAGTCCCTGGCCAGGTAGGCTGGGCCATTGCCTAGTGGGAGGCGGCCTAGGCATCCGCCACTGCGCTCACCCACTTATTGCCACTACCAGCCGGAGCAGGGCCTGGTCGATACAACTATTTTTTTTTGAGGTACCTGAGACCACTCCACAGCACCTCTCTGCTCTGGCATTGGTGAGCACCTGGGAACAATGGGCCCAGGGGCGAGGGGTGGGGGGGAGAAGGGCACAGGGTGTGCTGAAGTTCCCTGCGGGAGAGAGCCAGGTCTATGTGAGAGGCACAGCGAGGAAGGAGGGCCTGGCTAGAGGGGCGAAGCCTAAAATGTCCAATTTCCTTTCCTGGCATGAAGCTAATTCCTTGCCGGAAGTGGACGAGGGGAAGGGATGGGGGAGAAGAGAAGCCAGCGTCCCCCTTCTCTACTCCCCGCTACTTCCTCTCCCCCTTCCTCCCCTGCAGGGGTAGCCTCTGCCCTCCTTCAACCTGGGGCCTAGCCCTCTAGGAAAGCCCAGACTAGGCTGTTGAGAAACTACTTCCCAGCACCTGCCTGGTCCTCCACACTGTTCCCCTAGAGTGAGGGCAGTGGGGGAGGACCTCTGGGGCGGTGTGGGGAACAGTCCCAGACATTGGGAGTTTGTATTTGCTCCGAAGGTGGTGGGATGTGGAAATGGGGGTCCCACTGAGGTGTTGGGGTGCCACCCAGGTGAGGTGTCTTGCTTGTAAACAGTCATTACAGCCAGGAATTTCTTTCTCGGCTGTGGTGTCAGAAGGGCAGACCTGAAAAACCTGCTGGGCCCGCCTCTGGGTGTGGGGGGTGCCCTCTGCAGCTATCTTGCTGCAGCCCATCCTGGGACGGGACAGGGACACAGGGTCACCAGTGGGGAGACCCAGGGGCTGGTGTGGGGGTGTGTTGGGGAGGGGACTGCTGGGATTCCCCCTTCTCACCATCTTTGGGTGGGAACCAGGCAGTCCCAGGACCCCAGGCCAATATGCAGAGGGTAGGTGAGCAGAGGCAGAGGCTTGGGAGTGGGTGTGAGCATGTTGGGGGTGTGGAGCGTGGACCCTGCCCGATGACCCCATGACTCAGGCCCTAGCTATGTCCCCGAGGTCAGGCTGACAGGGTGGAGTCGGTGTTCCTGCCTGTACCCCATGTGGACTTCCAGGATGCCACGAGCTCCCAGGGAAAGAAGGCTCGAGACATCCCAGTATGGGATGTGGGACCAATCCTGGTGAACGGGCCCACTGGGGAGGAGTTGAGGTTCCTGTTGAGGTGGAGGAAGGTTTAGAGTTCCTCAAACCCAAATGGGGGCTGGGGAAGAAGGAACCCCAGGAGCTGAGGGGCAGAGGAGGCTAAGCTGGGACCTCAAGGAAAGCCTGCCATGCCGCCAATGTCAGACCTTGGAGCGGGGTGGTGAGGGCATGTGAGCACCTCTGCAGGGCACATGCTGCTGCCTGGATGTGCAAAAAGGCTTTAGGGACTGGCCCCGCCCCTGATGTTGAGGACAAGGAGCCCCTGCTTTGTGGGAGGGGCACAGACCCCATGGGGTGGGTGGGAGCACTGCTGATAAGCTGGTGGCACCCTATTAGCAGCTTGGCCACACCCCCAATGCATAGATGGGGAAGGGGCTTGAACCCATCCCTCCGTGGCTGCCTGGGTCTTCACACCTGGCCACCATGTCATGACAAAGTGCGAGGCAGGTGGGGATGGGACCTCTCTGGCCTCATGAGGTCCTCCCAATCGCCTGCCACCGAGGTCAGGCCAGGTGGTGGGAGGTGATGTCACCTGGCTGCCCAGCTGGGGACTGAGCAGGCTGTGGGACAGAGGAAGCAAACTCCAGAGGAAGGGATGAGGGCAGGGCTGGCAGCCAGCCAAGGCCGGCTCCATGATCAGCCAGGGTGTCTGGGGGCAGAGGAGGAGGCAGGAGGCAGTCAGCTTGTTATCTGCAGCTGTGGGCTCTGCCACTCCCAGTCCCAGCAGGCTGACTTCCCTGTGCCGGGTCAGGACAGGCTGGCATGTGGGGAGGGGCTGGAGGGGTCCTGAGGCCAAGTGAATGCTCTCCCTGCCGCACCAGGGCCGCGGGATAGAGTTGGGACAAGTAGCGACCCACAGACCACAGTCATTCTTTTATTCACCCAGCAGACTCTCATTGAGCACTTGATGTGTGCACAGAAGTGTTCTGAGTGCCAGAGATACTGATACATTTTCTGTCCTCCTAAATATACAAGGGAGGCACAGTCTTGTTTGACAGCAGTTGTGAGGGGACAAAATGCGGGGGCCCACCTCTGGAAGTGACACTGAAGCCCCAGAATGTAAGAGAGAACCAGGGGCTGGAGTGGCGAGAGGTGAAAAGTGCCCTCCGGACAGCAGTGGCAGCCTGCACAAAGGCCTGGAGGCCTGGTGGGCTGGGAGCTTATGAGGGATTGGTGGGGTTCAGCACCTCTAGTGAGGGGGAGTGTTGGACCGGAGGGGTGGGCCTGGCTGCATCTGTAGCCAAGGGCAGGTTATTTCATCTCTTTGTGTCTTACTCTCCTCATCTCTAAAATGGGGGTAATAATAATCACGGAACGGCCATCACAGGGTGGTTGTGAAGATTAAATGTGGCATAGAACGTAACTGTTCCAGGCACCCAGGTGCTTAATAAATGCCTACTGTTCTTGTAGTTGGTTGAATCTGTACCATTAATTCTCCCTTCCCAGGCAAGACTCCTGACTGTGGCCCATGGGCCTCTGAGGAGGCATTGTAAGTCCGCCCAGCTCCCCACTTGCTGTGCTCCCACTCAATGGGAAGGGAACAAAGGTACCAGGGCCTTGACATTGACACAGATTATGAGAGGGCAGGCCAAGCAGTTGGGCGGGGTCAGGGTACCCCTTATTCCCAGCTGGGGTGTGGGAACCTGGGTAGAGGGGGCAGTTGGCGGTGCACACCGGATGTGCTTCCTCAGTGGCTCCCGTGCATCACTGCTAGGCCTTGTCCAGCCATCAGCCACAGCCTCTTGACAACACCAGGATGGAAGTCAAAGGTCAGCTGATCAGCTCTCCCACCTTCAGTGCCTCAGGTTAGTATCTGGTTCCCCCTCCTGCTGCCTCCTCTCCTGCTCTGAGTCACCACCTGCCCACTGGGGAAGGGTTGGTCCCTGGCCCCACAGCTGCTGCAGGCTGCCCTGATTGCCCCCCGATCTTTGCTCCCTCTGTGTCCAGCTGCCCTGTTTGGAGAGGCTGCCCCCCAGGTGAAGTCAGAGCGTCTGAGGGGGCTGCTCGACCGTCAGCGGACCCTGCAGGAGGCCCTGAGCCTGAAACTTCAGGAGCTACGAAAAGTGTGTCTCCAGGAGGCGGTGAGGGCCGTACCCTAAGGGTGTCAGTGGGGGGTGAGGAGCAGGCACGAGGTAGGCAGACTGCGGTGGTGATGGCTGAGCCACTTGTCCGAGGTATAGATTCCCCAAAGCTCAGCTTGCATGTCTGAGAATCAGTAAAATATGGTGATATTTTGCCACCATCCCCTATCAACAGTTTGAAATCCAAAAAACCTCAGAAACAAAACAAAACAAGTTATTTCCAAAACTTGGCAGTGAAACCTGACCTGAACTGACATGGGGTGATTTATAGTTTCGATTTACCCCCCTTGCTGTGAACGTCCACACCGTTTGCCAGAAATAATAATGCAGTTCAGAGCATGCAGCCCAGGCCCTGAATGGAATGTCATATAATATGCAGTGTACAGATGGTGTCACCTTTATAAAAACTATGAAATTCTGTATTCCAAAGCAGGTCTCCCTGCCTCCCGTGCCCACTGCCCTGGGGACTTGGGCCATTGAGGGGCTGAGAGTCTCTGCTGCACACCCACCTGGTGGAGAATTGGGAGGAGGAAGAGAAATAACAGGCATGGGTGCTGAGCAGGGCTGGGCTCCTAGTAGGACTTCTGTACCTTCGGGGGTCGTTACTGCTTTGCTACATCCCCCCAACTAACCCTTGGTAGTCTCTGACCCCTGCCCCCGCCCAGGAGCTGACTGGCCAGCTGCCCCCCGAGTGCCCACTGGAGCCTGGTGAACGGCCCCAGTTGGTCCGCCGGCGGCCGCCTGCAGCCCGCGCCTACCCTCCACCGCACCCCAATCCAGCACACCACTCCTTGTGCCCTGCCAAGGTGAGCAGATGGGCGTGCAGAGCAACATGGGGGTGGGACAGGAGCCCGGAGGAAGCCGAGAGCGGGTTGCAGCCAGGAGAAGGAGAGGCTAAGGTGAGGAGGGAAGGAGCTTGAGGGAGGTGGGTTCCAGGTCTGAGAGAGGATGCTGGTCCCTGTCAGGATAGGCCTCTCACCCCCAGGAAGATGAAGAGGCCCAGCCCTAATCCACACAGGCCCTGCCCCCAGGGGGAGAATAGGCCACCCCCAGGAGGGGCAGGCCCCGCCTGCAGCGTAGCCGGGCTCTGCCGCCACTTGGTCCTGGTGCTTGGCCATTTCCCTTTCCAACATTTGGTCCTGTCCCACCCTCTCGGGTAGGCCCCGCAGGAGCTGGCGCTCGAGGCCCTGGAGCGCGAAGTGTCAGTGCAGCAGCAGATTGCGGCAGCTGCCCGCCGCCTGGCCTTGGCCCCTGAGCTCAGCGCCGAGCAGCGCCGACGTCGGCGCCAGGTCCAGGCAGATGCTTTGCGGAGGCTGCATGAGCTGGAGGAGCAGCTCGGGGACGTCCGGGCCCACCTGGGTCTCCCGGGGATCCCGCCGCCCCAGCCCCTGCCGCTATCCACTGGGGCAGTTATCGTTGCCCAGGGAGTCTGCCTGGGCACGCGCCTTGCTCAGCTCAGCCAAGGTGAGCCAGGCCCTGTCACCACACCGATGAAAGCGGGAAGGTGGGCATTGGCTAAGGGACATGGTAGAGGTGGAGTGGGTGAGCAGCCAGTGAAAAGTGGGAGGTAGGTAGAACTTAAGGGACCCTACGAGCAAGACGAATTGTGTAAACTGGCTCCTGGGCAAGGGTGGGGCCATTGGGAATAGGCATCAGGAAAGTGAGGGACCAAGCCTCTGGTGGTCTTGGATTTAGGTAAAGGTGGATGCTTGGGAAGTGTACGGGATGGGGAGGAGACGGCCCAGTGGTGTAAGGGGATGGCGCCCAGACCTTGCATTGATAGGCCGGGGTCTCCCCTTCTTATCTGTAGAGGACGTAGTCCTGCACTCGGAGAGCAGCTCCCTCTCAGAGTCTGGGGCCAGCCATGATAATGGTGAGGACCCCTGTCTCCCAAATCCGCCCATTTTTTGATGCTTAGCCCCCACCCTCCCTCTTCAGCTCCTCTTTAGCCATGACCCATCCTCCAATGGGGCCCCCATTTTCTTTGCTTCAGTCCCCCCACCCCACCCCATCAGCCCCGGTTCCTGCCTCATCCCTTAGCTCTTCCTCAGCCTGTCCTACCTGCTTAGCCCTCTGCCCCTCCCTACCTCCCTAGCCCCTGCCCTTTGCTTTGCCCACAACCCTTCAGGCACCCTCCCATTGGATTCTCCCCCACTTTCTCCCTTCCACTCAGAGGAGCCCCGTGGCTGCTTCCCTCTGGCTGAGCGCCCTTCACCACCGAAGGCCTGGGACCAGCTGCGGGCAGTATCTGGGGGCAGCCCTGAGCGGCGAACCCCGTGGAAACCACCCCCGTCAGATCTCTATGGGGATCTGAAGAGCCGGCGGAACTCCGTGGCCAGCCCCACCAGGTGAGGGTGAGCCCCTCCCCTCCTTCCCCAGGAGCCAGGAGTGGGAGCTGAGCCTGGGCTGGCAGGAGGGCCTGCTGCTAGGTACAGTCTCTAACCTGGACCCCCACCTATGCCTGCTCGTCTCTGTCTAGCCCCACACGCTCGCTGCCCAGGAGTGCCTCCAGTTTTGAGGGGCGAAGTGTGCCTGCCACCCCTGTCCTCACCCGGGGCGCTGGCCCCCAGCTCTGCAAGTAAGTGGACTCTGAGGGTGAGATTGAAGACCAGAGGAGGGAACCGGTAGTTCTAACTGGGCGTGTTGGGGAGAGCATTATCAAAGGGTGTGGGACATGAAAGACTGGGCTTTGAATCTATCAGTTTTATTCTGATCTTCTATGTAGGTTGTATGAAAATGCAAGAATTTTATTTTTGTTTCAGAACTTTTTTTCATAATGCACCCTATTGCATGATAAAGAAATATAGGTAAAATATCTTTTGGAATATGCCATATGTGTATAATCACATTATAAATAAAAATTTTTTAATTGACCAAAAAAAAAAAAGAGAGAAGAAAAGAAAGGCTGGGTTTTGAAAGGTGAATAGGAGTTGTCTTGGTGGAGAAGGGGGTGGGGATCTGGGGCAAAAGCACCAAAGTTTGAGAATGAGCTTTTCTGTACATTTTGGGCAAGTCATTTCCCTTCTCTGAATCTTTGTCTCCTCATTTGTGAAATGGGGATAATAATATCTGCCTGTGGAAGATACTGTAGGCATAAATGAGTTCTGGTTAACATGTACCACGTACCTACCATCTGCTAGGAATCAGTGCTTTACTTGGTATCAAACTCATTTAATTGTCACAACATCCCTGTGAGGTAGGTGCTATTATTATTCCCATTTTAGAGATGACGAAACTGAGACACAGAGAGGTTAAGTAACTTGCTAGTAAACTGAAGACCTGGTATTTGAACCCAGGCAAGTTTGACTCAAGAGTCCATACTTTTAACCATGGTACTCTACTACTTCTTAAACAAATACGCACTTACTAAGTGCCTACTTTTTCCGGGCTGTGAACAAAACAAAGTCCCCATTCTTGTGACGCTTGCATTCTATGAATAGTGGCTGTTGGGATGATAGTTTTGGGTGGTTCATACACATGATGGGACAGAGGATTCAGGAAGGGTCTTGAATTCCTGGCCTAAGGTTTAGGACCTCATGTTAGAGGAGGCGGGGAGCCCTGAGAAGCACCTTAGCAGGGAATGAGGGGTCAGATGTGTTAGGAAGAGCCCTCCGCCCTCCCCTGCTAGTATTTCCTCTTGAGCCCTACACACACTTACATCTCCCTCGGAGCTAACAGTCCCAGGCAGCCCCGTACATTGTTAACCCCTCGGCTCCCCAGTCCATGGCAGAACCTCTGCTGCTCTTTACAGGCCACTACCTCTCACCTTTATACACACAGCTGCTAATCCTGGGCCCATTTTGGAGGTGTGGAAGTGAAGGCTCAGAGAGAGGCAGGATAGGGAGGGCACTCATCCCATCTCCCTGATATTTCTGACCCTTCTCCCATCACCCCCACCTCTGTGCCCCCAGACCTGAAGGCCTCCATTCTCGCCAGTGGTCCGGCAGCCAGGACTCCCAGATGGGCTTCCCCCGGGCGGACCCTGTCTCCGACCGTGCCTCCCTCTTCGCAGCTCGCACCCGCCGCAGCAATAGCTCCGAGGCCCTGCTGGTGGACCGGGCAGCTAGTGGGGGAGCTGGCTCCCCGCCTGCACCTCTGGTTCCCCCTGCCACTGGTCCCCCAGCCTGCAAGAGCAGTGAGGTGCTATATGAGCGCCCCCAACCAACTCCTGCCTTCTCCTCCCGCACGGCTGGCCCCCCAGACCCTCCCCGGGCTGCCCGGCCCAGCTCAGCCGCCCCTGCCTCCCGCGGGGTCCCCCGGCTCCCGCCTGTGTGTGGGGACTTCCTCTTGGACTACTCCCTGGACCGGGGCCTGCCCCGCGGTGGCGGCGGGACAGGCTGGGGGGAGCTGCTGCCCACAGCTGAGGTCCCAGGACCCCTCTCTCGCCGGGATGGGCTCCTCACCATGCTCCCAGGCCCACCACCTGTGTATGCAGCTGACGGCAGCAGCCCCCTCCTCCGCAGCAAGGACCCCCACAGCCGTGCCACCCGCACCAAGCCCTGTGGCCTGCCCCTGGAGGCCGCTGAGGGCCCAGAGGTGCATCCCAACCCTCTGCTGTGGATGCCCCCACCCGCCCGTATCCCCCCAGCTGGTGAGC
The DNA here is from genome assembly GCF_011762595.2 of Tursiops truncatus. NCBI lineage: Eukaryota > Metazoa > Chordata > Mammalia > Artiodactyla > Delphinidae > Tursiops > Tursiops truncatus. Next base: position 86,741,048 of record NC_047055.1, on the reverse strand, counting down.
GCAGCGGCCACAAGAGCCTTGCCCTGGAGGGGCTGCGGGACTGGTACATCCGGAACTCGGGACTGGCCACAGGGCCCCAGCGCCGGCCTGGGCTCCCCCACATGGGCCCGCAGCACCCGCCCTTCCTCCACGCCCGCTGCTATGAGGTGGGCCAGGCGCTGTATGGGGCCCCCAGCCAGGCGCCACTCCCGCACTCAAGGAGTTTCACGGCGCCCCCTGTCTCCGGCAGGTATGGGGGGTGCTTTTACTGATGGGTAGGGGTCTCTTGAGGCAGATGGCAAAGGTGTCCAGGCCAGGGAGCCAGCTAGTCATGGTAGCTAATGACATGGACCATGAGAGAAGTAGGTGCAGCCTTGGCCCGGGGTCACTGGGCCCTGCCTGACTCGCATTAGTCCGTGGGGTCTCGGTGGAGGGGTATCTTGGGTCCTGGTAGCAGCAGTTCTTCACCAAGCTAATACAAGAATTTTAATATTTGAACAACCAGTGCATGTCAGCTGAAAATGAGCCTTGAAACTAGGGTGCTGGGAGGAAGGGACGTCCTGTGCCCCTTGCCTTTTTCTTCCTCTTTTCACCACGCCCCACGCTTGCGAGCCTAAAGGTGCTGTCCTGTGCCTGCCTCCACCTCTTTAACGAGCCTCTTTTCCTCTCTCTTTCTGTGTCTTGTCCGTCTTTTCCTCTCTCCTCTGTCTTCCCACCCTGTCCTCCGGATTCCTGCTACCCCTTCTAAAGATACTACGCGGACTTCCTGTACCCCCCGGAGCTGAGCGCTCGTTTAAGTGACCTGACGCTAGAGGGGGAGCAGTCCTCCGATTCTGACCCCCAGACCCCGGGGACACTGGTCTGACCCCTTCTCATATGCCCCTTGTTGGCCTGGGAATGACTTCAGTCTGGGGAGCACACAGCTGACCTCGCTGAGCCCTGGGGTGTGGCTGCTCTCGGTCCTGGGGGGCACCAATGTGATCTTCCAAGGCCCCTGGCTCCCCGTGGGCCCACGAAGGTGTCTGACACCCTGTGTCTCCTCTCACACTGTGCTGGGGACTGGGGGCCCTCCGCCAGCTTAAAAGAGAGGAGAGGGGATGATGTAATGGGAACTCCAAGCCCCTTCCTCCATTTCTGTTTACAGTTGTGATCTAGGTATTCACTGTCTTCCCTCAACACTAGACGTTTTATAAAAAAGGAAACTGTGATCTCGTCCTGGTTGGGTTCATTCCTGTCCCCATGACCAGCCTGTTGCATTCAGAAGCCCCCTCCACAAAACAAACCATATAGGGTCTCAGGGCCCACTTTGGGGCAGCCAGGAGACTCTGGTGTGAACAGAACTCCCTGCCACCCCCCACTGGGGCAGTTTTTCTTGGGGAGGTGCCCACATTTGGAAGGAATGAAGTCTCTGCCCACATTTGGAAGGAATGAAGCCTGGGTGGGGGGCTTGTGTTCATTTTCTCTCCCCCAGGGTGCCTGAAGGCGCCCCAGTCCCTGTCTGCCTGTCTGTGCCCGCTGCCTCTGCCCACAGAGTGAGACGACCCAGCCTTTGGCGGCAGCCTCCTCTGCCCCGACTATCCCCAATCAGGAGGCCCCGCAGGAGGACCAAAGGGCAGAACCACTGGGTGTGTTGTGTCCTGGGATGTAGCGGTGGTGGAACCTGGCGTCTGGTAGATGCCAATGAAATCCTCAAGTGACGTCTCGCCACGGGTTATGTCACACCTTCCTTGGCTTTCCTTCCATCCACCACTTTTTAAACAAATCCACACAAGCTGTGTTTTCTATGATACCTGTCTGTGGCTTTCTGGAGCTGGGGGTTCCCCTACCCCCTTTACCTAGTGTTAAACTTTTCTTTTTGTACTAATGGATCTGGGCCCAAGACACTACCCACACTGGAAGGGGATTTCTGTAATAAATGTGTAAACTGAACCCATGCATTGCTTCCCTGTCTGCCTTGCCTTGGGGGCCCACATCTTTAGCTAAGACTAGGTAATGTATTTTTACAAGAAAAAAATATATAGCATCATGGAAACAGCCTGTGATAATGTCATCTGCTTTGGTTTTACTTGCTTTGTGATGTGGGGCAACTTCTTTGCCTGTCCGTGCTCAGATTCCTAGCCAAGAGCTCTTAGTAATACAAATGCGGGCAGCAAACACTCCGTGCCCTTAACTCCCTTGTGTGTTAGTGCCACCCTAGAGGTAATAGGTTCAAGAAAGGAACTGAGAGCTCCTCCTTCAGCCCACATATTTGACAGGGACCCAGTCAGAAAGTCTCTGGTAGAATTGAAAAGCAGGTCACTTCTGGCCATTGAAACACACAGACTTTACCCAGGAGGTCCAAATGGGCTTGAGCAATGCAACAGCCTTTATTGTTGTAGCAACACTGATATATATGCCCCATTCCTGGTCAGGGCTACCCCCACCCCACCCCACCCCATCCCACCCCTTGGTCCTTGTCACTGTGGAACTTTGTGGGGGGTGGGCTGGGGAGTGGCAGAATCCCTAAGCAGAGCTGGAGGGAGGCAAGTGGGACTGGTGAGTGTTGGGGTCACCTGGGACCAAGAGTTCAACTGGGTCAGGATACCTGAATCCTCCACCCAGATGGGGGCTGAGAACACTTGGATCCTGGGTTCAAAGCTGGGGTGGGGTCTGGAAAAGCCTTGGTCCAGGGTTCAAGATCTGAGAATGCCTTGGGCCCAGTCCCCAGCTTTGGGGCTGAGCGTGGGAGATAGGTGGGTCCCAGATTGGGGTTGAGGGGGAGTGTCTCTGGGCCCAGAGTTTGAGGTTGGCCACGGATGCTCTGGTCTCTAAGCCCCAGTTTTGGGCTGGACGTGGGTGTCTCTGGTTCCCAAGTTCAGGGCTGGGAAGACTCTGGTTTCCTAAACTGGGGGGCTGGGTATGAGGGAATATCCCAGTTTGGGACCTGGGGGAAGGGTTGCAGTTGTCCTGTTTTTTGAACTGGGCAGGGGCTCCTATTTTAAGGACTGGGAAAGGGCTCTGGGTCTGGGCCAGGGTGGGGATGGCATTCTCCATGTCCTAGGTACAGATCCCAGGGCCCTAGGATCCAGCCTCCTGTTCTTGTCCCAGCGCCTCCAGCAGCAACCCCATTGGCGTCCGCTTGAGACCAATGCTCTCGATCTGGTTCTCAATCTTGTTCTTGAGGTTGCGCAGGCGCAGTGACGCGTGCACCAGGATCACTGTGGGCAATACCGAGAGGAGCGGGGTCAGTGGGATGGGACATCAGCCTTTAGCTAATGGGGGCCCAGAGAAGGGAACTGGAGCACAGGCAGACCAATGGCGTGGTCGGTAGCCAGGACGCCTCTGAACCCTGCTAGTGTGGCGGAGTAATGAGCTTCGCAACAGGGGCGTGGCCAGGGAGGGTGCCCAGTAATGGGGACGTGGCCGGTGGAAGGCACTTCATACTAGCAGTGACGCCCAGAAGGGCGGTTGTAAGAGAGGCGTTCCCAGGGAGGGGAGCAAAGCCAGGGAAGGCGCTTTGTAAAGGAGGTGTGGCCTTGCCCGCCGGGTGTCCCAGCCCCCTCTCAGCCCAGGAACCAGGGTAGGGCGGGCCTGGCGCCGTTTGCGAGCGGTGGCCGTCTTCCCGGCCATCTCAGGGTAGTGGAGACTCACGAAGCACGGGCCCGGCGATGCTGAGCAGGAAGGTGCAAGCGCCGCCCGCGGCCCAGAGAACGAGGAGGCCGACGGCAAGCACTGCGGCCAGGCAGGCGGCTGGGTGGCTGCGACGGCAGCGGCGCACGGCTGCTCGAGTCTCAGCCGCCCACACCAGCATGCCAAGGGCCACCGCCACTACCAGCGCGCTTAGGAGGGTGTGCAGCGGGCGCACGTACCTGCGGGGACAATGGAACTAAGCTAGCCGGGCAGGCGGGGAGAGGGCCGCCTGGCCCCCGTGCCTCCCAGACCACCGTCTACCAGAGTCCGTGCCCCAAGAGCTTTGGTTCCCACCCCACCCCCACCCCCCGCCCCCGCTCCGGACCCTCCAGCCCGGCAAATACTCCCGTCAGCCCTGTCTCCAACAGGTCCACCCTTCAGGGATTCCAACTCCCAGGAGCCCTGGGCTCCCCTGTGGACCCTCATTTATTTCTTGTCAATCCTACAGTCCCATCTTCCTTAGATCTCCTGCTTCAGGCCCTCCCATTCCGCTAGGCCCCAGGGCTCACAGCCTTTCCCTTCTCTTTCCTTCCGACCTTACCCCTGCAGAACCCACTCCAGCCGGCCCCCCCATCCCAACGTGCCCCAAAACCCACTCTTTGCAAAGGCCCAGCCCTTGCAAATTCCTCTTCCAGTCCTTCTGTTTCCATACATTTCCCTCTCCCCAGGCCCAGAGTCCCTTCCAGACTTCCCTTCAAATTCCCCCTCCAGATTCCCATTTCCTATAGATTCCTCCCTCCATCATTACTAGAACCCCTTCCAGGCTTTCAGTGCCACTTAACTTCCAGTCCTGCCCAAGTCCCTCTTCCAGGTTCTCCATCCCTCCCTGGTCTCAGGCCTTCCATCCCCAGGTCCTCCCTCTAGACTCAAGTTCCCCAACAGGTACCTGCTCCTGGAGCATTCCAATTATAGCCAGGCCCCTCTCCAAGCCCAGATCCTCCACAAGTCCACCCTTCAACTTGACCACGTCCTGTCCCTGTCGTAAGTCCTCCAAGGCCATATTAATCTGGCCCCATCACCCCTCAGGCACAGTCGTGTCCCACTTTCGGGCCCTCCTAATCTTCAGGTCCACACTTCCCCCTACCCCCGCAGGACCCACTCCAGCCGGCCCACCCCCCCATCCCAACCTGCCCCTAAACCCACCCTTTGCAAAGGCCAATCCTTTCAGATTCCTCTTCCAGGCCTTCTATCTCCCAGTTTCCCCTTCAGTTTCACACTCTACTGAATTCGCCCTTCAAGGTCTTGCAGCCCCCTCAAAATCCTGCGGGTCCACCCTCCATGCCCAGCGGGCGCCCCCGGCCAACCTGCGCCTCCCTCCCTCCCTCCCTCCCTCACCCGGCCAGAGCGAGACCGAGGCCGAAGCAGATAAGGTAGTTGGTTTGATAGTAGAGAAGGTTGTTGATGACGCGGTGGCACCATCGCTGCGGGTCGCGTGGATCCGGGGCCGCCAGACGCGCCGACCCCAGAACGAAGTCGTCCAGGGCGCGTAGCGGTGGCAGCCGCACCTCCGACATCCTGCCGGTCGATGTAGCTGGACCAGTCAGAGGAGCGGCCGGACTACAACACCCGTTCTACACCGCGCCACCGTGGGGCACACCGGGAAACGGAGTCTGGGCCCTGCAACCACTACCCTGACGACCTAGTGGACTGAGCAGGCGCAGCAGCACACGTGACCAAAAATACCAACAACACGCCGGAACTGTAAGGTAGCAGGGGCCGCTGGGAAATTAAGTCTCCGCCGCGGGGCGAGGCATTCCCGTCCACCCCCAGGCGGGGGCGCCACAGGGACGGTTCTGGGCGGTGCTGGCGTCTCTGGCACACAGTGGCCAGACATTAGAGGACATGCAGAGACTGTCAGAAGGACCCGAGCAGGATCCACTTCCTTCCTGTCAGGGTCCAAGAGGTTCACACCTTTCCAGGAAACTCCTGCAGGGCTTTTTCAGCCTCATCTCCTCCAGGCCCCACTCCCGAGGTCCAGCCATAAATACTATTAAGGGCCTTTTATTCATATTCATCATATCAGAGATCGTCTCTTTCTAGGAAGTCTTTTAAAAATCCCCACAGGTTGGATTAGGGCACCCACTCTGGGTCCCTAGCAGTCTTCTCCAGGCTGGGAGCCCCAGGGGGGCCGCTGTCTCTCTGAGTCCCTGGCCTGGCTCTGCGGGCACACAGTCATCAAGAAGTGCTTGGGGCGACTGAGCTGTTTAGGCATTGCTCTTAAGAGTGAAAAGTGGGCACCTGCTCCATTAATGTTTGCTGGCTGGTGGCTTCCACAGCACTCCCACCCCCGCACAGGCTTTGCAGTCTGCCACTGCAGGTCCCTAGCACAACCCACAGGGTCCTTAAAAGTCATCGTCATCACAGATGTCAAGGTACACATCGAAAGCCTCTCTGTTGCAGTTTCCATCGGGAGTGAAGACATATTTGTGGAAGGTCCCATCTACACAGATGGCTGGAGGAGGGGGGAGGATTGGAAAAGGTTAGATGCTGCCAAAGCCACACACTCCAGTCCTCTCAGGTGTCCCGTGGCTCAGGGTCTATCTCCAGGTCTTTGCCACGTGCCATCTCCCTTAGCGATGGTGGAAGTGAACCAACCGTTTGGCTCCCTCAGGCCTCCCATGCCCTAAAATTCTTTCAGGTCCAATTTGTAGGCCTTCGCCCATGCAGTACCCCCCAGTCAAGGGCTATTCCCACTCACCAATGACAGAGTTGACATTCTTGGAAGTGTTGCGACCAAAAGCACAGATGCAGGCTGACTCAGCAGGCACGGTGAAGCTCGCCAGGCTCCATTGAGAGTCCACATACTGCCCAATCATAGGCCCCACCTTGCCCACGCGAGCCAGCCTGCAGGCAACACTGGCTAAGCCCAGGTGTGATATATGGGCAGGGGGATGGGGGTGAGGCAGGGTGGGGCAGGAGGCACTCACGCAGAGCGGCGGTTGAGGCGGGTATCCTTGAGAGCAAAGATGTGGACTGTGCCCTTATCACTGGATGCACACAGGAAGGAAGAATCATGGCTGAAGTTGATGCTGAAAGACAGACCAGCGATGACGCCCATGTCATGTGGTGTGAGGTCAGGAGCCCACCAGGCATACCCTGTGCTCACCAGTAGAGGGTGGCGGGGTCAGTGCCTCGGCGCAGCTCCACCAGCTTCTCCTTGGACTGCGTGTCAAAAAGGCGAATAAGGGTGCCCTTCTGAGAGGCCGAGGCCACTACCGTGCCTGGCTGGTTCAGAGACACGCAGGCCACGTCGCTCTGATGTGCATTGATGGTAAACGGAGCAGATGAGGTGCCGGGCTTTGTGCTTGCCAGGTCCTATGGTAGAAGGAGCAGTTTGGGCTTGGGGTAGGTGGTAAGGAGGTAAGTTGCCAAGAGTCCACAGGGAGAGCCAGCCCACCTACCCACCCCTGCCCACTGGACAGCTCACCACAAGTTGCAGGCTCCCGCACTTGTGTCCTGGGAACACTAGCAGTTGTTTCTCCAGGCTGGGGCAGAGGTCACAGAGCCCTAGGGTGGGGTGGGGGGCTGGTAAAGAGGACGTTGGGGCCAGGCAGGGTCTCAGGATGGACAGAGCTGGATAAGGGCCAGACTTCAACCTTCCACGATACATGCTACCCACAGAACCCACAGGGGGCTTGTCCTCAGGTGTGCTCCCCACCATCAAGGCAGATTCCCTGCCTCCCTATGCAGCTGTGGCAGCCCCAGGAGGCCCAGGAATCCCTGGCATACCCATTAATGTCCTTAATGAGCCTTTCTGCTCTGCTATCTGAGGCAGCCAGGGGTGAGGCGGGGATGAGAGTAGAGAGAAAGAACTGGCTAAGGATGGGAAAATGGATAGAATGGGAGTACGGGCATCTCAGCCCATTGGAGCATCTCTATGCAAAGACTCTCTCCCTGCCTCTCTTTCCCAGTTACTCGTTGTGTGCCCCTTTCTATCTCTCTTCTGCCCCTCTGCCCCATCCACTGCCTCCTGCCACTACACCTGCATCTCTGGGTCCTCTCACCCTTGGGGTTGTCCCGGGTGTCAAACTCAAACAGCTTTCGGGGATTGTCGGGGAAGGAGTACACATAGATGCGGTTCTTCAGCACGATCACGATTCTGTGGGCATCACACAACACAGGATGGTCGTGAGGGGAGGGCAGGGTGCCCATGCAGGACTAACCCTCTAGCCTGCTGTGGGGACCTCCGACCTCCCCCACCCCCAGCCCACCTCAGGCTCACTTGTCATGGCGCATGCGCACAGCCAGCACTGGCTTGGTGAAGGTGAACTCCAGCACCAGCTTGTCCTTGGAGTCCTTGCCCTCCCGGGCATCGTCCCAGATCAGCACTGCTGGGCAGGTGGGTTGTCGGGGCCAAGGTTTAGGGTGAGGGGAAGCCCTGGTGACACAAGACCTACCCCTACTCCCCATGGGACCTCAACCCACTTGCTTAACCTTTTGCTAACACGCAATATGACCTCACACAGCATGAGCACTTGTAGATGTGATTCCTGAGAAGACAGGTTCTAGAACCGTTATACTCATTTACAGATGAGGAAGCTGAGGCTCGAAGGGGTTTTCTATCTAGCCAAGGACCTCACAACCCATCAGCAACCAAGCAGGGACTCACATCCAGGCCTGTAACTTCTCATCAGTAACTATTTCTGCCTCCAGGGTCCCAGCTCATACCCCCCAGAAGATTTCTGTGAGGAATCCTAGGGCATCTTTTGCCATGTCCCAGTGGGATCAACAAAAGCCCTTAAAATAAGATGGTGCTTGAGACTCAAAGCAAGAGGGCACCAGGGAGACAGCCCCGAGATTTTAAAACCTATTAGTTGTGTCACCTTGGATAAATCACTTAACCTCTTTGGGCCTCAGTTTCTTCATCTGCAAAAATGGGGATGATGATACTTCCTACCACACAGAGTCATGTGAGGATTAAATGAGTTAATACATGTAAAGTGGTAACAACAGCACCAGGCTCACAGCAAGCGCTCCATAGGTAAGGACATGGCATACAGGAGGCATTCAACAAGTGTCTGTTAAATGAAGACAAAACACCAAGCTTCTCAAGTGATAAGATCCAGGACTTGTAAGATGTAGGCCTCACTGTGTGACTCTGAGTTACTCTGACATCTTCATTTGCCAGAGCCTCCGGGAGGCCAGGATTCCGGGGAATCTGGGCCAAGGGTGGGACCGGATGAGGACACTTACCTGAGATCTCTGAGAACTTGGGGCTGCTACCACCGCCCACCAGGGCCAGCAGGTTGGAGCGGTGCAGCATTTCCACCAGGCCCATGCTGCCCACCTGCTCATGGTCTGGACAAGGACCAGGGTGTCAGTAGGGGTGGGTGCCAATGCCCAGCCCAGCCCTTCTGCCCATTGCCCCTCCCCCACCGACAGCTCACCCAGATGCCCCTTCTCCATCAATGGCTCCACGTTGTAGATGCGCACACCTGTCTCCATAGCGCAGCAAAAGCAGCCTGGGGACGGGAGGAATCCGGGCTGCCTCAAAGGATGTCCAGATGGGAAGCTAGGGGTTTAACACCCACCTCTGGCCATTCTCTCCCTCCCTCCCTCCCAAAAGGGCACAGGCACAGCCTCTCTCACTTTGATCTTGGTTGAAACGCAGACTGGTCACTCCTCGAAGTGGCTGCTGAGTCATGGTCCAGGATTGCTTCCCTGGACACAAATGGGGGTAGGGTTGGGAAGAGTCCTGGGGTCTGTTCTCTGAGTCCTAGAACTCCTGTCCCCAACTGATTTCTTCTTCCTCCTCCCACTCTGCTACCTAACCCCAGCAGGACTGCAAAGAAGACAAAATCAGGGGGAGAATCCTAGGGTTTCCACTCTAAGCTCCCAAGACCCCAAAGAGCATGGACAGGAACATTCGCATCTTCTTACACTTGGTTGACTCCAGCTCTCTCGGCCTACCCTGACCTGGACATCCCCACCTCCTCCTTACTCCCTCCCTGACTGACTGCTTATCAAGAGATAATGGGGTAGGGGGTATCCCAGTGATATCTCCTCTCTACCCTCAGCCAATCCTGGCCCCAGTGCCCAACATGGCCTGGAACCACCCCCTACCCACTTCTCATCTTTACACCTGGACCCAGCACCTAAGTCTGCCTGTCAATAAATGGGGAAAGGGGGCTCAAACATCCACCTCTTCCTGCACCTCCCTGACCTGGCCCTGAGACCTGCTACAGTTGGTCCACCGCTCACAGGAACTCCCCCGCCACGTCCTTCTACTCCAACCTATTCTACCACTCCAGAGCTCTCTCACACCTTCCTTCCCCACAGGCTTCCTGAAATCCCTTCAGGATCCCATTCCCACCTCCACACAACCCCTTCTCATGACATGCTAACTTCTGTCCAACCATGGACAACCTGGACCTTCCCCCAGACCCCTGTATGCCCTAAAGACCCTACTTCAGGATTCCCTTATCACTCCAAATCCCCCACCCCTGGGACATACACTTCCATATGTTCTGCTGTCCCTGACTCTGACATGGGTTGGCTTGGACGTACCCCCAAGAATTGCATCCCCCTAAGGTTCCTCCTCCAGACCCCCTATCGTCTCCCCAAGACCCTGCTCCAGGGCACCCCAACCCCTCAAAACCCTTGCCCAGGACACACACTTCCCAAAACCCCTACCTGGGACAACTCAATCCCCCCCACAAGACACCTGCCCTAGACCCCCCCTAATATTCTTGTCCCAGAGTCCCCATACTCCCTTCAAACCCCCATCTCCCCAAAACCTTTGCCCAGGCACACCCCTTCCCACTCTCCAAACGTCCTCCCTTCCCCCCTGTACCACCTCCACCGGACCGCCTCGCCCCCAAAGACCCATTCTTTAGACAGCCCCACCTTGCAAGATCCCTTTTTTGGGACCCCCATTCCAAAGACACTTGCCACCCAGGAACCCTGCCCAGGGATGCCTCACACATCGCTACCACCACTGATGTCCAAGACCACCCTCATACTCCATCCAGTGCCAGCACCTACTCAAGATCCCTGTCCTAGATACATCCCCATCCACCAAGACCCTTGCTCAAAAGACCCCTCCGTCCCCCAGATCGCAACCAATTCTTGCACCATGCCCCAGCTCCCTGCCGCCTGCACTGACCTGACCTCTGCGCGTCCCCTGCTCTCGGTGCCGCCCACGGCCCGGCGTTCTGACCTCCCGGGCCTTAAAGCCCCACTCCCTTGTTTACATCAGGCCTTACTTCCGGGGGAGGGAGTCTGTGACCGGAAATGACTCACCCTCGCTGGAAAGCGCGGCTGCAGTCTTCCTAAACCAGCTTCTGGGTCTTTGGAGCAAAGAGAGGGAGCGCGGCGTTCCCCCAGGAGAGAGCGGGGAGCAGAGGACGCTCCGCCACGGCATGACTGTCTGAAGGAACCGAAGACGGGTGGGAGAGAGAGAGCCTTCCCCTCGCTGAGCGGAAAAGGGCGAGAATTCCGTAACTGGGTCCTGCTCGGAGAGCTAGCGGCGTTACCTTCTGGGCTAACAAGACTCGGACCTCCGAGGTCCAAGAGGGGCCGCCCCTGTTAGCTATTTGTAGTTCTCCCAGACTTCTAGGGAGGCGACCGGGGAGCCTCGAGGCGGGGGTGAGCCTGGAGACCTTCAAAGCTGAGTCTATCCCCATAGCCAGGGGAAGCCAGGATGGGATTCCCCACCCCACCCATGCTTCGTTTTATTTACAAAGTGAAAAAGTATTTTTGATGGCAAGAGGTTATAAGTGTTCAGTGTGGGAGGAAAAAAGACCCCAATTATGTACATACTGGAAATATTTTTGTATTCAACTTATAAATTTTGAGATGTGGACTCAACGTGTAGTTTTGAGAAATAATAGAGAAATCCCATGTGCTTTAACACTTACCCCTGAAGGTAACATGTTGTATAGTAAAATACTACACTCAGAATGTTCACACAGTTGTGATACTAAGTATCACACAGTTGTGACACTGAGTATCACACAGTTGTGATATTGACACAATCCACCCATCCTTTACTTTTTTTCAAATATTGTTTTGATGCTTTAAAAAATTATTAATATATAATGGGCATCTGTTTTATTCATCCTTTTTAATTGATTCATGATATTCCGTGGAATAAATGTATAACTGTTCAGCTGTTCCCCTACTGATGGCCATCTAGGTTGTTTGATGTACTGTGTTGTCAACATCCACAGACATATTTACTTGTGAATTTTGGCCCCATGTACTACCCTAGGCGTGACTCCATTGCTGTGCTCCTCAGCAAAGCCAATCTTCTGGCTTTCTTCGGTCTCTACTTCCTTACATCCCAGAGCACATTTAGCTTTTTTTTTTTCTTGGCCACGGCATGGGATCTTAGTTACCCGACCCGGGATTGAACCTGGACCCTTGGCAGTGAGAGGGCCAAGTCCTAACCACTGGACCACCAGGGAATTCCCAGAGCATATTTAACTTAATTCAGTTTGGCTTTTGTCACTTCCATGTCTCTGAGACTGTTCTTAACCAGATCACTGATGAGTAACAATCTTCCCAAACCAGCAGTCACTTCTCTACACCTTCCTGTAACCACCCAGCATATTCCACAGTTTCTTGCTCTCACTCTCTTTGTTTTCTCCTATATCTCTGGCTACTCCTCCATCTTTATCCAATTTCCAAATACTGTGGTATCCTTGGGTATGATCCTGGCCGCCTTACTTTTGTAGTCAGTATTCTCTCCCTAGGTGACTTCATGTTGTCTCATAGCCTTAATTATTGCAAATATTTGGAAGATCCACTAATTTAGGCCTCTAGCCTAGACCTCTTTCCTGAACACCAGACATATATGCTATGGCCTGTTTGACGTGTTCACGTGGATGTCTCATAAGGCATCTCACATTTAACTCATCCAAACAGATCTCTTGAATTTCCCTGGCTCAACCAACCTCCTGTCTCCCTCATCTCAGCCAATAGCACCATAACACCCAGTCTGTCACTTGAGCCAAACAGCAGATATATCATGGTTGATTCTCCTTATTTGTCATTGGCAAATTCTGTTGGTCCCACTGTCCAAGTGGTATCACAAATACAACCCCTGGCTCATGCACTTTTAGTCAAGATGGAGTAACAGGGAACAAATTTGTCCTCTCACATGAAACAACCAACCACTGCCCCCCCCAAAAGGAAGAATACATGAAACAACGGTTTTTAAGACATACACATCAGACAGTGAAGGACAGTGATCCCTGAGAAATGGGAAAGAAGATGAGCCCCAAACTGCCCCAAGTTACCACTTGGAGAGTTTTTTTGTTTTTTTCATTTTAACATCTTTATTGGAGTATAATTGCTTTACAATGGTATGTTAGTTTCAGCTTCACAACAAAATGAATCAGTTATATATATACATATGTTCCCATATCTCTTCCCGCTTGCGTCTCCCTCCCTCCCACCCTCCCTATCGCACCCCTCCAGGCGGTCACAAATCACCGAGCTGATCTCCCTGTGCTATGCGGCTGCTTCCCACTAGCTATCTACCTTACGTTTGGTAGTGTATATATGTCCATGCCTCTCTCTCGCTTTGTCACAGTTTACCCTTCCCCCTCCCCATATCCTCAAGCCCATTCTCTAGTAAGTCTGTGTCTTTATTCCTGTTTCACCCCTAGGTTTTTCATGACATTTTTTTCCTTAAATTCCATATATATGTGTTAGCATACGGTATTTGTCTCTCTCTTTCTGACTTACTTCACTCTGTATGACAGACTCTAGGTCTATCCACCTCATTACAAATAGCTCAATTTCGTTTCTTTTTATGGCTGAGTAATATTCCATTGTATATATGTGCCACATCTTCTTTATCCATTCATCCGATGATGGACACTTAGGTTGTTTCCATCTCCGGGCTATTGTAAATAGAGCTGCAATAAACATTTTGGTACATGACTCTTCTTGAATTATGGTTTTCTCACGGTATAGGCTCAGTAGTAGGATTGCTGGGCATATGGTAGTGTTATTTGTAGTTTTTTAAGGAACCTCCATACTGTTCTCCACAGTGGCTGTATCAATTTACATTCCCACCAACAGTGAAAGAGGGTTCCCTTTTCTCCACACCCTCTCCAGCATTTAGTGTTTCTAGATTTTTTGATGATGGCCATTCTGACCGGTGTGAGATGATATCTCATTGTAGTTTTGATTTGCATTTCTCTAATGATTAGTGATGTTGAGCATTCTTTCATGTGTTTGTTGGCAGTCTGTATATCTTCTTTGGAGAAATGTCTATTTAGGTCTTCTGCCCATTTTTGGATTGGGTTGTTTGTTTTTTTGTTATTTGGCTGCATGAGTTGCTTATAAATTTTGGAGATTAATCCTTTGTCAGTTGCTTCATCTGCAAATATTTCCTCCCATTCTGAGGGTTGTCTTTTGGTCTTGTTTATGGTTTCCTTTGCTGCGCAAAAGCTTTGAAGTTTCATTAGGTCCCATTTGTTTATTTTTGTTTTTATTTCCATTTCTCTAGGAGGTGGGTCAAAAAAGAACCTTGCTGTGATTTATGTCATAGAGTGTCCTGCCTATGTTTTCCTCTAAGAGTTTGATAGTTTCTGGCCTTACATTTAGGTCTTTAATCCATTTTGATCTTATTTTTGTGTACGATGTTAGGGAGTGATCTAATCTCAGACTTCTACATGCACCTGTCCAGTTTTCCCATCACCACTTATTGAAGAGGCTTTCCTTTCTCCACTGTACATTCCTGCCTCCTTTATCAAATATAAGGTGACCATATGTGCGTGGGTTTATCTCTGGGCTTTTTATCCTGTTCCATTGATCTATATTTCTGTTTTTGTGCCAGTACCATACTGTCTTGATTACTGTAGCTTTGTAGTATAGTCTGAAGTCAGGAAGCCTGATTCCTCCAGCTCCGTTTTTTGTTCTCAAGACTGCTTTGGCTATTCGGGGTCTTTTGTGTTTCCGTACAAATTGTGAAACTTTTTGTTCTAGTTCTGTGAAAAATGCCAGTGGTAGTTTGATAGGGATTGCATTGAATCTGTAGATTGCTTTGGGTAGTAGAGTCATTTTCACAATGTTGATTCTCCCAATCCAAGAACATGGTATATCTCTCCATCTATTTGTATCATCTTTAATTTCTTTCATCAGTGTCTTATAATTTTCTGCATACAGGTCTTTTGTCTCCTTAGGTAGGTTTATTCCTAGGTATTTTATTCTTTTTGTTGCAATGGTAAATGGGAGTGTTTTCTTGATTTCACTTTCAGATTTTTCATCCTTAGTGTATAGGAATGCCAGAGGTTTCTGTGCATTAATTTTGTATCCTGCTACTTTACCAAATTCATTGATTAGCTCTAGTAGTTTTCTGGTAGCATCTTTAGGATTCTCTATGTATAGTATCATGTCATCTGCAAACAGTGACAGCTTTACTTCTTCTTTTCCGATTTGGATTCCTTTTATTTCCTTTTCTTCTCTGATTGCTGTGTCTAAAACTTCCAAAACTATGTTGAATAAGAGTGGTGAGAGTGGGCAACCTTGTCTTTTTCCTGACCTTAGGGAAATGCTTTCAGTTTTTCACCATTGAGGATGATGTTGGCTGTGGATTTGTCATATATGGCCTTTATTATGTTGAGGAAAGATCCCTCTATGCCTACTTTCTGCAGGGTTTTTATCAAAATGGGTGTTGAATTTTGTCAAAAGCTTTCTCTGCATCTATTGAGATGATCATATGGTTTTTCTTCTTCAATTTGTTAATATGGTGTATCACGTTGATTGATTTGCGTATATTGAAGAATCCTTGCATTCCTGTGATAAACCCCACTTGATCATGGTGTATGATCCGTTTAATGTGCTGTTGGATTCTGTTTGCTAGTATTTTGTTGAGGATTTTTGCATCTATGTTCATCAGTGATATTGGTCTGTAGTTTTCTTTCTTTGTGACATCCTTGTCTGGTTTTGGTA
Organism: Tursiops truncatus; assembly: GCF_011762595.2. Lineage (NCBI taxonomy): Eukaryota > Metazoa > Chordata > Mammalia > Artiodactyla > Delphinidae > Tursiops > Tursiops truncatus. The sequence goes on along the minus strand of NC_047055.1, from coordinate 86,725,493 downwards.
TCAGGGTGATGGTGGCCTCGTAGAATGAGTTGGGGAGTGTTCCTCCCTCTGCTATATTTTGGAAGAGTTTGATAAGGATAGGTGATAGCTCTTCTCTAAATGTTTGATAGAATTCGCCTGTGAAGCCATCTGGTCCTGGGCTTTTGCTTGTTGGAAGATTTTTAATCACAGTTTCAATTTCAGTGCTTGTGATTGGTCTGTTCATATTTTCTATTTCTTCCTGATTCAGTCTTGGCAGGTTGTGCATTTCTAAGAATTTGTCCATTTCTTCCAGGTTGTCCATTTTATTGGCATAGAGTTGCTTGTAGTAATCTCTCATGATCTTTTGTATTTCTGCAGTGTCAGTTGTTACTTCCCCTTTTTCATTTCTAATTCTATTGATTTCAGTCTTCTCCCTTTTTTTCTTGATGAGTCTGGCTAATGGTTTATCAATTTTGTTTATCCTTTCAAAGAACCAGCTTTTAGTTTTATTGATCTTTGCTATCGTTTCCTTCATTTCTTTTTCATTTATTTCTGATCTGATTTTTATGATTTCTTTCCTTCTGCTAACTTTGGGTTTTTTTGTTCTTCTTTCTCTAATTGCTTTAGGTGCAAGGTTAGGTTGTTTATTCGAGATGTTTCCTGTTTCTTAAGGTAGGATTGTATTGCTATAAACTTCCCTCTTAGAACTGCTTTTGCTGCATCCCATAGATTTTGAGTCGTCGTGTCTCTGTTGTCATTTGTTTGTTTCTTGGTATTTTTTGATTTCCTCTTTGATTTCTTCAGTGATCACTTCATTATTAAGTAGTGTATTGTTTAGCCTCCATGTATTTGTATTTTTTACAGATCTTTTCCTGTAATTGATATCTAGTCTCATAGCGTTGTGGTCAGAAAAGATACTTGATACAATTTCAATTTTCTTAAATTTACCAAGGCTTGATTTGTGACCCAAGATATGATCTATCCTGGAGAATGTTCCATGAGCACTTGAGAAAAATGTGTATTCTGTTGTTTTTGGATGGAATGTCCTATAAATATCAATTAAGTCCATCTTGTTTAATGTATCATTTAAAGCTTGTGTTTCCTTATTTATTTTCATTTTGGATGATCTGTCCATTGGTGAATGTGGGGTGTTAAAGTCCCCTACTATGAATGTGTTACTGTCGATTTCCCCTTTTATGGCTGTTACTATTTGCCTTATGTATTGAGGTGCTCCTATGTTGGGTGCATAAATATTTACAATTGTTATATCTTCTTCTTGGATCAATCCCTTGATCATTATGTAGTGTCCTTCTTCGTCTCTTCTAATAGTCTTTATTTTAAAGTCTATTTTGTCTGATATGAGAATTGCTACTCCAGCTTTCTTTTGGTTTCCATTTGCATGAAATACCTTTTTCCATCCCCTTACTTTCAGTCTGTATGTGTCTCTAGGTCTGAAGTGGGTCTCTTGTAGACAGCAAATATATGGGTCTTGTTTTTGTATCCATTCAGCCAATCTGTGTCTTTTGGTGGGAGCATTTAGTCCATTTACATTTAAGGTAATTATCGATATGTATGTTCCCATTCCCATTTTCTTAATTGTTTTGGGTTCGTTATTGTAGGTCTTTTCCTTCTCTTGTGTTTCTTGCCTAGAGAAGTTCCTTTAGCAGTTGTTGTAGAGCTGGTTTGGTGGTGCTGAACTCTCTCAGCTTTTGCTTGTCTGTAAAGGTTTTAATTTCTCCATCAAATCTGAATGAGATCCTTGCTGGGTAGAGTAATCTTGGTTGCAGGTTTTTCTCCTTCATCACTTTAAATATGTCCTGCCAGTCCCTTCTGGCTTGCAGATTTTCTGCTGAGAGATCAGCTGTTAAACCTTATGGGGATTCCCTTGTGTGTTATCTGTTGTTTCTCCCTTGCTGCTTTTAATATGTTTTCTTTGTATTTAATTTTTGACAGTTTGATTAATATGTGTCTTGGTGTATTTCTCCTTGGATTTATCCTGTATGGGACTCTCTGTGCTTCCTGGACTGGATTAACTATTTCCTTTCCCATATTAGGGAAGTTTTCAACTATAATCTCTTCAAATATTTTCTCAGTCCCTTTCTTTTTCTCTTCTCCTTCTGGAACCCGTATAATTCGAATGTTGGTGCGTTTAATGTTGTCCCAGAGGTCTCTGAGACTGTCCTCAGTTCTTTTCATTCTTTTTTCTTTATTCTGCTCTGCATTAGTTATTTCCACTGTTTTATCTTCCAGGTCACTTATCCATTCTTCTGCCTCAGTTATTCTGCTATTGTTCCCATCTAGAGTATTTTTCATTTCATTTATTGTGTTGTTCATCATTGTTTGTTTCATCTTTAGTTCTTCTAGGTCCTTGTTAAATGTTTCTTGCATTTTGTCTATTCTATTTCCAAGATTTTGGATCATCTTTACTATCATTATTCTGAATTCTTTTTCAGGTAGACTGCCTATTTCCTCTTCATTTGTTAGGTCTGGTGGGTTTCTATCTTGCTCCTTCATCTGCTGTGTGTTTTTCTGTCTTTTCATTTTGCTTATCTTACTGTGTTTGGGGTCTCCTTTTTGCAGGCTGAAGGTTCGCAGTTCCTGTTGTTTTTAGTGTCTGCCCCCAGTGGCTAAGGTTGGTTCAGTGGGTTGTGTAGGCTTCCTGGTGGAGGATACTAGTGCCTGTGTTCTGGTGGATGAGCCTGGATCTTGTCTTTCTGGTGGGCAGGTCCACGTCTGGTGGTGTGTTTTGGGGTGTCTGTAGACTTATTATGATTTTGGGCAGCCTCTCTGCTAATGGGTGGGGTTGTGTTCCTGTCTTGCTAATTGTTTGGCATAGGATGTCTAGCACTGTAGCTTGCTGGTCGTTTAGTGAAGCTGGGTGTTGGTGTTGAGTTGGAGATCTCTGGGAGATTTTCGGCGTTTGATATTACATGGAGCTGGGAGGCCTCTTGTGGACCAGTGTCCTGAAGTTGGCTCTCCCACCTCAGAGGCACAGCACTAACTCCTGGCTGCAGCACCAAGAGCCTTTCATCCACACAGCTCCTTAATTTGGGATGATTCGTTGTCTATTCAGGTATTCCACAGATGCAGGGTACATCAAGTTGATTGTGGAGCTTTAATCCGCTGCTTCTGAGGCTGCTGGGAGAGATTTCCCTTTCTCTTCTTTGTTCTCACAGCTCCCAGGGGCTCAGCTTTGGATTTGGCCCCGCCTGTGCGTGTAGGTCGCTGGAGGGCGTCTGTTCTTTGCTCAGACATGACGGGGTTAAAGGAGCCGCTGATTCGGGGGCTCTGGCTCACTCAGGCCGGGGGTAGGGAGGGTCACGGAGTGCAGGGCCAGCCTGCGGCGGCAGAGGCCGGAGTGACGTTGCGCCAGCCTGAGGCGCACCGTGCGTTCTCCCGGGGAAGTTGTCCCTGGATCCCGGGACCCTGGCAGTGGCGGGCTGCACAGGCTCCCCAGAAGGCGGTGTGGATAGTGACCTGTGTTCGCACACAGGCTTCTTGGTGGCGGCAGCAGCGGCCTTAGCGTCTCATGTCTGTCTCTGGGGTCCGCGCTTTTAGCCGCGGCTCGCGCCCGTCTCTGGGGTCCGCGCTTTTAGCCGCGGCTCGCGCCTGTCTCTGGAGTTCCTTTAAGCAGCGTTCTTAATCTCCTCTCCTCGCACACCAGGAAATAAAGAGGGAGGAAAAAGTCTCTTGTCTCTTCGGCAGGTGCAGACTTTTCCCCGGACTCCCTCCCGGCTAGCCGTGGTGCACTAACGCCCTCCAGGCTGTGTTCATGCCGCCAACCCCAGTCCTCTCCTGGCACTCCGACTGAAGCCCGAACCTCAGCTCCCAGCCCCGCCCGCCCCGGCGGGTGAGCAGACAAGTCTCTCGGCTAGTGAGTGGCGGTCGGCCCTGATCCTCTGTGCTGGAATCTCTCCGCTTTGCCCTCTGCACCCCTGTTGCTTGGCTCCGAAGCTCCCCCGCTCTGCCACCCGCAGTCTCCACCCGCGAAGGGGATTCCTAGTGTGTGGACACTTTTCCTCCTTCACAGCTCCCTCCCGCTGGTGCAGGTCCCGTCCCTATCCTTTTGTCTCTGTTTATTTTTTCCTTTTGCCCTACCCAGGTACGTGGGAGTTTCTTGCCTTTTGGGAGGTCTGAGGTCTTCTGCCAGCGTTCAGTAGGTGTTCTATAGGAGTTTTTCCACGTGTAGATGTATTTCTGGTGTATCTGTGGGGAGGACTTGGAGAGTTTTCATGCTGTGGCACAGAAAGGGGAGAAGGTAGAGCCTGGTGGCCTCCCTAAATTAAAATAATCCAGAGAGACAAGGACAGTTAGAGTTCGAAGGACAGAATATCAGGAGAGAGCTTCACAGAGAGAGAACCAAAGAGATCTGCAAAGAGTCCTCCTTGAATATTCAGCAGAGTACTGATAAGTGCATGCATATGAAGAAACTACCCAAGTCCAGGGAAAGAACCATCCAACTGGATTAGAACTAGGCCTGGCACATAGGTCAATTGGAAGAACATAATTCACAGGGCATAGAATACACAGGAAGGTTGTGGGGAATAATTAGCCCTGGACTAAGTACCAGTGCAGACCCAATTAACAAATCATAGAAGGAAGACCCTGAAAGATCAAATTGTTTCCAAGTAACTTAACTATCTCAGTACAAAGATCAGGAAGATTTATAGGAATACTAATAATAAAACCCTAGCACCTAAGGTAAAATTCACAATGTCTATTATCCAAACAAAGATGATTAGGCACAAAAAGAAGCAAGAGGTACATACCACAATATGGAATAACCTTGAAAAACGTATGTCAAGTGAAAGGAGCCAGTCACAAAGGACCGCATATTGTATGATCCCATTTATAGACAATGTCCAGAATAGGCAAGTCCATAGAGACAAAGTAGATTAGTAGGTCTGGTGGGGTGGGGGAGGAAGGTAACTGGGGAAAAAAAGGCAATGACTGCTAAGGGGTAGGGGATTGCTTTTTGGGGTGTTGAAAATGTTCTGAAACTGAGTGTGGTAATGGTTGCAGAACTCAGTAAGTATACTAAAAATAAACATTTAACTGCACACTTTATTTTTTTAATGAATTTATTTTATTTTTGGCTGCATTGGGTCTTTGTTGATGTGCACGGGTTTTCTCTAGCTGCAGCGAGCGAGGGCTGCATTTCGTCGTGGTGCGTGGGCTTCTCATTGCGGTGGCTTCTCGTTGTGGAGCATGGGCTCTAGGTGCGTGGGCTTCAGTAGTTGTGGCACGTGGGCTCAGTAGTTGTGGCTCGTGGGCTCTAGAGCTTGGACTCAGTAGTTGTGGCACACGGGCTTAGTTGCTCCATGGCACATGGGATCTTACTGGACCAGGGATCGAACCCATGTCCCCTGCATTGGCAGGCAGATTCTTAACCACTGCGCCATGAGGGAAGTCCTAACTGTACACTTTAAATGGTGTATTGTGTGGCATATGAACTATATCTCAATAAAAGAGTGTTGGTTTTTTTTAAGCAGGAAAACATGAACCATAATGATCAATCAATGGAAACTAACACAGAATGGACACAGATGTTAGAATTAGGAGACAATGATGCTAAAAAAGTTATTAAAGCTACACTGCATATGTTAAAAAAGTTGAGCAGAGGCATGGAATATATATAAGTACCCACAATGAAATCCTAAAGATGAAAAATACACCAGATGGAATTAATGACTAGACATTGCAGAAGAAAAACATCAGTAGTTTAAATCATAGCAGTAGAAACTAAGAAAATGGAACAGAGGAAAAAAGAATCCCCAAAAAATGAAAATAGAAAAAAGCATAAATGAGCTGTGGGACAATTTCATGTGGCCTAATATGCAGGAAATAGAATCCCCAAAGGAGAGGAAGGGGGACAGAAAAAGTACGTGAAGAAGTAAAGTTCTGAAACTTTCCAAAATTAATGAAGGATATAAACTCACAGATCCAAGAAGCTCAATGAACATCAGCAAAAGGTAGATGAAAAATACTACACAAAGGCACATTGTGGGAATTCCCTGGCCATCAAGTGGTTAGGACTCTGTGCTCTCACTGCCGAGGGCCCGGGTTGGGGAACTAAAATCCCACAAGCCACGTGCTGTGGCCTAAAAACAAACAAACAAAGGCACATTGTTATAAAACTGCTCCAAACCAATGATACAGAGAAAATCTTTTTTGTTTATTTTTTCTTCCAATTTTATTGAGATATAATCAACTTACAGCACTGTATAAGTTTGAAGTGTACAGCGTAATGACTTGACTTACATACATCATGAAATGATTATCACAATAAGTTTAGTGAACATCCATCATCCCATATAGATACAAAATTAAGGAAATAGAAAAAAAGTTTTTCCTTGTGATCCTCTTAGGATTTACTCTCTTTTATATATAACATACAGCAGTGTTAATTATATTTATCATGTTGTACATTACATTCCTAGTAGTTATTTATCTTATACCTGGAAATTTGTACCTTCTGACTGCCTTCATCCAATTTCCCCTCCTCCACCCTCACCTCTGGTAAACACAAATCTGATCTCTTTTTCTATGAGTTTGTTTTTGAAGTATAATTGGCCTTCAACCTTCCTGGTGCTGTTATAACTTCTGATTATAGAAGTATCACCCCACCTTCACCTCCACAATGAGTGTTTTACCTCACCTTTTCTCCTGGAGCAAATAGGACTTAACATCTTTTTTTTTTTTTTTAATTTTTGGCCAGGCTGTGCAGCATGCAGGATCTCAGTTCCCTGACCAGAGGTCGAACTCGCACCCCCTGTATTGGAATCGTGGAGTCTTAACCACTGGACCGCCAGGGAAGTCCCTAGGATTTAACATCTTATTTGAATTAAGATGGGTTCCTAAGTCTTTAAATCCTTTTTAGTTTGCTTTTCAAACCAGTGGTCTGGTTATTTACTTAATGCTGTATATTAATAGGACAGTCACCAGAGAATGAAGAATGATGCACATGCCTATCATACAAAGTTGTCATGAGGAAGGGTGTCAGGATTGAAAAGGACCAAGATCTAATGACTGAGTAACCAGTGGAAGAAATCCAAACTTGGATGAACGTTTAGACATTCCAGATTTGTGGGAATGAGTTGTAAGTATCTATGTCTCAGTAAAAATCTTTCTCAAAACATAAATCTGGAAGTTAAGCATGGCTCTGCTCAGACCCGGTTGGGTCAACTTTAATATTAGAATTGCTCCTTGGAACATTTCACCTTCTTTTGTGGATGTGGCTCAATGAATTAATTTTCTCTAATGCATCCTGGAAAATGGATTGTTTGTAGATTGAGAAATTGGTTAAGTTTTGCTCTGATGTCTTGAAAAGTAGCATACTAATCTCCTTCATTTAACAACTAATTATTGAACATTCATTCATTCATTTATCCAAAATATATTGAGTGCCTCCAACACACCAGGCACACTGTACTAAATTTGGGGGATCAAACAGTAAACAGAGCAATGTCCTTGGAGGAGAAAGGTGATGAATGAATGAATATACATATATTTATATTTATATATAAATTAGAGATAAGATGGATTAGGAGACAGGAAGGGTTGAGGTAAGAGTAGGAAGTTGTATATTATTTGGATGATCAAAGAAACTTCTGTGATAAGGTGACATTGGAGCAGAAACCTGAAGGGAGGGAGGGAATGAACCCTGTGGAAATTTGGGGGAAGAGCATTCTCGGCAGAAGGAACAGGATATCAGTGCAGCTTGAGCAGATGAGTCACAGAGGGGTGGAGTGGGGGCAGAATATGCAGGGCCTTGTAGGCCATTAAAATGCTTTGGCTAATTGTGAACATGTGGTTTCCCAAACCTGAGTAACTTTCTCACATCCCTCTGTTGTTCCCTACTATCCCTTGGCCACATCCTCTGGATAACTTGTACCAATTCCTGAAGGCTTAGTTTTTGCATTATACTTTCTTGAGAGTCTTTACTAATATAAAAGTTGGATTAAAAATTCCTCCCCCATGGTGCTCTGCACCCCCCACAATGTTACAAGGTACAGAGTTGACTTGCTATGCTTGAGACTTCTCCAAGGGCAGATGTTATATATCCCCAGTGCCCCTCATCAAACCTAATACTTAGTAGATGCTCAAGAAAATGTTTGTTGAACCAAATAAATGTACAATCATAAAAAAATGCTTTTGGCTACTATTCTGAGTGGGATAGGGAGCCATTTGGAGGGTTTGGAGCACAGGAGAGAGACACGACCAGACTTGCCTTTTCAAAATAGCACTGGCTTCTGTGTGTGGACTAAGGCAGGGAGCAGGAGAAGGTAAAGCAAGGAGGGAAGTTGGAGGCTATTTCAGTAAATCAGGCAATGGTTTTTGGTGGTTTGGACACTGGGAAGTGGAGGAGACAAGATGTATTCTGGAATTATTTTGAAGGTAGAGCTGCAGGGATATGTTGATGGGTTAGATATAGGGTGTGTGGATGATAGGAGTTAAGAATGACTCTGAAGGTTTTAGTTAAGCTGAGAGTCAGCTGGAGGAACAGATTAAGAGGGGGAATTGGGAGTTTTGTATTATTTTTGTGAACTCTGAAATGCTTATGAAATATCATATAGAGATGTTGGGTAGGTGATTGGATATAACTGAAGGTCAGGAGTGAGGTACAGGCTGGAGATAACAAATTTAGGAGGCATCAGTATATCAAAGTCATTTAAAGTCAGGAGACAGAGGAGATCACCTAGGGAGTGAAAGTAGGTGGGGGGAGGTTAGAAGCCTAAGCCCTGAAGCATTTCCAAGGTACAAAGATCAGGGGAAAGAGGAGGAACTGGCAAAAGATTGAGTAGGAGCAGCCAGTGAGGCAGGAACAGAACCAAGAAAGGATTTCTGGAAGTCAAGAGAAAAGGCATTTCAAGAAGGGAGTCAAATGGTGCTGAGAGGGAGGAATTCCCTGGTGGCGCAGTGGTTAAGAACCTGCCTGCCAATGCAGGGGACATGGGTTCGAGCCCTGGTCCAGGAAGATTCCACATGCCGCGGAGCAACTAAGCCCGTGTGCCATAACTATGGAGCCTGTGCTCTAGAGCCCGCGAGCCACGACTACTGAAGCCCGCGTGCCTAGAGCCCGTGCTCCACAGCAAGAGAAGCCACCGCAATGAGAAGCCTGCGCACCACAACGAAGAGCAGCCTCCACTCGCTGCAACGAAGACCCAACGCAGCCAAAAATAAATAAATAAATAAATAAATTTAAAAAGTTGCTGAGAGGGAAGATGAGGAGTATTCATGATATGCAGGCACTGGGTGTACAAAGATGAACCAGAATGCCAGGCACATAGTAGGTGTCCATGTACTTTTAATTGTAACAAAGTATACATAACATAAAATTTACCACCTTAACCATTTTTGAATGTACAGTTCAGGAATGTTAAGAATATTCACATTGTTGTGAAACAGATCTCCAGAACTTTTTCATCTTGCAAAACTGAAACTCTGCTCGGCGCAGAGACTGTTTAGTCCTGGGTCTTGCAAGTTTATTGTTCTCTCCGTCTGGACTCGAGGCTTCTGTCACAACCATGCTCCGCCTAATCATCGGTCAGGCCAAGAAGCATCTTAGCTTGATCCCCCTCTTCATATTTATTGAAGCGGGAGGTACTGGAGCAACACTGTATGTCTTGCGCCAGGCATTGTTCAATCCAGATGTCAGTTGGGACAGAAAGAGTAACCCAGAACCCTGGAAAAAACTGGGTCCCAATGATCAGTACAAGTTCTACTCAGTGAATGTAGATTACAGCAAATTGAAGAAAGAAGGTCCAGACTTCTAAATGAAATGTTTCATTATAAAGCTGCTTAGAATGAAGGTCTTCCAGAAGCCATCTGCACAATTTTCCACTTAACCAGGAAACATTTCCCCTCTAAATGCACGAAATCAGGGACTTCCCTAGTGGTCCAGAGGTTAAGACTTGGCACTTCCACTGCAGGGGGCGCCGGTTCGATCCCTGGTTGGGGAACTAAGATCCCACGTGCTGCGTGGTACGGCCAAAAAGTAAAAAATAAATAAATAAACGCACGAAATCATGTTGGTGTATTGTGTTGGGGTTTACACTGCTTAATAAATAGTCTGAAACTTGAAAAAAAAACCCTGAAACTCTAGACCCATTAAACATCTCCCCATTTCCCCCTCCCCCAGCCCCTGGCAACCACCTTTCTACTTTATGTTTCTATGAATTTGACTCCTTTATTGGCTATATTGGGTCTTAGTTGAGGCACGCGGGATCTTTCGTTGCAGCGCACGGGCTTCTCTCTAGTTATGGTACATGGGCTTCAGAGCATGTGGGCTCCGTAGTTGCAGCACACGGGCTCTCTAGTTGTGGTGCACAGGCTTAGTTGCCCCGTGGCATGTGGGATCTTAGTTCCCTGACCAGGGATTGAACCGGTGTCCCCTGCACTGCAAGACCAATTCTTAACCACTGGACCACCAGCGAAGTCCCAATTTGACACCTTTAGATATATCATATAAGTGGAATCATACAGTATTTGTTTTCTTATGACTGGCTTATTTCACTTAGCATAACATCCTCAAGGTTCATCCGTGTTGAAGCATGTGTCAGAATTTCCTTCCCTTTAAAGGCTGAATAATATTCTATTGTATGAATATACCACGTTTTGCTTATCAATTCATTTATCGATGGACACTTGGATTGCTTCCACCTTTTGGCTATTGGGAATAATGCTGCTATGAACATGGGTGTGCAAAGTCTCTTTGATACTGTGCTTTCAATTAATTTGGATATTTGTCCAGAAGTGGAATTGCTGGATCATATGGTAATCGTTTTTTTAATTTTGGGGGGAACTGTTTTCCGTAGCAGCTGCACCATTTTATATTCCTACCAGTAGTGTGCAAAGGTTCTAATTTTCTCCACATCCCAACCAACACTTCTTTTCTTTCTTTTTTTTTTTTATAGTAACCATTCTAATGGGTGTGAGGCCCAGAAAATTGTCATTCTTGACCTGTATAGCAGTTCCCTGGAAACCTTCACTTATAGGGCTTGTCTTTATTTGACCTGATTCAGAGCTCTCTCAGGTCAAATAGCCTTTTAAAAAATAACTGGTGAAAACTGTTTAACATCACAGTTGCCCGAGGTTGTGATAACAGCTGGAGAAAACAAGTTGACCAAAAATCATGAAAAACTGGGAATAAGATATCCAGAGGGACCTTGAAAAGCTCTGACATACTTCTGGGAGTCTGGAAGGCCATATGCATATGCAAGTGCAGGGCTACAAGCATGCCAAGGAAAGAACTGAGAAGGCCCTAAGCTTTCAACTCTGGGTGATTTTTTTTTTTAATCGGCGTATAGTTGATTTACAGTGTTGTGTTAGTTTCAGGTGTACAGCAGAGTGAATCAGTTATACATATACATATATCCACTCTTTTTAAGATTCTTTTCCCATATAGGCCATTACAGAGTACTGAGTAGAGTTCCCTGTGCTATACAGTAGGTCTTTTATAAAATTTATTTTTGGCTGCTTTGGGTCTTCATTGCTGCCCGTGGGCTTTCTCTAGTTGCGGGGAGCAGGGGCTACTCTTTGTTGCAGTGCACAGGCTTCTCATTGCGATGGCTTCTCTTGTTGCAGAGCACAGGCTCTAGGCACGTGGGCTTCAGTATTTGTGGCTTGTGGGCTCAGTAATTGTGGCGTGCGGGCTCTAGAGCACAGGCTCAGTAGTTGTTGTGCACCGGCTTAGTTGCTCCGTGTCATGTGGGATCTTCCCAGACCAGGGCTCAAACCCGTGTCCCCTGCATTGGCAGGCAGATTCTCAACCACTGCGCCACCAGGGAAGCCCTACAGTAGGTCCTTATTTGTTATGTATTTTATATATAGTAGTGTGTATATGTTAATCCCAATCTCTTAATTTATCATTTTCCCCCACGTTTTCCCTTTGGTCACCATAAGTTTGATTTCAAGATCTGTGAGTCTGTTTCTGTTTTGTAAATAAGTTCATTTGTATAATTTTAAATTAGATTCCACATATGAGCAATATTGTATATTTGTCTTTCTCTGTCTGACTTACTTCGCTTAGTATGATAATCTCTAGGTCCATCCATGTTGCTGCAGATGGCATTATTTCCACCTCTGGGTGATCTTGAAGCTCTGTGGAGAACTCTGCTAAGGCAGAGTTGTAAACTACCTTGCTGGAGTGTTCAAGCATGCTCCAACACACACAGAGAAACCCTAGGCAAAGGTTGAAGACTTATTGGTTCAAAGGATTTGAAGAAATCTCTCTCTAACCATTAGCTGACCACTAAGTTAATGAAGCAGAGACTTTGGTGACCACACATATCAAAGAATACAGACTATAAAACTAGTTCAGAAAAGTCACTAAACAGACAGCAGCAACAATAAAGCCTGGGGTGGAGAGAATCTGAATTCCAGAGCTGCTGCATTATTTAAAATATCCAGATTTTAAAATTGCAATGAAAATAGAAAGTATGAACCATACACAGGGCAAAAAAAAGCACTAAATAGAAACTATCCCTAAGGAAGCCCAAACATTGGATGTACTAGACAAAGATTTTAGGGTTTTTTTGAAGTATAGTTGATTTACAATGTTGTGTTAGTTTCTGGTGTACAGTATAAGTGATTAAGAATATACATATTCTCTCTCTCTCTTTTTTTTTCTGGCCATGCCTCGTGGCATGCAGGATCTTAGCTCCCTGACCAGGTGTCAAACCCGTACCCCCTGCAGTGGAAGCACAGAGTCCCAACCACTGGACCACCAGGGAATTCCTGAATATATATATATATATCTGCTAATCCCAAACTCCTAATTTATCCCTCCCCCATCCCCTTTCCTCTGTGTTAACCATAAATTTGTTTTCTATGTCTGTGAGTCTGTTACTGTTTTGTAAATAAGTTCATTTATATCATATTTTAGATTTCACATATAAGTGATATCACATGGTATTTGCCTTTCTCTGTCTGACTTCCTTCACTTAGTATGATAAGCTCTAGGTCCATCCATGTTGCTGTAAATGGCATTATTTCACTCCTTTTTATGGCTGAGTAATATTCCATTGTATATATATACCACATTTTCTTTATCCATTCATCTGTCAATGGACATTTAACTTGTTTCCATGTCTTGGCTATTGTAAATAGTGCTGCATGAACATTGGGGTGCATGTATCTTTTTTTTCTTTTTTGGCTGCATTGGGTCTTCATTGCTGCACCTGGGCTTTCTCTAGCTGCAGCGAGCGAGGGCTATTCTGAGTTGTGGTGCACGGGCTTCTCATTGAAGTGGCTTCTCTTGTTGCGGAGCACGGGCTCTAGGTGTGTGGGCTTCAGTAGTTGTGGCGTGTGGGCTCAGTAGTTGCGGCATGCGGGCTCTAGGGCACATGGGCTTCAGTAGTTGTGGCATGTGGGCTCAGTAGTTGTGGCTCACAGGCTCTAGAGTGCAGGCTGAGTAGTTGTGGTGCATGGGCTTAGTTGCTCCATGGCATGTGGGATCTTCCTGGACCGGGGATCAAACCCATGTCCCCTGCATTAGCAGGCAGATTCTTAACCACTGCACCACCAGGGAAGTCCTGTATCTTTTTGAATTAGAGTTTTCTCCAGATATATGCCCAGGAGTGGTATTGCTGAATCATATGGTAACTCTATTTTTAATTTTTAAAGGAACCTCCATACTGTTTTCCATACTGGCTGCACCAATTTACATTCCCACCAACAGTGTTGGAGGGTTCCCTTTTCTCCACACCCTCTCCAGTATATATTATTTGTAGACTTTTTAATGATGGCCATTTTGACTGGTGTGAGGTGATACCTCATTGTAGTTTTGATTTGCATTTCTCTAATAATTAGCAACATTGAGCATCTTTTCATATGCCTATTGGCCATCTGTATGTCTTCTTTGGAGAAATGTCTATTTAGGTCTTCTGCTCATTTTTTGATCAGTTGTTTTTTTTGTTTTTGTTATTGAGTTGTATGAGCTGTTTGTATATTTTGGAAATTAAGCCTTTGTTGGTTGCATTGAAACCATGCAACTCAGATTGCTACTTGAACCCAGATGGTTGTTTCTGGTTGCAAAAAAATAAAGTGATGGTTACAGAAAGTAATGAAAAGTTTGTGGAAAGTGGACTGTGAGAAAAGTGTTTTGTGCACAGTCAGGATTGACTAAGTTTAGAATAAATTTAATTGAGTAAATGAATTTTAAAAGTAAGCTGGTGCAAGACTTGAATGTGGCTTTTCTCTCTTTTAAGAGGACAGGTTTTCTTTTTCTTTTTTTTTTTAAATAAATTTGCTTATTTATTTATTTATTTTTGGCTGTGTTGGGTCTTCATTGCTGTGTGTGAGCTTTCTCTAGTTGTGGCAAGCAAGGGCTGCTCTTGGATGCGGTGCACGGGCTTCTCATTGTGGTGGCTTCTCTTTGTTGTGGAGCACGGGCTCTAGGGACGCAGGCTTCAGTAGTTGTGGCACATGGGCTCAGTAGTTGTGGCTTGTGGGCTCTAGAGCACAGGCTCAGTAGTTGGGGCGCACGGACTTAGTTGCTCCACGGCATGTGGGATCTTCCTGGACCAGGGATCGAACCCGTGTCCCCTGCATTGGCAGGCAGATACCACTGCACCACCAGCGAAGTCCCAAGAGGACAGGTTTTCTTAAAATGTTGAACTGCCTTTGATAACAGATATTAAGTTTCTTTACCTTTTAAATGATCTGTGTTGTATTTGTCTTTGAAATCTTTTATTGTCACTTTGATTACAGAATAAGTATTATCTCACAGTGACCTATGATCTTATTTTACCAAGTGTTTTAAAACTTTTTGACAAACTTCCCAAATATCAAATTTTCATTAAAGTTCTTTTGATTTCCAGCTAATTTTGGGATTCTGTAGAGGGCCCCTGAAGTATCTCAAAGAGAAAATATTTAACTAGGGTTATTTGGTATGTTAAGTGAAATGCAATCATTTGTAATTCTGGTTATTGTAACCAAGTTTCTTTACCGATTACACTGTAATCAGATGTTTAACCATGCCTTTTAATTCTTTTGTCATTTATAGATAGTTATTTTTGTACTCTGATGCTGTTCCAAAACGTGCTTCATCATCAAGGAGATTCATAGGAAGGCTATGGAAGCAGTTACAACAGTTCCACATCAAGATGATGGCTATGTGAGGATTCCAGCCCACGCTGACTTAAAACAAGTAGCTGTCTTGCCCCTGGGGCCCCTAGATCAGGCATCCAGAGATGTTTTTACTCCCTGACAGGTAGGGTCGACACCCCTACTCAGCCTCGAAGCAGTTACAGAAGATGGACCATTGCCCCTCTGCTTCCCGTAAGAATATGGGAGTAAAATCTCTGAGAGGAGAATGAAACAGGAGGGAAGGGGGCAGGGCACAACCTTTAAAAGAATGATATAGGGCTTCCCTGGTGGCGCAGTGGTTGAGAGTCCGCCTGCCGATGCAGGGGACACGGGTTCGTGCCCCGGTCCGGGAAGATCCCACATGCCGCGGAGCGGCTGGGCCCGTGAGCCATGGCCGCTGAGCCTGTGCTTCCGGAGCCTGTGCTCCGCAACAGGAGGGGCCACAACAGTGAGAGGCCCGCGTACTGCAAAAAAAAAAAAAAGAATGATATAGCCCAAGGACACAACATAAACTGATTAGAACCAAATAGGTCCAAGATGGCTTCCACTAGACCTTGAACCTCATTTTCTGCTCATTGTAACACACCAGCAAGCTAAATGACACACCCACAGGTGACATGACAGTTCCAAGGCTGACCATAAAGGTCAAAAAGTGGGCGGTGGCCCTATTTCTGGAAATCCCCACCCCTTCCCCAAAATAGCTGGAATACTCTTCCCACTCATTAGCCTATGAAATTACCCACCCTTATAAAAACTGACAACCCCATACCCTGGTGCTGCTCTCGCCTTCTCAGATGACCCACATTCTGTGGAGTGTGTTTCTCTCTAAATAAATCCACTTCTTACCTACTTTGTCTCTCACTGAATTCTTTCTGTGATGAGACATCAAGAACCTCAGCTTCATTATGTCCTGAGACCAGGTGTGTGATCTCAGTTAAAAAAACGTGGGTTCAAGTGCCAGTCGGGGTTTTGGCTGGGTTCGAGTCCTGGCATGTGTGTTCAAGTCCCAATCTGAGTTGCACAGTTTCAGCATCATTTGCAAATATTTTCTCCCAGTCCCTAGGTTGTGTTTTTGTTTTGTTCATGGTTTCCTTTGCTGTGTAAAAGTGTATAAGTTTGATTAGGCCTCATTTGTTTATTTTTGCTTTTGTTTCTATTGCCTTGGGAGACTGACCTAAGAAAACATTGCTATGATTTATGTCAGAGAATCTTTTGCCTGTGTTCTTCTAGGAGTCTTATGGTGTCATGTCTTATATTTAAGCCTTTAAGCCATTTTGAGTTCATTTTTGTATATCGTGTGAGGGAGTGTTCTGACTTCACTGATTTACACGCAGCTTAGACAAAGATTTTAAATCACTAGCATAAATATGCTCAAAGAACTAAAGGAAACCATATCTAAAGAACTAAAGGGAAGTATAATAACGATGTCTCACCAAATAGAGAATATCAACAAAAAGATAGAAAGTAAAAAAAAAACAAATTCAGGAGTTAAAATAGTTGAGTATGATAAAAGTAAATAAAAAAATAATAGAATATGAAAATAATATAAAGAAAATAAATATGAAATAACTGAAATGAAAATTCACTAGAGGGGCTCAACAGCAGTTCCCCATATCCTTTGTACCACAGGATGATACTGAAACAAAAGGGTCCAGATGGCTGCAACACAAGTGGTGGAACACCCTGTTGCTGAGGAGCTGATTTCATGCTGCAGGTAAGCATTTGTATACCCTGCAGCTGTACCCTAAGGTTCAGACAGAAATCCTCATATCTCCTCAGAATTTGGGAGGTGATAAGAATCTCTCATGACAGCTTCCCATGAAAATAAAAAAGTGAGTGGGAAATGGCCTTGTAGCAGTTCTTCACAAGCTTCCCATGCTCTCATGTTCTGGGAGGATCACAAGGCTTCTGCCAAGACCTAGATAGATCAGCTGTGGTTAAGCATTACCTACAGGAACTATGAGGATCTATGCAAGGTCAAGGCACCAGCATGAAGCAGCTTCCCTGTATTACCAAGATAGACCATTTTCTGGGCCATAAAATTAATCTCAGTAAATGCAAAAGGATTCAGGTTATACAAATTGTTTTCTCTGGCCACAATGGAACTGAATTAGAAATTAATAACAGGAAGATCTCTGGAATATCTCCAAATATTTGGAAACTAAGTAACACACTTCAAAATAATTCATGGATCAAAGAAGTCAGAATGGAAATTAGAAAACATTTTGAACTGAATGAAAATGAAAACTCAACATATTAGTATTTGTCAATGCCACTAAAGCAGTATTCGGGGGTGAATTTATTGCATTAAATGCCTGCCTATATTAGAAAAGAAGAAAGAACTAAATAAGAAAGGTCTAAAATCTATTATCTCAGCTTCCACCATAAGAAACTAGAAAAAGAAGAGCAAAGTAAACCTAAGGTAAGCAGAAGAAAGGAAATAATAAAGATCAAAGTGGAAATCAATAAAAATAGAAAACAGAAAAACAATGGAGAAAATCAGTGAAATCAAAAGCGGTTGGGCTTCCCTGGTGGCGCAGTAGTTGGGAGTCCGCCTGCCGATGCAGGGGACACGGGTTCGTGCCCTGGTCTGGGAAGATCCCACATGCCGCGGAGCGGCTAGGCCCGTGAGCCATGGCCGCTGAGCCTGCGCGTCCGGAGCCTGTGCTCCGCAACGGGAGAGTCCACAACAGTGAGAGGCCCGCGTACTGCAAAAAACAAAAACAAAAAAAACAAAAAACAAACAAACAAAAAAAGCGGTTGACTGAGATCAACAAAACTGATAAACGTGAAGACTTACAAGAAAAAAAAAAGGGAGAAGACACAACTTACCAATATCAGAAATGAGAGGTGACATCACTACAGATTCTACAGATACTAAAACGGTTAAAGGAATATTATAAACAACTTTATGCCAATAAATTCCACAACTTCATTGAAATGTACAAATTCCTTGAAAGACACAAATTACCAGAGCTCACTCAAGAAGACACAGATAGTTGCCAGGGGTTGGGGAGAGGAAAGAATGGGGAGTAATTGTTTAATGGGTACAGAATTTCAATTTTGCAAGATGAAAACGTCTGGAGATGGATGGTGATGATGGTTATACAACAGTGTGAATATATTTAATGCCACTTAACTGTACACTTTAAAATGGTTAAGATGGTTGCAGGGGACACGGGTTCATGCCCCGGTCCGGGAAGATCCCACATGCCGCGGAGCGACTAGGCCCGTGAGCCATGGCCACTGAGCCTGCGCGTCCGGAGCCTGTGCTCCACAACGGGAGAGGCCACAACAGTGAGAGGCCCGCGTACTGCAAAAAAATAAAAATAAAAATAATAGTGGGGGATTTTAACACCTCATTTACACCAATAGACAGATCATCCAAAATGAAAATAAATAAGGAAACAGAAGCTTTAAATGACACAATAGACCAGATAGATTTAATTGGTATTTATAGTACATTCCATCCAAAAACAGCAGATTACATTTTCTTCTCAAGTGCGCATGGAACATCCTCCAGGATAGATCACATCCTGGGTCACAAATCAAGCCTCAGTAAATTTAAGAAAATTGAAATCATATCAAGCATCTTTTCTGACCACAACCCTATGAGATTAGAAATGAATTACAGGGGAAAAAAACGTAAAAAACAGAAACACATGGAGGCTAAACAATACGTTACTAAATAACCAAGAGATCACTGAAGAAATCAAAGAGGAAATCGAAAAATACCTAGAGACAAATGACAATGAAAACACGACAATCCAAAACCTACGGGATGCAGCAAAAGCAGTTCTAAGAGGGAAGTTTATAGCTATACAAGCCTACCTCAAGAAACAAGAAAAATCTCAAATAAACAATCTAACCTTACAACTAAAGGAACTGGAGAAAGAAAAACAAACAAAACCCAAAGTTAGGGGCTTCCCTGGTGGCGTAGTGGTTGAGAGTCCGCCTGCCGATGCAGGGGACACGGGTTCGTGCCCTGGTCCGGGAAGATCCCACATTCGGCGGAGTGGCTGGGCCCGTGAGCCATGGTCGCTAAGCCTGCGCGTCTGAAGCCTCTGCTCTGCAACAGGAGAGGCCACAACAGTGAGAGGCCTGCATACTGCAAAACAAAAACAAAAACAAAAACAAAAAAAACCAAAGTTAGCAGAAGGAAAGAAATCATAAAGATCAGAGCAGAAATAAATGAAATAGAACCAAAGAAAACAATAGCAGAGATCAATAAAACTAAAAGCTGGTTCTTTGAGAAGATAAACTAAATTGATAAGCCATTAGCCAGACTCATCAAGAAAAAGAGGGAGAGGACTCAAATCAATAAAATTAGAAATGAAAAAGGGGAAGTTACAACAGACACCGCAGAAATACAAAGCATCCTAAGGGACTACTACAAGCAACTCTATGCCAATAAAATCGACTACATGGAAGAAATGGACAAATTCTTAGAAAGGTATAACCTTCCAAGACTAAACCAGGAAGAAATATAAAATACGAGCAGCCTAATCACAAGTAATGAAATTGAAACTGTGATTAAAAATCTTCCAATGAACAAAAGTCCAGGACCAGATGGCTTCACAGGTGAATTCTATCAAACATTTAGAGAAGAGCTAACACCTATCCTTCTCAAACTCTTCCAAAAAAGTGCAGAGGAAGGAACACTCCCAAACTCATTCTATGAGGCCACCATCACCCTGATACCAAAACCAGACAAAGATACTACAAGAAAAGAAAATTACAGAACAATATCACTGATGAATATAGATGCAAAAGTCCTTAACAAAATACTAGCAAACAGAATCCAACAACACATTAAAAGGATCATACACCATGATCAAGTGGGATTTATCCCAGGGATGCAAGGATTCTTCAATATACACAAATCAATCAATGTGATACACCATATTAACAAACTGAAGAATAAAACCATATGATCATCTCCATAGATGCAGAAAAAGCTTTTGACAAAATTCAACACCCATTTATGAGAAAAACTCTCCAGAAAGTGGGCATAGAGGGAACCTAACTAAACATAATAAAGGCCGTATATGAAAAACCCACAGCAAACATCATTCTCAATGGTGAAAAACTGAAAGCATTTCCTCTAAGATCAGGAACAAGACAAGGATGTCCACTCTCACCACTATTTTTCAACATAGTTTTGGAAGTCCTAGCCACGGCAGTCAGAGGAGAAAAGGAAATAAAAGGCATACAAATTGGAAAAGAAGTAAAACTGTCACTGTTTGCAGATGATATGATGCTATACATAAAGAATCCTAAAAATGCCACCAGAAAACTACTGGAGCTAATCAATGAATTTGGTAAAGTTGCAGGATACAAAATTAATGCACAGAAATCTCTTGCATTCCTATACACTAATGATGCAAAATCTGAAAGAGAAATTAAGGAAACACTCCCATTTACCATTGCAACAAAAATAATAAAATACCTAGGAATAAACCTACCTAGGGAGACAAAAGACCTGTATGCAGAAAAGTATAAGACACTGATGAAAGAAATTAAAGATGATACCAACAGATGGAGAGATACACCATGTTCTTGCATTAGAAGAATCAACATTGTGGAAATGACTCTACTACCCAAAGCAATCTACAGATTCTATACAATCCCTATCAAACTACCAATGGCATTTTTTACAGAACTAGAACAAAAAATCTTAAAATTTGTATGGAGACACAAAAGACTCTGAAGAGCCAAAGCAGTCTTGAGTGAAAAAAAGGAGCTGGAGGAATCAGACTCCCTGACTTCAGACTATACTACAAAGCTACGGTAATCAAGACAACATGGTACTGGCACAAAAACAGAAACATAGATCAATGGAACAAGATAGAAAGCCCAGAGATAAACCCACGCACCTATGGTCAACTAATCTATGACAAAGTAGGCAAGGATATACAATGGAGAAAGACAGCCTCTTCAATAAGTGGTGTGGGGAAAACTGGACAGCTACATGTAAAAGAATGAAATTAGAACACTCCCTAACACCGTACACAAAAATCAACTCAAAATGGATTCTAGACCTAAGTGTAAGATGGGACACTATGAAATTCTTAGAGGAAAACATAGAAAGAACACTCTTTGACATAAATCACAGCAAGATCTTTTTTGATCCACCTCCTAGAGTAATGGAAATAAAAACAAAAATAAACAAATGGGACCTAATGAAACTTAAAAGCTTTTGCACAGCAAAGGAAACCATAAACAAGACCAAAAGACAACCCTCAGAATGGGAGAAAATATTTGCAAACGAATCAATGGACAAAGGATTAATCTCCAAAATATATAAACAGCTCATGCAGCTCAATATTAAAGAAACAAACAACCCAGTCCAAAAATGGGCAGAAGACCTAAATAGACATTTCTCCAAAGAAGACATACACATGGCCAAGAAGCACATGAAAAGCTGCTCAACATCACTAATTATTAGAGAAATGCAAATCAGAACTACAGTGAGGTATCACCTCACACCAGTTAGAATGGCCATCATCAGAAAATCTACAAACAACAAATGCTGGAGAGGGTGTGGAGAAAAGGGAACCCTCTTGCACTGTTGGTGGGAATGTAAATTGATACAGCCACTATGGAAAACAGTATGGAGGTTCCTTAAAAAACTAAAAATAGAATTACCATATGATCCAGCAATCCCACTCCTGGGCATATACCCAGAGAAAACCATAATTCAAAAAGACACATGCACCCCAATGTTCATTGCAGCACTATTTACAATAGCCAGGTCATGGAAGCAACCTAAATGCCCATCGACAGACGAATGGATAAAGAAGAAGTGGTACATATATACAATGGAATATTACTCAGCCATAAAAAGGAACGAAATTGAGTCATTTGTTGAAACGTGGATGGATCTAGAGACTGTCATACAGAGTGCAGTAAGTCAGAAAGCAAAACAAATATTGTGTTTTAACGGATGTATGTGGAACCTAGAAAAATGGTACGGATGAACTGGTTTGCAGGGCAGAAGTTGAGACACGGATGTAGAGAACAAACGTATGGACACCAAGGGGGGAAAGCCGCGGGGGGGGGATGGTGGTGTGCTGAATTGGGCGATTTGAATTGATATGTATACAGTGATGTGTATAAAATTGATGACTAATAAGGACCTGCTGTATAAAAAAAATAAAATTCAAAAAATAATATGTACAATAATATCAAGAAGTATTAAATACTTAGGGATAAATCTGACAAGACATTTATCCTTTTTTTCTTCAGTACAATACTTATACACCGAAGACTACAAAAACTGCTGAGACAAATTAAAGACATGTATAAATGGACCTTGTTCATGGGTTGGAAGGCTAAATATTATTAACATGTTAATTCTTCCCAAATTGATCTATAGATTTGATCCAATCCCAGTAGGCTCTTTTGTAGTAGAAATTGACAAAAAGATCTAAAATTCATATAGAAATGTAAAAGACCTAGAATAGCCGAAGCAACTCTGCAAAAGAATAACAAAGTTGCAGGGCTAATCTTACCTGATTTCAAGAATCATTATAGGACTCCCCTGGTGGTGCAGTGGTTAAGAATCCACCTGCCAATGCAGGAGACACAGGTTCAAGCCCTGGTCCAGGAAGATCCCACATGCCACAGAGCAATCAAGTCCGTGCACCACAACTACTGAGCCTGCGCTCTAGAGCACACGAGCCACAACTACTGAGCCCGCAGGCCTAGAGCCTGTGCTTCGCAACAAGGGAAGCCACCACAATGAGAAGCCCGTGCACCGCAGTGAAGAGTAGCCCCTGCTCTCCGCAACTAGAGAAAGCCCGCGCACAGCAACGAAGACCCAACACAGCTGAAAATAAATTAAATTAAAAAAAAGAATCATTATAAAGCTATAGTTATCAATACAGCATGATACTGGCATACAGATAGATAAATATACCAATAGAACAAAACAGAGTCCAGAAATCAATCCAAAAATATGTGGACAACTGTTTTCTTTCCTTTGTGGTGGATAACTGATTTTTGAAAAAGCGGAAAGCAATGCAGTGGAGGAAGGGTAGTCTTTTCAACAAATGGTGCTGGAACAGTTGGATATCCATACCCAAAAGAATGAGCCTGGATCCATACCTCCCACCACACACAAAAATTAATTCAACATGGATTAAAGACCTAAACATATAATCTAGAACTATAAAACTTCTAGAAAACCTTTGTGATCTTGGATTAGGTGAAGATTTCTTAGATATGACATCAAAAGGACAATCCAGAAAGAACAAATTGATAAATTTGACTTCATCAAAATTGAACATTTCTGCTTTTCAAAAGACATTAAGAGAATGAAAAGACAAACCAGAGACTGGGAGAAAATACTTGCAAAGCATGTATCTGATAAAGTATCTGTATCTAGAATATATAAGAACTGCTTTTTGGGCTTCCCTGGTGGTGCAGTGATTGAGAGTCTGCCTGCCGGTGCAGGGGACACGGGTTCGTGTCCCGTTCCGGGAAGATCCCACATGCCGCGGAGCGGCGGGGCCCGTGAGCCATGGCCGCTGAGCCTGCGCGTCCGGAGCCTGTGCTCCGCAACGGGAGAGGCCACAACAGTGAGAGGCCCACGTACCGCAAAATAATAATAATAATAAAAAAAATAAAAAATAAGAACTGCTTTTTGAAAACAGTTTATTAATAGGATATGGCAAAGACAAAAGGGGTGGTGTATCTCTAATTTTCATAAAGATTCTTAAATCGCTTTTTTAAAAGAATCAGCTTTATTTTTTAGAGCAGTTTTAGATTCATAGCAAAACTGAGTAGAAAATACACCCCTGCCCCTACCTCCATGCACATCTTCCCCCACTATTGACATCTTGCACCACAGTGGTACATTTATTACAATCAATGAACCTACATTTATTGACAATAGTACATCATTGTCACCAAAAGTCCCTAGTTTACATTAGGGTTCACGCTTTGTGTTGCACATTCTGTGGGTTTTCACAAATGTATGGCACATATCGACCATTAGAGTAGCATACAAAGTAGTTTCATTGCAGTAAAATCCTCTGTGCTCTGCCTATTCATCCCTCCCTTACTCTCTAACTCCTGGCAACCACTTTTTACTGTCACCATGGTATTGACCTTTCCAGAATGTCATATTGTTGGAAACATTCAGTATGTAGCGTTTTCAGATTGATTTCTTTCACTTAGTAATATGCATTTAAGTTTCCTTTCATGGCTATATAGCTCATTTCTTTTTAGCACTGAATAATATTCTATTGTCTGGATGTACCACAGTTCCTTTATCCATTCACCTACTGAAGGACAATTGTGGTTGCTTCCAAGTTTTGGCACTTATGAATAAAGCTGCTATAAATATCCATGTGCACGTTTTTGTGTGGATATGTTTTCAGCTCCTTTGGGTAAATATCAAGGAGTGTGATTGCTGGATCATATGGTAAGAGTATGTTTAGTTTTTTAAGAAATATCCAGACGGTCTTCCAGAGTGGCTGTACCATTTTGCATTCCTACCAGTAATGAATGAAAGTTCCTGTTGTTCCACATCCTCACCAGTATTTGGTATTGTCAGTGTGTTGGATGTTTGCCATTCTCATAGGTGTGTAGTGGTAGCTCATTGTTGTTTTATTTTTTTCATTGTTGTTTTTAATTTGCAATTCCCCAAGGACTTAAAGCACTTTTGAAGACAAGGATGGGATGAGGTTATAAGGAAAATCAGTACTACCAAAAGATTAGTGAGCAACGTTGTGGCATTTAGTCCTCTTTTGAGAGGCTGTGGGGAAACAGGATACATTTAGTGCTTCTCCTCTTTAGCTGGTGGTGTCTGTTTTCAGACAATAACTCTTCCAGAGAAGCGGTTAAAGATGGGGGTGGGGTGGGGTGGGGTGGGGTGGGGTGTGGAAGTGCTGAGGATTCCTCCGAGGCCTGGGAAGGAAGTTGCTTCCCAAGTTTGAGGCAATGCCTCAAAGTACCCCACTGGCACTGACAGAGAAGTAAGCCTTCCAGGAAGTTCCAGCAGCCCCACTGGGCAGCCAGTGGGAGAGTCAGTTCCTGACAGTGGAAATCAGCCAGACTGACCAAAGCACTTGGCGGGCAGCTGTATTTAATGTGGCTGTGGGGGTGGGGGTGGCATCAACAGGCAGTCTCTGGCAGTGGCTGCATGAAGGTTTATGATTGTCACCTCAGTCAGAACATTGCATGTGGCCCTCAAAGCACCATAGTACCTCTCGGACCTGACCTCCTACATCCCCTCTCCCTCATTTACTCCCCTGCAGCCACACTGACCTCACTATTCCTCAAACACACCAGCAATGGTGCCACCACAGGGCCTTTGCACTTTCTGTTTCCTGACTCAGACCACTCTCCAGATAGCTGCATGACTCTCCCTCACTTCTTCATATATTTTCTCAAATGTCACCTTTGTAGTAAAGCCTTCCCTGGCCATCCTATGAATATTGCCCACTCTGGATCCCCTTTACCCTGCTGTACTTTCTCCCCGCTCCCCCCCACCCAGCCCCATGGCTGTTAGCATCTTCTAACATACTGGATCATTTACTTCTTATGCTTATTGCCTCTCAGCCCCACTGGAATGTCAGCTCCACAAGGGCAAGGATCTTTGTTTTGTTCATGGTGTTTAAATCTTCAGTAGCTAGAATCATGTCTGGCGTAGAATGGAGACTCAATACTTGTTGAATGAATGATTTACCCTTTACTGTATCCCTAGCATGCAGAATAGTATCTGGCATACAGTAGGGGTTCCCCACAGATGCCTGATGAATGAATTGGAGAAATAGGGGTAACCTGGTGAGGATGTAGCTTTCCAAGTTGTTGGATACTTTCTCTCTCTGCTTGATGCTACAAACATGGAGATTAAGAGGTCCCAGTGTGGGAGTGGAGGGGCACATCCCCCGGCTGAGGAAGCAACGTCAGAAACGAAGGGCCTACCTGTATATTTCTCCACCAAGCTCAGCCCCACGCAGTAGTCCCAATCACCCAAATACTTCACTTCTCTCTCAAAAGGCAGAGAAGCTGCTTCTTGAGTCTGCTGCCACGCATTCCTGGTTCAGTGTCTGGACAGTTTTTTAACAGAGGTTGCACCCTGCCAGGGAAACTTCTGGAGACTTGGCAGAAGAGGCAGATGCTTTTTCACCCCCATCTTGCTCAGACCCTGTGATGTGGAAGAAGCCAGTCTGGACAAATTGTACAGGTCACGGTCCCCAGCTTGTGAGTGGTCTGTGGAGAGTTCATGGGCTCACAGAAGCTGTCATTGCAGTAACCACTGCCTAAGGGGCAACACTGGCAGCAAGCACAGCAGCCGAGAAAACTGCACAGACACAAAGGGTATTTGTACACAATGAACAAGGGGCAGATTGGGAAAGCTTCCTGATACTGTCTACGCTTCCAGGAATGTAAGCAGCCCTGTCCTCAAACTGAGGGATCAGGAGGGATCCTCTCAGGGCAAGCATGTAAAGCACCGATGATCTGCCCCGGGGGGACCAGGCGCTCTGCCGAGGGCTAGGCCTTCTGGACACAGGGCTGTATTCAAGAACTTCAGGCCCCATTTCCAAAGGCAGGCTCGGGAGAAACATTAACTCTAGGAAATCAGATCTGGTGAAAGATCTGTTTTAAGTGTCATGGCGCACAGAGGAGATGGAGGGATTTGTCTGAAACTGCCAGGTTATGCCACGTTCCAGGGCAGACACATGGGACCAGGGCCATTCCCCGAGGAGCTTTCTGTCCTTCTCAAGGGCATTACCAAGATGGATTTATTATGATTTGGAGAAAGGAGGCGGCCTTCTTGACTGGGTGAAGCACATAACAGCATAGGAAAGTGATTTCTGGGTGTGCCAAATTGGGAACCTCTAGAACTCCCAACCCTTCCCAAGATTTTTAAAAAATATTTATTTTTGGCTCACTCCAGGTCTTTAGTTGCAGCACGTGGGATCTTTTTAAATAAAGTTATTTATTTATTTTTATTTTTGGCCACGTTAGGTCTTAGTTGCTGCGTGCGGGCTTTTCTCCAGTTGCAGCGAGCGGGGGCTACTCTTCGTTGCGGTGTGTGGGCTTCTCATTGGGTGGCTTCTCTTGTTGCAGAGCACGGACTCTAGGTGTGCGGGCTTCAGTAGTTGTGGCACGCGGGCTTCAGTAGTTGTGGCTCGCGGGCTCTAGAGCGCGGGCTCAGTAGTTGTGGCGCACGGGCTTAGTGCTCCGCAGCATGTGGGATCTTCCTGGAGCAGGGCTCGAACCCGTGTCCCCTGCATTGGCAAGTGGATTCTTAACCACTGCACCACCAGGGAAGCCCCACGTGGGATCTTTTAGTTGTAGCATGCGGGCTTCTTAGTTGCAGCACTCATGTGGGATCTAGTTCCCCGACCATGGATCCAACGCGGGCCCCCTACACTGGGAGCGTGGAGTCCTATCCACTGGACCACCAGGGAAGTCCCCTAACCCTTCCCAAGATTAAAAATACAACTCAGCCTGGAATACCAGGGCAGCATGTGCAATCACGATGATGACTTGAGAACGAGCAACTGGGGGTGGGGGTTTGTTCTCTGGTATCTGTCGTAACAACCCTGTTTGGCTAATCTTGAAAACAGAGTTCTGGAATTAAGCAGGGACGATTAAAAAAAAAGTAAATCGGTCTGTGTAAGTGTCCCTCATATTGGGGTTACTATACTGGAAGGTTTTCTAATCATCCCTTGCCTTACTAGGCACACTGATCTGGCCAACTCACTGTCTTTCTATACCTGCTCATTTTGGCTCAAAAGGGTAGTCTGCCTCTGCTTGGCAAGGACAGAAGCTCACCTTTATTATCCTGCTTGAGGGGGAAGTGTTTAAATTCTCCACAGCTGTGCCGTGTTCTGAAGCATCAGGAGTTTATACCAGAAGCCTAGATCTAACTCAAATACCATTAATTACATCAATGACTTAGTGACTGGGGATGATTTAGAAACACTTGGGCCTAAAGTTCTGACTTCCCCTGATTTTTTTTCTTCCCTTGTTGATTTTGTATCTTAGGCCATTAAACAGGAAAAAGGATTCTCTGGAACCCTTTAATGGAAAAACGATAACCTTTTTGAGAACCCAGTTACCTGGAGCAACCAGAGAAATTCTACCCGAGATAGACAAAATTTTTTCACCTTCAAAGTTTTGGGACTAAAACGGGGGCCCCGAGATTAACTGACTCCTCTGGAAGTAGTGCTAACACGTCCCATTGGTGGGGAGAAGCCTCCCTTCCACTTGACTCCTGTCACAGGCTCAAGATATCCTCTGGGCATCTGCTCTGGACCAAAAGTAAAAGCAGAGCCTGCTAGATTCTCGCTCAGAAAGTTGTCCAGAGATGTGGTGTTCCAGAATCCCTAGTCTCTGCTCGGGGACAGTGTTCAGAGCTTCTGGACTCCGACAGTGAGCTCGAGAGCGGATGGATCCTTCCACTTGGTGAGCAGCCCAAGCTGGGCGGTGGGGCTGAAAAAAGGACTGGTTCCCACCTCAATCAGCGCAGCTCCCATCTCCACTCACAGCTCAGCACACCATTTATGATCTCTTGTTGGTTTTTTTTTTGCGGTTCGCGGGCCTCTCACTGTGTGGCCTCTCCTGTTGGGGAGCACAGGCTCCGGACGCGCAGGCTCAGCGGCCATGGCTCACAGGCGCAGCCGCTCCGCGGCATGTGGGATCTTCCCAGACCGGGGCACGAACCCGTGTCCCCTGCATCGGTAGGCGGACTCTCAACCACTGCGCCACCAGGAAAGCCCAAAACTGGTTTTTATTATATACTAAGTTCTGGTAAATACTGGGTTTGTTTCTAGCCTCCCTTCTGGTCCATCCTGTCCCAGGGCTGCACTGCAAGTGGAGGGCGGAACCACGACCGCCCCCCCCACCTTCGTGAAGGCAGGCTTTTCACACTGTACGGGATTGGTAACAACCTGGGGGATGGGAGTGTGTCCACAGGTCAGTCCTCCGAGTCGCTGGGGCCCATGTACTGGCAGATGGCATCATAGTGAAGCTCCACCACCTGATTCTCTCTCTGCAGCTGCACAAGAGCCCGGCTCTGCTCTCTGTCCCGGTCCAGCAGACGGCCCACCTAGAGTAGGGGCGGGTGGAGTCAGCAAGGCCAACCCAGATTCAGGGACATTCCCTGAGTGCTCCCATGCCCATTCCCAGGTCTTGGACTCACCCTTCCAGCCCATGGCCCCAGCACCACCATCACCCGGTTGCCCTGGACCTTAGGGACCAGGGTCTCCAGCATGTCTTCCCTCAGGCCTGTGGACAAGGAGAGGGGAGTGAGGCCCGCAGCAAGGGTCAGCCCAGTCAGGGTCCTGTCAGAAGGGCCTTTCCTGTATTTTCTGGTGCCACTCTGTGCCTGTTGACAGATGCGAGGCCCCCACATCCATTTCACAGAGGAGGAAACCTAAGGAGCGGTTCCTGGCAATAGTTGTAATAAAGGGAGCATTTATGTATGATGATGATGGGTGGGGGTGATAACAGATACCATTTATTGTGGGCATGCTGTATGCCCGGCCCTGCACGGGGAGCTTACACACATCCCTACAAGGGACCAGTTATAAGAGGGAGAAATAGGTTATCTCCATGCTAATTTTGCAGAAGAGGAAAGTGAGGCTCAGATATTCACCATCATGGAAGCGTCTAATGATCTGTTAGAGGATGCTGGGCCTTGCAAAAAACCTAACCCTGTCCAACCTCCCGCCTTTAGCCAGGCTCTTGGCCCAAGACAGCCCTCTCGATCAGCCTCCAGGATGATAATGACCCAATGGCCATCCCTCAGACTCACCTTCCAGGACCTGGCCTTCATCTGTCCGACACACACAGGTATCTGGGCTCAGGACATCTTCGACTGTCATCTGGGGAAAGGGCCAGGGGATATGAGAATGTTAGAGAGCTAAGTGGGACCAGTCCCTGGGGAGGAAGCGGACCCAGGTGCAGGGCTCCCACCTTGGTGTTGTAATACTGGCCACCCTTGTGCAGCTTGTCCACAAACCGCACACGCAGGTCCCTGTGCAGCCAGTGCTGACTCCTGGGAGCTGCTTTCTCACTCTTGGCTGCAGGCTCATCCTGTCTGTGGAGCGGGGCCAACACCAGGCTTAGTTCTTTATCAGAGGCACATTCTGGTCATCCCACCTTTGCCGATGTCTTAAAACCCACTCATAATGCCATTCCTAGTTCCTTCTAGGCACGTGCCTTGCCCTAGAAGCCTTCTCTGACCGCTGGAGCCTCCCCACAGCCCTGACCCCTACCTCCATCTGAGATGCTCAGGGTCCCACCGGTCTGGATGGTGTTTCCGCTTCCTCGCTGAGTCCTCCTGCCGGACGTGGAGGTCCTGATCCTGAAGGGCCTTCCATGACGAGGCTGTTCCATTCTGTTGCCTTGGGGAAGTTTTGCTCACCTGGCCTGTTCAAGGGGGTGTGGGGAGAACCAGGAAACAACCTCAATGTCTCCCTCTCTTCCCTTCCAGGCCACACCTCAGCCTCAGGCCACCTCCCAACTGCCAAAGTGCCCGTCTCACCATCAAGCCTTTGTCTGGGCTATTAGAATGCTCTCCCCTTCCTTTCAACTGTCTCAGCCTCCTTCAGGAAGCCTTGCTCAACCACCTTAGCCCGTCCTGTCAGTGCTTACCTGAGTCATCTGCCTAGGGCGGGCTAGGGACTCCTGGAGGGCTGTCGGCTCCCATCTCCTAT
Organism: Tursiops truncatus; assembly: GCF_011762595.2. NCBI lineage: Eukaryota > Metazoa > Chordata > Mammalia > Artiodactyla > Delphinidae > Tursiops > Tursiops truncatus. Next base: position 86,694,759 of record NC_047055.1, on the reverse strand, counting down.
GTGCCAAACGGATCCATCCTACTGACGTGCCTAGAATGCCTTCCTCCCCATCATGCCCTAGTCCTAGCTGCTGTCAGTCCCTAGCAAAAGAGAGGTTCACCACCCCAAAGAGACAAAGACATCCCAAGGGTAGGAACTGGTTTCCACACTTGTTCCTTCTTCCTCAGAAAGAGGCTAAAGACCCAAGGGTACTAGATCAACCTCTCTTCAATCAAACTGAATAAACCACTATGTTCATTCTCACCTCTTAACTCTGACCAGAAGTCACTCTTGCCAGGCAGACCACTGTCCTGCCCCTCTGCAGATTTAACCCTCGCCCCAGGAATACTTCTCCAACTCCCCCAGCTAGGTTAAGAGGCTCACTCACTCAGATCCAAGGAGTTCTTGTCAAACTCCTGCTGGGAGACAGGCCGCAGGCAGTACTCACTAACAGTCACCACGCGGCTCCCCACAGCCAGACGGACCATGGCCCGAGCATTGTCAGGGTCGAGGCCTTCCACCTAAAGTGTTGGGGGGGAAGAAGTGAGTGGACCTGACCCACGTTCCTAGGACCACGCTGTCCACCCTTACTTCTAATAGGCCTGACCCCTGTGCCTCTCCCGGCAGACTGTGGGGCTTGGATACACTTTAAGTATGTAATCCTCAGGGACTTGTGGCATATGGCATTCTCTCCCTTTTAGCTGAAAACTGAGGCTCAGAAAGGCCCAGCAAGTAGTCCTGAGTTATTGAATGAGGTGGCAGGCCAGGCAGTCCTGAAAGACAAGGACTTCCAGCCTTCATACCCCAAACCCACTTCTGCCTCCCTCTGACCCTCATGTCAATTTTCCGTGCTGCCTGTCTTGGGCTCCAGGCACATCTTGGTTCCTTACCTTCCCATAGAGGCCTCGGTGAGGGCCAGAAAGAACCACCACAGCTCCTCCAGGCACCAGTCCTTGAGGCTGGTCTTCCTTATCCTTCTCTTGCTCCTCATCTGGCCTCAGCAGGTGGTGGGGGCCGGTGGGGGCCAGGGCCTGGAACTCAGTCATGTTGGCGCCCAGCCCTAACCCCTTGGGCCTCAGTGAGTTGACACGGGGCTTCACCACTCTGCAGGAAACACAGAATATGGGCTTGTTGGGGGGATGCATGGGTCTTCAGCGCTCCGTTCCCCACCCCTACCCCCAACCACCACCCAAATCCCAACCTATCAATATGTTTGAGAGTATCCTTCCCAATCTCATATTAGGGACTATTTCTGACCTGCAGAAATGGCAATTTTATTTGGTTCAACCTAATAACCTACGGTGTATAACATCTATGACACAGTATTTACAGTGGGATATCAGGCAGATCCCAACAACCAAATATACTAATTTTTCTACAGGGGAAACCATGACTATTCATACCAAGCAAGAGAAACAGATTGTAAAAAGCTCAATGTCAATTCAGTTCCCATTTGGCTGCCAAATAGTTTATGGAAAAAAAAGTTTGGTTTTCAGAATTCTTTAGAGTTTGGAACTGTGGAGAACGGATTGTAATCTGTATGATCATGATAATAGCAAGTGTTTAGCCTATGCTTATCTGGGGCCAGGGCCTACTGTAAGTGCTTTATGTGTATCATTTCACTTAACTCTCACAACAGCCCTGGGAAGTCAGTACTGTTATTATCCCCATTTTTCAGATAAGGAAGCTGATGCCCAGAGAGGCAATCTTTACAGAATAGGATCTCTTAATGGAGTTTCAAAGGGCAAATAGGAGGCTTAAAGAGTAGTGGAAGGGGCTACTGAAATACATAGGGTGGTAATGTGCCCTCTCCCTGCCTGGATGGTTCTGGGTGGGCGGTAACCATGGGGGTCTGTTCCCTGGCCCGTCTGCTGTCCCCTGCCCCGACCCTAGAAACTCACTGATTGAAGGTACGGCCGATGCCCTCGCCAGGTTTCCAGCCCATGCCCCGCAGCATGGCCAGCCCATAGGCCTCTACAGGGACTGCCTCATAATCAGCCTCCTCCGGCACCTATGGGTTTAGGCAGAGGAAGGACGGTCAGGCTTGGCTTACAGTGGGCCCTCTGAAGTGTACTTGCTATCACCCACTGGGTGACCTTCGAGACTTCTTTTCCAGTCAGCTCAAGGGTGAATTTTTATTTCCTCTTGCCATCCCTCACTTTATTCCTCCATGTTTAGTCCTTGGACAAATCTTTATAAAGCACCTATTCTGTGCCAGCTACCGTTCTAGGTGCTGGGGATAAAACAGTGAACAAAGTAGACAAAAACTCCTGCCCTTTGTGTGGCTTACATTCTAGTTGTAGAGACAGAATAAATAAAATTCATAAAACATGATATGCCAGGTAGTGGTAAGTCATATGAAGAAAAATAAAGCAGGCTAAGGGGATGCAGAGGGCTGAAGAAAGGAGTGTCACTGAGTTCATATTTGAGCAGAGACCAGAAGGAGAGACAGAGGGAACCCTGAAGATAAGAGTCCTCCAGAGAGAACAGTAAGAGCAAAGGCCCTGAGGCAGGACAAGATCTGCTATGTGTGGAGAGCATTATAAAAGTCAATCTGACTGAAACAGATGTGGAGGCAAAGAGGGGTGGTAAGGGATTAATCAGGAGAGCTGGGCAGGAGCCACGATAGGGTGGCAGCCACAAGGGGACCAGTGAGGAAGTTACTGCAATAGTCCAGATGAGAAATGCTGGTGGCTCAGACCAGAGAAGTGGTAGTGGTGATGGTGAGAAGTGGTCAGATTCTGGTTGTATTTTGGAGAGGAAGGATGGATGGAACTGTGATCAACTGAGATGCAGAAGGCTCTGAGAAGAGGGAAAATTAGAGAAAGGAGGCCAAAGCTGGAACAGGAAGGAGAGTGAAGTGAAGGTTTTTTTAAGATGAAAGATACCAGAGGATGTCTGAAGGCTGATGAGAACCATTCAGTCGAAAGAGTCTCTCTGGTTTGGGGCTATAGGAGAACTAGGACCCAAACAAGCATTGCCAAAAAATTGTGAACGAAGAGGTGAAAAGTAGGGTCCATGGGTATGAAAGACAGACTTGGTTACTTCTGTGGACACACCCCTCACCTCTCCTGTTATCACCTCCCATCATCACTCCCTCAATTCTTTATATTCGCTCTAGACACACCACAGATTGTCACTGATGGACACACACCACACCGATTTTCTGCCACCATGCCACTGTCTGGGTGGTTGCTGCCATTAGGAGCACTCACCCTCCTCTTCCCTCTCACTAAACCCTACCTGTCTTCCCGGCCTCGCTCCTACCACTCTGATCTGAGTCTCCATCACCTCTAGCCTGGACTGCTGCTCTCCTTGCCTCCACCTCTGCTTACTAGTCTGTTCTGCTTGTAGCAGCCAGAGAGAGCCTGTCAAATCATAAGTCTTGTCCCTTCTCTGCTCAGAGCCCTCCCATGGCTCTCACCTCACTCAGAGTAAAAGCCAAAGTCCTCACCATGGCCCACTTCTGACCTAACCTACTACTCTTCCCTGTCACTCATTCCACTCCAGCTACGTTGGTCTCCTTGATGTTCCTCAAGTACTCCAGGAAGAGTCTACCCTCAGGATCTTTATATTTCCTGTTCCCTTTGCTCAGCTCCTTCAGATAATCCCAGAATCCAAGTATCTTTTCACACCCCAATATCTGGATTCATTTGTTAATGCTTCCAAAAAGGATGGAAGGAGGCAGGGCGAGGCAGCAGGCCTTTAGTACACACACAGACTTTGCCTGCTATGTGCAGGGACACAAGTCCTAGCAGACAGGGCAGTGAGAGACTGGAGAAGGAGGGAGGCCAGGGGCCAGCTCACTGTCTCAGCCCGGGGTTCGCTGTCTGCCCCTTCCCCGATGGGGGTGCATCCTTTCCGGATCATGGGGATAGCGAGCGTGGGGTCGACACCCGCATTCTCTCTCTCCTCCAGAGACTTCGTGGATTCTAAAGAAGAATGGGAGGGAGCAATGAGGTTCCACCCTATCCTTCCATTTTCCTCCCCTTCTTCCTTCACTAGGGCAAGGCAAAGGAGGGAGCACTCACCCTCAATGAGCTCCTTCACAGCCTGGGACAGCATCCCATCCACCAAGACCTCAGTATGTGTGGATGGCCCAGGGGCCTGGGTCGGTGGCTGCCTGAGGTGGCCATGCTGGATCAAAGGGATGACAAGTTCCTTGGGGGCTTCTGAGGGCTGCACACTGATGTGGACACAGAGGGGTGAAGTTGGGAGAGTAGCACAATCAGTGAGTTCTGAGCCACAACCCTTCATTCAGAAGAAACACAAGAGCCAAACACACCCCCAGCCCCATTGACTACACCCTCCCTTCTCCTGTCTGGCTCTCCTGTTATACCTCTGGTGGTGCTTTCTTTTGATTCTCTCCCCCACCCCCAACTCTTAAATGTCAGTGCCTTCGAGGACTCAGTCCTCAGTTCTGGACCCTCTGTTCATCTCAAGACCCACTTCTGTGGCTTCCACTATGACCTAAAAATCACCATCTTCAGCCCAGACTCTCCCCAGCTCCGGGCTCCACACCAGCCTCCTAGATGGTTGATTCTCTTCTGGAAGTCCCTCCCTCAGACTTTCCTTTCCGAATTAAGCTGACGATAGCCTCCCCCAACCTGAATCTGCCACTCCATCCTGCTCCCCGTATGGGAGAAGCCCCAACGCTTCACCTGGGACACTAGGAGTCCTGTCATTCTCCCCTCCTTTCCTTCTTTCAGAACGCACGCTCCTCAGGGTCCCCAAGTCCTAAAGACACACCCTCTCAGGAATACATTCTCTCCTCTCAATCCCCTCGGCCAACAGGTCCAATTTCCCCACCTCCCCCACTAACTCCCGCCTTCTGACCTCCACGGATCTTCTCCGGCTGTGCTTCAGACTTCCCAGGCCACTGTCACCAAGAAAATCAACTCAAGATTCCACCCTCCCGCAGGCACCCACCGCACCGCTTGCCAAGGGATGAAACACCCAGCGCTTCACCTCTGCAGCTCCCTCCGTTTCTCGGTCTTCAAGAAATCCTTCTCCGGAGCCGCGTCTCCCGCCAGCCATCTCCGGGCGGACGTGCGACTGAAGGTGAATGAAATTGGGGCACTGGAGGCTCCCGCAGGCCACAAAACACCATCTTTGGCGTCCGCCATCTTCCCCTCGTCCCAGGCCGGCGCGCTGCTTGCTGGGAAGTTTAGTTTGCGCTCGCTTTGCTGGGGCTTGACCACCAGCGCTACAACTACCTTTCCCAGGAAACACTGTGGCACCGCCAGGCGAAGGCGGATAGGGGCAGTAGGAAGTAATTGCCGCTCTTTTTACTTCACAAGAGCGCGTGGCGTACAGGGAAATGTAGTTCTTGGGGAAGGTAGGCGTGGTGGAAGGTGGCTTCCTTCTTGCTAACTCGTCACTCCTTCGTGTAGGCGTTTATTGGTCGCCTACAGTGTGCACGTTACTGTGCCCTACTGGTGTGGGAAATGTAGGTAAAATAAATCATTAAAAAAAAATATGGCTTCCCTGGTGGTGCAGTGGTTAAGAATCCGCCTGCCAACGCGAGAGACACGGGTTCGAGTCCTGGTTCAGGAGAATTACCACATGCCGCGGAGCAACTAAGCCTGTGCGCCACAGCTACTGAGCTTGCGCTCTACAGCCCGCGAGACACAACTACTGAGCCCACCCACCTAGAGCCCATGCTCCCAACAAGAGAAGCCACCACAATGAGAAGCCCACTTACCACAACGAAGAGTAGCCACCCCCGCCCCCCGCTCGCAACAACCAGAGAAAAGCCCGCGTGCAGCAACAAAGACCCAACGCTGCCAAAAATAAATAAATAAAATTAAATAGATTTATTAAAAAAAAAAGAAAGAAAAAAATCTGTGAGTGCCAGTTGTGTACAATAATAAATAATAGACATGTAAGTGGTACCTACAAGATGACAGATTTAATAGTGGACAAACTCTAGATTCAAATACAGTTGACCTTTAGATAACACAGGTTTGAACTGCGAGGGTCCACTTATACGTGGATATTTTTCACTAAATAACCTACTACAGTACTACATGATGCAAGATTGGTTGAATACGAGGATGCAGAACATGGAGAGCAGACTGTAAAATTATACGGGGATTTTAGGGACTTCCTTGGTGGCCTAGTGGTTAAGAATCCACCTGGGGGGTTGTGTGGTGTGATGAATTGGGAGATTGGGAATGACATATATACACTAATATGTATAAAATGGATAATAAGAACCTGATGTATAAAAAAATAAAATTCAAAAAAAAAAAGAATCTACCTGCCAATGCAGGGGACACGGGTTCGAGCCCTGGTCCGTGAAGACCCCACATGCCGCAAGCGCCGCAACTATTGAGCCTGCACTCTAGAGCCCGCGAGCCACAACTACAGAGCCCACGTGCCACAGCTACTGAAGCCTGCGTGCCTAGAGCCAGTGCCCTGCAACAAGAGAAGCCACCGTAATGAAAAGCACACGCACTGCAATGAAGAGTAGCCCCCACTGGCCGCAACTAGAGAAAGCCTGTGCACAGCAACGAAGACCCAACACAGCCAAAAAAAAAAAAATTATATAGGGATTTTAGACTGCGCTGGGTCAGTGCCCCTAATGCCTACATTGTTCAAGGGTCAACTGTATTAATAAAATAGTCTGGCCTCCTCTCTAGAGGTTCCAAGTCTAGTGGGGAACAATGACACTCAAAACAGATTTAAAAAAAAATAGTTCCTACCAACTTTAAATATGTTGTGAGAGCCAGGTCCTAAGCCCTCAGAAGATTAATGAGACAGACGCCTCTGAGTAGGACCTTAAGAGTTTGTGAAGTAGAAGAGTGATACTTAAACAAATAGTCACAAGAAAGAATACTACAAATCCGCTAAAAATTCATCCCAAGGAAATCATCCAAGATGTGTAAAAGTATTTTTATATGAGATTCATCAGAGTATTATTTATTGTAACAAAAGCTTGAAGACCACTTAAATGAACAACAAAAGGGGATGGGCTAAATGAATTATAGCACGTGGTTTGGGTGGAATGAATATACTAGAGCCTTTAAATGTGAAGCTATACATATAATTAAATGAAATGGGGACATAGTCACAATGTTTGGAAAGTAGAATAGTATGGTGGGTCAGAGGTTGCTCTTGAAAACAGGAAGCCCAATATTCAATCAATTTTGTGGCCATGTTTTGAGGCTTACAAGCCCTGGGCATCCTGGGATGGGCCCTGGTATCTCAAGGGAGAAGCCATTTTGGTTTTCAAAATATACAACAACAAAAAAAACTTTAAATTTTTATTTTGAAATACTTTTAGACTAAAAGAAATGTTGAAAAAATAGTACAGAGAGTCCCTGTGTATCTAGATCCCCCCTAAACATTTTATATAACAATAGTATAATTATCATAATCAGGAAATTAACATTGATGCAATACAATTAACTAAATGATAATTTTCTGTTCCAGGATTCAATCTGGGATCATACTTTGCATATAATGCTAATGCCTTTTTTAAAATTTTTATTTTATTTTATTTATTTTTGGCTGCGTTGGGTCTTTGTTGCTATGCACGGGCTTTTCTCTGGTTGTGGCGAACGGGGGCTACTCTTCGTTGAGGTGCGCAGGCTTCTCTTGTTGTGGAGCACGGGCTCTTGGCGTGTGGGCTTCAGTAGTTGTGGCACGCAGGCTCAGTAGTTGTGGCTCGTGGGCTCTGGAGCGCAGGCTCAGTAGTTGTGGCGCACGGGCTTAGTTGCTCTGCGGCATGTGGGATCTTCCCGGGCCAGGGATCAAACCCGTGTCCTCTGCATTGGCAGTACGACTCTTAACCACTGCACCACCAGGGAAGCCCCGGTAATGCCTTTTTAAGTCTCCTCCAATCTGTGAAAATTCCTGTTCTTTCCTTGTCTTTCATGACCGTAACATTTTTGAAAAGTACAGTTCAGTTATTTTGTAGAATGTCCCTCAGTTTGGGCTTCTCTGATGAGTTCTTACAATTAGGCTGAGGTTATGGGTTCCTGGCAAGAATGACACAAAGGTAATGTGCCCTTCTCATCACATCATATCAGAGGGTTCACAATATTATATCTTATTACTAATGATGTGAACATTGCCTGGGAGGTGAACTGTCCATGGCTGAAGTGATACCCATTTCCTGAAGCAGCCACCTGAGATAGTGTGCACAATACAGGCTTACACAGGCTAGGGCCAGAGGTCCCTGAGGGTCTTGCCTTCTGGGTTGGTTCACACCTGGTCTCTGACTCACTCCTGACATGTGCCACAGAGCTCATGCCAAGTCCTGATGCAAAACTTTGTGGTGAAAATGTAATGGGAGAAAAGACACTTTTTTTCCTATCTTTCCTTCATTCTGAAAACAAAATCAGGAAATTTTTTCTCTTGTGCTCCACAACAAGAGAAGCCACCGCAGTGAGAAGCTCACATACCGCAACGAAGAATAGGCCCCACTCGCCACAACTAGAGAAAGCCCACGTGCAGCAACGAAGACCCAATGCAGCTAAAATAAATTTAAAAAAAAAAAGCAATATAGGGACTTCCCTGGTACTCCAGTGGTTACTCCAGTGGTTAAGACTCTGGCTTCCACTGCAGGGGGCATGGGTTCAATCCCTGGTCGGGGAGATCCCGCATGCCAGGCAGTGTGGCCAAAAATTTAAATAAATAAATAAAAATAAAAAAGTAATGTATATCAAAGGTATAGGGACAATGTACTCAATACACAAAGAACTCCTGTAGTTCAATAACTATAAAAGGCAAGCAACCCCCAACTGAAAAATGGGCAGTGGACATAACTAGGTGGTTCACGAAATGGGAAATACAAATAGCCATGAAGCACATGTAAAGATTCTCAACCTCACTAATACTCAAAGCAATGCAAATAAATAAATAATAAAATGTTGTTCTTCATTTAACTCATTGGTAAAGACCAAAAGTAAAAATGACAACTACTTCTGTGGTAAGTTCTCTATGCCAATTGCCCAACTAAGCACTCATTTAGTCCTCCAAAGGATTCTGTGATGTAGGAACTATTTTAAAAATCCATTTTACATATAAGAGAACTGCAGCACAGAGAGGGTAACTGAGTTGGCCAAGATGACAAAATAGTAAGTACTATGGATGATGCCCAGAGTTACTAAAGATGGAAGAAAATGGGCACGTTCATACACTGCTGATAAGGGCACAAATTGATTCAACATTTATCAGGGGCAGTATAATAATATCTATGCCTTTCCTGACCCAATGACTCCATTTCTAAGACTAGATCTGAAGGAAAGAATGGAAAATTGGGGCAGGATGTTCTGTATGCTAATGAGTGAATGTATGTCATACTTTTACTAAAAAGGTTTAAAAATTCTTCATGGCTTGACAAGGAACAATAGCTACAATATTTTGTTAAATGGAGAAAGCAATTTGAGGAATATGTAGGGGATTTCTGGGAAATTAATAACATTCTCTTATTTAACCTGGTGAGAGTCACACAGGTACTGTACTGATTTTACAATTTGTCAAACTGTTCATGTATGTTGTATGCATGTTCTTCTCTATTAGGTATATTTCACTTTTTTAAAAAATAGAGAAGCACTTCCAGAATAGTAGCACTAGGAGCTTGGTAGACCTTGTCCTCAACAAAGCAACCCTAACTACTGAAAATTATTTTTTAAAACAACACTTTAAAGTCTCTGGGAATTGCGTAAGGGCATACAGGAAATGGCGAAACATTTGTTCAAGAAACTCCAATAAATCACTGTAAGAACACCAAGAGTCTGGCACTTGAGCCATGACTTGCTCCCTCCTTGAACCCCAGCGCAGTGTGACAAAAAGAAGCTCTACTCCAGGACAGTGTGGCCAAGAACATGGGGCTCTCTCTCCCTCCAGTTCCCAGTCTACAGCAGTGGTTTCTCCTCATGAGGGGTAGGCTACCAGCTTGTCTCATCTCCTCCAGCCCCATGTTACAGAAGCTCTATTCTGGGAATGCATGACTAATAGGTCTGGGGCTCTCTTCTACCACCCAGACCCCATTCTTAGGGTGGAAGCTTTACCCCAGTGTGGCAGACCAAGCATACTGGGCCCCAATTGCCCACTCCACAGCTTACTGTTAGAGTGGGGGTTCCACACTGGGAAAGACAAGCAGATAATACCAAGGGATATAACCTCCCCAGCGCCCTGCTCATAGAAGATCGAGTGTCAGTCACTCCAAGAGAAGTCGGCTTCTGATCCACCCCCAGCTCTTGAGGGGGAGTGCAAAGAACAGAGAGTTTAATAGCTCTCCTTAAGGGGACTGATTTACTTGGACAGAAAGTCAAGAAGTTAAAGAATAAGGGCTTTATGAGCAATTAAGAGGCGGCTGGTATCTCCAAGATAGCAACAAGCAAAACAGAGAGAAACAGCTAAGAAGAATCCTTCTAGGGTCAGAGCAAGCCACAAAGACTGCTCTCAAAGACTACACCATACTTATACCTGAAACACTGTAAATCAACTATTCTTCAATTTAAAAAAAAGATTAAAAAAAAGACCACCCCGGGCTTCCCTGGTGGCGCAGTGGTTGAGCATCTGCCTGCCAATGCAGGGGACACGGGTTCGAGCCCTGGTCTGGGAAGATCCCACATGCCGCGGAGCAACTAGGCCCGTGAGCCACAACTACTGAGCCTGCGCGTCTGGAGCCTGTGCTCCACAACAAGAGAGGCCGTGATAGTGAGAGGCCCGCGCTCCGCGATGAAGGGTGATCACCGCTTGCCGCAACTAGAGAAAGCCCTCGCACAGAAACGAAGACCAAACACAGCCATAAATAAATAAATATATATTAAAAAAAAAAGACCACCCCATATTTTAATTGAAAAAGGGGCCTGACTTTAATTGAATAAGACTTTAATTGGTTAACTGGAAAAAATTATGCACCAGGGTACTGTAAAAAATTAGTACCGGTTAAGCTAGGTATGGTATCAATACAGGCAGACCAGCCAGAAATTAAACCAGGAGATCAGGGAAAGAAACAAAGAGAGCCTGGATAAAAGCAAGGTCATTCCAGGGTGACTGTGCTCATGCCCAAGGCTGAACCCTTTGAAGAAGGACATCAGGTGGAAATAGATATGACTAAATTAGTCCAGTCAAGTCACTAAACAAATAAACAAGCAAATGAAAACAAAAATGGGCAGATCAGTATCTAGAGTTGCTATAATATATTATCTAAAATGTTCAGTGAAATATGCAGAGAAACAAGAAAATGTGACCCATACATGGCAGGAGCAGGCAGAACAGGAAACAGAAACTGTTAGAGGGCCCAAATGTAGGACCTAACAGATAAAGACTTCAAAGAGAAACAGGAAGGAAGGGGGCAGGGTACAATCTTTAAAAGAATGACACACCAGTTGAGGATAAGACATAAACTGGTTAGAACCAACTAGGTCCAAGATGGCAGAAGATTCAACTTCCAAGAGACCTGGAGCCTCATTATATGCTCATTTTAATATATTAGCATAAGCTAAATGACACACCCATAGGCACCATGACAGTTCCGAGGCTAAACATAGAAGGCCAAAAAGTAGGTGGTAGCCAAATCCTGGAAATCCTTGCCCCTTCTCCAAAATAGTTGGAATAATCTTCCCACTCATTAGTCTACAAAATTACCCAGCCCATAAAAACTAAATACCGCATATTTCAGGGCCTCTCGCCTTCTGAGCTGGTCCACACTCTGTCTGTGGAGTGTATTTCTCCCAGGGCCACTCTCACCTTTTGAGACAGAGTGCATTCTGTCTATGGAATGTGTATCTCTCTAAATAAATCCACTTTTTACCTATCACTTTGTCTCTCACTGAATTCTTTCTGTGATGAGACATAAAGAACTAGAGCTTCATTAAGTCCTGAGACCAGGTGTGTGATTTCAATTAAAAGACAGTGGGTTTAAGTCCCAATCTGGGTTTCAGCTGGACTTGAGTTCCAGTCTGAGGTGTACGGTTTCAAAAACAGCTATTAAATTTGTTCAAAGAAGTAAGAAATCATGTATAAAGACATGAGAGGAAAAAGTGATGTGATGACACGAGCAAAGATAAAGAGATTGGAAGACGCTATGCTTCTGGCTTTGAAGATAGAAAAAGGGGCCACAAGCCAAGGGATATAGGCGGCCACTAGAAACCAGAAAAAGCAAGGAAACTGATTCTCCCCTAGAGCCTCCGGGAGGAATTTAGCCCTAACAACACCTCGAATTTAGGAACTCTGACCTCCAGAACTGAACCAAGATGGCGGAGTAGAAGGACGTTCTCTCACTCCCTCTGGTGAGAACACCAGAATCACAACTAGCTGCTGGACAATCATCGACAGGAAGAAACTGGAACTCACCAGAAAAGACAACCCACATCCAAAGACGAAGGAGAAGCCAAAATGAGACGGTAGGAGTGGCGCAATCACAGTAAAATCAAATCCCATAACTGCTGGGTAGGTGACTCACAGGCTGGAGAACACTTATACCACAGAAGTCCACCCACTGGAGTGAAGGTTCTGAGCCCCACGTCAGGTTGCCAACCTGGGGGTCTGGCAATGGGAGGAGAAATTCCTAGAGAATCAGACTTTGAAGGCTAGTGGGATTTGATTGCAGGACTTCGACAGGACTGGGGGAAAAAGAGACTCCACCCTTGGAGGGCACACAAAAAGTAGTGTGTGCATCGGGATCCAGGGGAAGGAGCAGTGACCCCAGGGGAGACTGAACCAGACCTACCTGCTAGTGTTGGAGGGTCTCCTGCAGAGGCGGGAGGTGGCTGTGGCTCACTGTGGGTACGGGGACACTGGCAGCAGAAGTTCTGGGAAGTGCTCCTTGGGGTGAGCCCTCCCAGAGTCCGCCATTGGCCCCACCAAGGAGCCCAGGGGGGCTTCAGTGTTGGGTTGCCTCAGGCCAAACAACCAACAGGGAGGGAACCCAGCCCAACCCATCAGCAGTCAGTGGATTAAAGTTTTACTGAGCTCTGCCTACCAGAGCAACAGTCAGCTCTACCCACCACCAGTCCCTCCCATCAGGAAACTTGCACGAGCCTCTGAGATAGCCTCATTCACCAGAGGGCAGACAGCAGAAGCAAGAAGACTACAACCCTACAGCCTGTGGAATAAAAAACACATTCACAGAAAGATATACAAGATGAAAAGGCAGAGGGCTATGTACCAGATGAAGGAACAAGATAAAACCCCAGAAAAACAACTAAATGAAGTGGAGATAGGCAACCTTCCAGAAAAAGAATTCAGAATAATGATAGTGAAGATGATCCAGGACCTCAGAAAAAGAATGGAGGCAAAGATGGAGAAAAGGCAAGAAATGTTTAACAAAGACATAGAAGAATTAAAGAACAAACAAACAGAGATGAACAATACAATAACTGAAATGAAAACTACACTAGAAGGAATCAACAGCAGAATAATTGAGGCAGAAGAACGGGTAAGTGACCTGGAAAACAGAATGCTGGAATTCACTGCTGTGGAACAGAATAAAGAAAAAAGAATGAAAAGAAATGAAGACGGCCTAGGACCATCTTCCTTCCCAAGTCCAGGAAGCACAGAGGGTCCCATACAGGATAAACCCAAAGACAAACACGCTGAGACACATAGTAATCAAACTGGCAAAAATTAAAGACAAAGAAAAATTATTGAAAGCAGCAAGGAAAAATGACAAATAATATACAAGGGAACTCCCATAAGCTTAACAGCTGATTTCTCAGCAGAAAATCTACAAGCCAGAAGGGAGTGGCAGGATGTACTTAAAGTGATGAAAGGGAAGAACCTACAACCAATATTACTCTACCTGGCAAGGATCTCATTCAGATTCGATGGAGAAATCAAAAGCTTTACAGACAAGCAAAAGCTAACAGAATTCAGCACCATCAAACCAGGCCTACAACAAATGCTAAAGGAACTTCTCTAAGTGGGAAACACAAGAGACGAAAAGGACCTACAAAAAGAAACCCAGAACAATTAAGAAAATGGTAATAGGAACATACATATCGATAATTACCTTAAACGTGAATGGATTAAATGCTCCAACCAAAAGACAGAGGCTTGCTGAACGGATACAAAAACAAGACCCATCTATGTGCTGTCTACAAGAGACCCACTTCAGACCTAGGGACACATACAGACTGAAAGTGAGGGGATGGAAAAAGATATTCCATACAAATGGAAATCAAAAGAAAGTTGGAGTAGCAATACTCACATCAGATAAAATAGACTTTAAAATAAAGAGACAAGGAAGTACACTACATAATGATCAAGGGATCAATCCAAGAAGAAGATATAACAATTATTAATATATATGCACCCAACATAGGAGCACCTCAATACATAAGGCAACTGCTAACAGTTATAAAAGAGGAAATCGACAGTAACAAAATAATAGTGGGGGACTTTAACACCTCACTTACACCAATAGACAGATCATCCAAAATGAAAATAAATAAGGAAACAGAAGCTTTAAATGACACAATAGACCAGATAGATTTGATATTTATAGTACATTCCATCCAAAAACAGCAGATTACATTTTCTTCTCAAGTGCGCACGGAACATCCTCCAGGATAGATCACATCTTGGGTCACAAATCAAGCCTCAGTAAATTTAAGAAAATTGAAATCATATCAAGCATCTTTTCTGACCACAACCCTATGAGATTAGAAATGAATTACAGGGGAAAAAATGTAAAAAACACAAACACATGGAGGCTAAACAATATGTTACTAAATAACCAAGAGATCACTGAAGAAATCAAAGAGGAAATCAAAAAATACCTAGAGACAAATGACAATGAAAACACGATGATCCAAAACCTATGGGACGTAGCAAAAGCAGTTCTAAGAGGGAAGTTTATAGCTATACAAGCCTACCTCAAGAAACAAGAAAAATCTCAAGTAAACAATCTAACCTTATACCTAAAGGAACTGGAGAAAGAAGAACAAACAAAACCCAAAGTTAGCAGAAGGAAAGAAATCATAAAGATCAGAGCAGAAATAAATGAAATAGAACCAAAGAAAACAATAGCAGAGATCAATAAAACTAAAAGCTGGTTCTTTGAGAAGATAAACTAAATTGATAAACCATTAGCCAGACTCATCAAGAAAAAGAGGGAGAGGACTCAAATCAATAAAATTAGAAATGAAAAAGGGGAAGTTACAACAGACACCGCAGAAATACAAAGCATCCTAAGAGACTACTACAAGCAACTCTATGCCAATAAAATGGACAACCTGGAAGAAATGGACAAATTCTTAGAAAGGTATAACCTTCCAAGTCTGAAACACGAAGAAATAGAAAATATGAACAGACCAATCACAAAAAATGAAATTGAAACTGTGATTAAAAATGTTCCAACAAACATAAGTCCAGGACCAGATGGCTTCACAGGTGAATTGTATCAAACATCTAAAGAAGATCTAACACCCATCCTTCTCAAACTCTTTCAAAAAAGTGCAGAGGAAGGAACACTCCCAAACTCATTCTATGAGGCCACCATCACCCTGATACCAAAACCAGACAAAGATACTACAAGAAAAGAAAATTACAGACCAATATCACTGATGAATATAGATGCAAAAGTCCTTAACAAAATACTAGCAAACAGAATCCAACAACACATTAAAAGGATCATACACCATGATCAAGTGGGATTTATCCCAGGGATGCAAGGATTCTTCAATATACACAAATCAATCAATGTGATACACCATATTAACAAATTGAAGAATAAAAACCACATGATCATCTCAATAGACGCAGAAAAAGCTTTTGACAAAATTCAACACCCATTTATGAGAAAAACTCTCCAGAAAGTGGGCATAGAGGGAACCTACCTCAACATAATAAAGGCCATATACGACAAACTCACAGCAAACATCATTCTCAATGGTGAAAAACTGAAAGCATTTCCTCTACGATCAGGAACAAGACAAGGATGTCCACTCTCACCACTGTTTTTCAACATAGTTTTGGAAGTCCTAGCCACGGCAGTCAGAGAAGAAAAGGAAATAAAAGGCATACAAATTGGAAAAGAAGAAGTAAAACTGTCACTGTTTGCAGATGACATGATGCTATACATAGAGAATCCTAAAAATGCCACCAGAAAACTACTAGAGCTAATCAATGAATTTGGTAAAGTTGCAGGATACAAAATTAGTGCACAGAAATCTCTTGCATTCCTATACACTAATTATGAACAATCTGAAACAGAAATTAAGGAAACACTCTCATTTACCATTGCAACAAAAATAATAAATTGCCTAGGAATAAACCTACCTAGGGAGACAAAAGACCTGTATGCAGAAAAGTATAAGACACTGATACAAGAAATTAAAGATGATACAAACAGATGGAGAGATATACCATGTACTTGGATTGGAAGAATCAATATTGTGAAAATGAGTATATTACTCAAAGCAATCTACAGATTCAATGCAATCCCTATCAAACTACCAATGGCATTTTTTATGGAACTAGAACAAAAAATCTTAAAATTTGTATGGAGACACAAAAGACCCCGAATAGCCAAAGCAGTCTTGAGTGAAAAAAAACGGAGCTGGAGGAATCAGACTCCCTGACTTCAGACTATACTACAAAGCTACAGTAATCAAGACAATATGGTACTGGCACAAAAACAGAAACATAGATCAAGGGAAGAAGATAGAAAGCCCAGAGATAAATCCTCGCACCTATGCTCAAGTAATCAATCACAAAGGAGGCAAGGATATACAGTGGAGAAAAGACAGTCTCTTCAATAAGTGGTGCTGGGAAAACTGGACAGCTACATGTAAAAGAATGAAAGTAGAACACTCCCTAACACCATACACAAAAATAAACTCAAAATGGATTCAAGACCTAAATGTAAAAAAAAAAAAAAAAAGACCTAAATGTAAGACTGGACACTATAAAACTCTTAGAGGATAACATAGGAAGAACAGTCTTTGACATAAATCACAGCAAGATCTTTTTTGATCCACCTCCTAGAGTAATAAATAAATGGGACCTAATGAAACTTAAAAGCTTTTGCACAGCAAAGGAAATCATAAACAAGACCAAAAGACAACCCTCAGAATGGGAGAAAATATTTGCAAATGAACCAACAGACAAAGGATTAATCTCCAAAATATATAAACAGCTCATGCAGCTCAATATTAAAGAAACAAACAACCCAGTCCAAAAATGGGCAGAAGACCTAAATAGACATTTCTCCAAAGAAGACATACACATGGCCAAGAAGCACATGAAAAGCTGCTCAACATCACTAATTATTAGAGAAATGCAAATCAAAACTTCAGTGAGGTATCACCTCACACCAGTTAGAATGGGCATCATCAGAAAATCTACAAACAACAAATGCTGGAGGGGGCGTGGAGAAAAGGGTACCCTCTTGCACTGTTGGTGGGAATGTAAATTGATACAGCCACTATGGAGAACAGTATGGAGGTTCCTTAAAAAACTAAAAATAGAATTACCATATGATCCAGCAATCCCACTACTGGGCATATACCCAGAGAAAACCATAATTCAAAAAGACACATGCACCCCAATGTTCATTGCAGCATTATTTACAATAGCCAGGTCAGGGAAGCAACCTAAATGCCCATTGACAGACGAATGGATAAAGAAGAAGTGGTACATATATACAATGGAATATTACTCAGCCATAAAAAGGAACGAAATTGAGTCATTTGTTGAAACGTGGATGGATCTAGAGACTGTCATACAGAGTGAAGTAAGTCAGAAAGAGCAAAACAAATATCATATATTAATGGATGTATGTAGAATGTAGAAAAATGGTACAGATTAACTGGTTTGCAGGGCAGAAATTGAGACACAGATGTAGAGAACAAACATATGGACACCAAGGGGGGAAACTGGTGGTCGTGTGATGAATTGGGTGATTGGGATTGACATGTATATACTGATGTGTATAAAATTGATGACTAATAAAGACCTGCTGTTTAAAAAAAAGAATAAAATTAAATTCAAAAAAAATAGACGTAAGGGAAAGTATGATAAGAGTATCTCAAAAATAGAGGTCATCAATAAAGAAGTAAAGTTACAAAAGGACCAAGTGGAATTCCAGGAGCTGAAAAGTACTGTGAAATAAAATTCATATTTCATGGCAAGACAAGAAAAATTTAAACATAAAAATTCTTCTCTGTCCTTTGGCCTCCTCTCTCCCTGCACTGTGCATTCTGTATCTTCGTTATGCATTGACCAAACCTGTCCCGTCAGCAGGAATACCTGCTCAGCCATAAAGAGCAGCATTCTCCTAGCATTGAAACAGGAGGGAAGTGGGCAGGGCACAAACTTTAAAAGAACAACAGGGACTTCCCTGGTGGCGCAGTGGTTGGGAATCCCCCTGTCAATGCTGGGGACACTGGTTCAATCCCTGGTCTGGGAAGATCCCACATGCCATGGAGCAACTTAGGCCTGGGTGCCACAGCTGCTGAGGCTGCACTCTAGAGCCTGCGAGCCACAACTACTGAGCCTGTGTGTTGTGACTACTGTGGCCCACATGCCTAGAGCCCGTGCTCCACAACAAGAGAAGCCACCACAATGAGAAGCCCGCATGCACCGCAATGAAGAGTAGCCCCCACTCGACTCAAGTAGAGAAAGCCCACACGCAGCAACAAAGACCCAACACAACCAAAAAAAAAAAAAAAAAAAGAATGATATAGCCATTGTGGATAGGACAAAAAGTAGAACCAATTAGGCTGGAGATGGCAGAAGATTTGACTTCCAGTAGACCTTGAGCCTCATTATATGCTCACTGTAATATATTAGCATGCTAAATGACACACCCACAGGCACCATGACAGTTCTGAGGCTGACTAAGAAAGGGCAAAAAGTGAGCGGTGGCCCAATTCCTGGAAAATTCCACTCCTTCCCCAAAGAGTTGGAATAATCCTCCCAGTTGTTAGCCTATGAAATTACCAAGCCCATTAAAACTAACCACCCCATGTTTTGGGACCACACTCTATGTGGAGTGTGTATGGAGTCTATGGACTGTGTATGTATCTCCCTAAATAAACCTACTTTCCTTCTTGGGGCAGAGCCCCCTTGCCTGCCCACTTGTATCCCTCACAAGAGTCCAATATTAATAAGTCTACTTCTTGCCTATTGCTTTGACTCTTGCTGAATTCCTTCTGTGCTGAGACATAAAGAACCTGAGCTTCAGTAAGTCTTGACACGAGGTGAGTGACTTTAATTAAGACAGTGGGTTTGAGTCCTAGCCCATGGGTTCAAGTCTGAATCTGAGTTTTGGCTGGGTTTGAATCCCATATGAGGTGCGATTGTGTTCTAATCTAATCAGACCAGGTGTGCAGGTTTCAGCATCAACAAGACAACTCCTTAAAAGATAATATTCCTTCTTGATCTTGTAACATGACCTACCATGATGATGCTTAGATATGGATTATGTAAACCATCAATAATACACCATTTGATGTACAGCCCTCTTTCTCAAAAAACATATAACTGTGCCTTGACTTCTAAGGGGTGGAGCAGTTCTCAGAGCTTTCTGAGATGCTCTTCCTGGGTTATAATCCTCAAATTTGGCTTGAATAAAAATTTCAATTTCTTTCTTAGATTGATTGATTAGTTTTTCATCCACAGTACAATAACCAAAATGAAAAACTAACCAGAGGGGCTAAAAGTAGATATGGGCTAGCAGAAGAAAGAAGCAGTGAACTAGGAGAGAGGGCAATACAGATTATGCAATTTGCAGAACAGACAGTAAAAGGAATCAAGAAAAAATGAACAGAGCATCAGACAAGTATGGGACACCATTAGGTGCACCAACATATGTGTAACAGGGGTAGCAGAAGAAGTAGAGACAGGGAGAGGAGCAGAGAAAAATATCCAAGGAAGTAACAGCTAAAACCATTCTAAATTTCATGAAAAAAACTTTAATCTACATGTCCAAGAAGCTTAACCGACTCCAAGCAGGATAAAATACAAAGAGATAGATACCTAGGCACATCATAATCAAAAATATTAAAACCCCAAGAGAAAACTTGAAAGAACAAAGAGAAAAATGACTGATCATCTATTATACAAGGTAACCCCAATAAGATTACAAGCAGGCTTCTTATCAGAAACAGTGGGTCCAGAAAATAGCTAAGATCCTATTTAATAGTGACAGTCTGTATACTCTGCACCCACGATCTGGAAAAAAACAATGTCTGCTCTTGCTACTTCTATTCAATATTGTACTTGAAGATCTAGCCAAGGAAAAGTAGGGAAGAAAAAGAAATAAAAGGCGTCCAGATTGGAAAGTGTTAAGAAAGGAAGGACAAGGAAGTTAAAAGAGTGAATTATTTCTGGCAAGGTCACCCTCACTTAGGGGGAAGACAAGGGAGAGTGTTTTAGGCAGATTACCTCACTAGTGCAGACCAGGAAAAATCACAGACTGATTGGCTTAAAATTCAAATGTAGGATAGCCTGAAACTACAGTTAGGTTAGTTATTAAGTATCAGTGGGGCTTAGCACAAGTCACTCCATTTTGGGCTACTTTTTTCTTTTTAACAAAAGGAAGATGTAAAACCATCTCTATTTGCAAACTAATGTTAAGGAATCCACTAAAAAAACAATTAGAACTAATAAACAAGTTTGGCAAGGTTACAGGATAGAAGATCAATATACAAAAATCAACTGTATTTCTATAGACAAAAATGAAATTAAGGGGCTTCCCTGGTGGCGCAGTGGTTGAGAGTCCGCCTGCCGATTCAGGGGACACGGGTTTGTGCCCCGGTCCGGGAGGATCCCACATGCCACGGAGCGGCTGGGCCCGTGAGCCATGGCCGCTGAGCCTGCACGTCCGGAGACTGTGCTCCGCAACGGGAGAGGCCGCAACAGTGAGAGGCCCGCGTACCGCAAAAAAAAAAAAAAAAAAAAAAAGAAATTAAGAAAATAATTCCATTTACAACAGCCTCGAAACAATAAAATACTTTGGAACAAATTTAACAAAAGAGGCGTAAAAACTGTACTCTGGAAACTACAAAACAATGTTGAAAGAAATTAAAGACGACCAAATAAATGGAGAGACATCCAATATTGACTCAAGGCTTGTGCTGGATTCTCAGCTGGCCCTGTCCATTGCTCTCCTGCAGCACCCATCCTTCTCTACCACCCTCTCTCCACATCCAGGAACCCAAGATTCATTAAGGAAGTCTTGGCAGGATGGACTGCTCAAGCTTCCCAAAAGTACACAAGGTTTTAAAAACCGACTTCATTTGCCATGCTAAGAACTCTGGCTGGGAGGCAAGGGGATGTTGGAACAAGTGACTATCCATGATGTTATTGTCCTTACATTCCAACACTGAAGGGCTGAAGGATGAAAGAGGCTAAGAAAACCGTTAATGACCCTCCAATGAAACAGCATAGGCCATTCCCCCTATATAAACATTCTAGCCTCATCTCGTTGAACTCATCCGGGCCTCACTCACCATTTACTACTTAGGCAGTGCCCCTCAAGTAATCATTCAGGCTCCGGCCACCAGAATGACCATCCTGATCCCGCCTTCTTAGCTAATAACCCTGGGACCAGCTATTTGAATAATCCTAAACACCTTCCTACCTCCCTCTAATAACACGCAGATCCCGCCCCTCATATTAAACCCTTAGGCTCACCCTGCAGGGTGCTACTCCAGGATTCCGCTGCTGAAGATTCCAGGCCCCGCCCTCCAATCAGCCTAAAAATTTCAACCTTTTCCTGACCTTTCGAGCCGCTACCCCAGTGCGCTTATAGACTCCACCTCCTTGACTAACATTCCAGGCCCGCCCCTTAGCCAAATGCCCGCCCCCAACCCTCTCCAGGCCCCGCCTCCTCAGAAATGCCACTCGAAACCCCGCTGACAAAAGTAAAGATCAAGCTCCGCACCCACAACTAATCTTGCAACGTTCACCTACTGCAGTAACCCTCTCTGTGTCAGCTCCTAGAGAAATAATCTAGGCTAACCCCAGCACCCTCGAATCACCGCCGAGGCCCATCCTCCTCACACCCATTGGCCCCACCCAGGGGAGTAACTAACACTCCTGGGCCCGCCCCCCCAGAACCCCGCTCCACTCCGACCGCGCTCCCTGGAGGCCCCGCCCCCATCACGCACCCTCCTTGGGGCGCAGGCGCAATGTGGCGCCGGCCCGGCGTACAAGCGCCAGCACGTCGGCCGCAGCTCAGGCCGCCAGGAGGCGCGCGTCCAGCCGCGCCAGGAGCTGCCGGGCTCTGGGGCCCGCGGGCGGGGGAAGGCCACGGCCTGCGCGAGTGAAAAGAACAGATCAGGGCCCACCCTGAGTCTCAGCGACCCCCTACAGCCCCCCCCCCGCCACGACCGAAGACCTAGAATGCCCCTCAAGATCCCGGAGACCCGAGACCACTCCCTCGATAGTTCTGAAAGTCACCGACTGCCCCTCTCATCTCCCGCGACCCCCGACCATCGCGGGTATGCCCGTGGACCCAAAACTGCACCCACCCTGGACAGCTATTTAACCCCAATATTCCTGGACACCTCCGAACACCCTGTGAATAACTCTGAAGGTCTCTCACTGCTCCACTATAACTCCAGTTTCCAGACTCTTCCCCCGAACATCGAGAAGTATCCCGATTCCCCCAGATGTCCCAACAGAACACGGTCTGCCCCCTGTGGCCCAGGCACCCCCGATTCCCCTCCAATTATCCTAGGCAGCCCTGCTGGCCCACATATCCCCAGAGCCCCCAGCCTAACCCCCCACAATTCACCAAAGACCCCGAGTGCCCAGGTGTCCCCAGTGACCCCGGGCAGACCCCTCCGGCACACCTCCCCGGAGACTCCGGAGAGACCCCCGGGTCTGGTGCGCCGCCCCACAGCGCGGGTGCGAGTAGGGCGCCTTGAGCCCAGCCCGGGTCGCTGGGCCCCTGCCCTCCCCCGCCGCCGCCCGCAGCCGCTAGGGCGCCAGGGCTGCTTTGTTTACCACCTGTCAGAAGGAAAAGGTGAGAAGCAGACAGGCGGGGCGAGGGCTGGCAGGGACGCGCCCACTACCCTCCCACCCCGCGCCCCGTACCTCCTCTGCTCCCCTTAGGGTCCGTGGCGCCCCCCGCGCGTGGCTCCATGACCCGTACTTGGCCTGGTGGACGCACTGCCGCCAGCGACGCGTTTGGAGCGCCAGGGAGCGCTCACCTGGCGGCCCGCCCGGGCTTGGACGCGGCTGAGGCCGGCCGGTCCCGTGCTTGGCGCCCCAACCAGCGCGGTGACCTACCTGGCGGCCGCCAAGGAGGCCTGGCCCTGGGAGCCAGCGCGAGCTCTTGGCCTTGCTCTGCCTCAGGCGCTGCCTCTCTTTCCCAGCATCATGGGAAAACTCTTTCCGCCCAGGGGATGTTGTTATTCCACCTGTGAGAGGGGGAAGTCGAGGCCCAGAGAAGTTAAGGGCCCCACCCGAGCTCTGATGACTAAAAGCGGGGTGAGAACCGGAACCCACGTTTACCAGGGTATTCTGCAGCCTCCACCAGAGCTTTGCACATCGTAGGCACTCAGTAAATTTGCAGTGAATGTTTCCCTACTGGGGGACTGGAAGAGTACGGTGGGCTGGGGAGGAGGGTGCCCTTGGAGCCTTTGGGAGCTCCGGGAGGTTTCAGGGGCCTGAGCATGATAGGGTTGGGGGACTCAAAAAGTAGGGGAGGGCAGGTCTCCTGGAGAGTGGGGAGGCAGTAGGAGCCTGGACTTGAGGAGCCTTTGAAGGCACATGGTGGGGGAGGGGACACTAGCCAATGAGAGGGGAGAAATGAGGCTCTTCCTAGGTTTGAAAAGGGGTGGGGCGTGTCTGGAGACAAAGCCCCCAAGGGTGGAGCACTTGGGCAGAGTGCTACTGAAGTGGAAGGAGGAATGGGGAGCTGTGAGAGAAGGCCTGTGGCCACCACTTTGTCGAGGAAGAAACAGGCAAAAGATTTGAACACAAACTTTACCAGAGAACATATACACATGGCAAATAAGCGTGTAAACAATGCTTAATATTATCAGTCTTTTGGGTAATGCAAGTTAAAATCATGATGAAATACCATTACACACGTATTAGAATGGCTAAAGTTAATTAAAAATCTGACCATACCAACTGTTTGTGAAGATGTGGAGGAAATGGAACTCTCATATACTGTTTACTTTTTTTTGGTTGTGCCGTGGGACTTGTGGGATCTTATTTCCCCAACCAGTGATTGAACCCAGACCCCAGACAGTGAGAGCACCGAGTCCCTAACCAATGAACCCCCGGGGAATTCTCTCATATACTGTTGATGGAAATGTAAAATGATCTATAGCATCTTTAGAAAACAGTTTGGCAGTATCGGGTTTTTTTTTTGGTTTTTTGTTTTTGGCTGCACCTCACAGCATGCGGGATCTTAGTGTTTCCAAACCAGGGATCAAACCCACATCCCCAGCATTGGAAGCACTGAGTCTTAACCGCTGGACCACCAGGGAAGTCCGGCAGTATCTTTGAAAAGTTAAAGTTACATGTATGATCCAGCCTTCCACTCCTAGGTACTTACCTAAAAGAGATGAAAGCATATGTCTACACAAATATTTGTAAATGAATGTTCATAGAAGCTTTATTTGTTGTCTAAGTCATCTCAGGCTGCCATAACAAAATACCATGTGACAACAGAAATTTATCTCTCACGGTTCTGGAGGCTGGGACATCAAAGACCAAGGTGCTAGCCAGTTTAGTTCCTGGTAAGGCTCTCTTCCCAGCTTGCAAATGGCCACCTTCACTCTGTATCCTCACATGGAAGAGAGAGAGAGAGATCTTCCTCTTCTTATCAGGCCACATCTTATCAGATTAGGACCCCACTCTTATGACACCATTTTTTAAAATTTTGGCCATGTCCTGTGGCTTGCGGGATCTTAGTTCCTTGACCAGAGGTTGAACTCGGGCCAGCCACAGCAGTGAAAGCGTCAAATCCTAACCACTAGACCACCAGGGAACTCCCGTCTTATGACATCATTTTACCTTATTTTCCTCCTAAAGACTCTATCTCCAGATACAATCACATCGGGGGTTAGAGATTTAATATATGAATTTTGGGGAGACATGAGTCCATAGCATATGTTAATAGCCCCAAACTGAAAACAACCCAAATGTCCATCAACAGGTGAATGGATCAACAAACTGGAATATTCATGCAATGGAATACTACACTGCAATAAAAATGGATGTAAAATTTGGATGGATCTCAAAATAATTCTGTTAAGCGAAAGAAGCAAGACCTACCTCCCCACGCAAAGAGTACATTCTGTATGATTCTGTTTATATAAAAATCTAGTAAAATGCAAACTAATGTACGGTGAAAGAAAGTAGATTGGTGACGACGGGGAGGGACCAGCAGGCAGGAAAGAGGAATCACACAGGGGCAGGAGAAAACTTTTGGCAGTGAGGATTGTGTTCCCTAACTTGTAGTGATAGTCTCACAGTTGTAAACAGTTTGAAACCATGCCCCATAGGGTTAGTGTTTCTGTTCAGGTGCCTAACAGAAATTCTTGAGCTTGTCTTACAGAACAGCAGGTAAGGGAACAGCTTGTTAAAAACCCCTCTGCTTGTAACCTGCCTTCACTGACCAAACTCGCCTTAATTATTTTTGACTCCTTTACCACCCCCTATAGATAACACCTCTGACATATGGGTTGCTATAGTAATGGGGCTTACCACTGTTTTCCAGGAACTTGGAGTCAGCTCTTGTCCTATTCGAGCCAGCTAAGACTGGTTGGGACCACCGACCCCAAAACTGGGCCTGCACAGGTGTTTGATGAATGACCTTTTGACATCAGAGGGCCGAAAACTCCACCCTCAGATCATGCTAAGCACCTCCATTTTTGAACATGCATTCCATGAAGAAGCATGTAACTCATATACACCTGTGCAGAACATCGATTGCCTCACCTTTTCCCTGCCTCCAAACACTTTACCCTGGGCCTGAGACCACCCTGCTTCTTTATCCCATAAGTATCTCAAGCCCTGTGCCTTTGGGGAGGTGGTGAATAAACCCTTTCTCTGCTGCAGACCTTGCTGTCTCAGCGTTTGGCTTGCTGAGTGTTGAGCAAATGAACCTCGTTCAGTAACAAGTTCAAAACCTATCAAATTTTATGTCAATTAAACCTCAATCCCCTTAAAAGGGATCTATTTCTTAAAAAGAAGAAATATTTGATTAAATCAATAAGAACTGGTGGGGTTGTGAGAGGGACTGACTTAAATCCATGAATTAGGTGACGCTAAAAGGGGCAAAAGGCTTATTTTCATGAATGGATGAGGCTAAGAATGCATTGGTTTAAACCCACAATGGAGAGGACTAAGAGGGGGTTTGACCTGTCCAGCTGATTGTAATCAATATTGATTAAAGATAAGCACCAGAGCTGCTACCACAGTTTGGCTGGGCACAATGCAGGTGGTTTGGAAGGTTTATTCCTAATCCTTTGGCAATTTTACCATGCACACTTCATTACCACCACTTCCCAGAGGGGTACACTGAGGGTCCAGACAAAGCAGTAGCTAGGATTCCACATTCTGTAGCTAGGGTTTGCCTTTTGTCTGGCCCCCCCAACCCTGCCAGCTGCCTTGGTGACCTGAGCATGGCTTCCTCAACCCCAATCCTTGCCCCATCCCCAGATTTGTGGCCCTGCTGGTATCAGCTCTCAGCAAACTCTCACCCAGGGTCCCGTCCCTACCATTCATCCCTGAGGCCATCCTTGGACACCCCATTCCTTTGCAAACTCCCCTAAGACTGAGCATCTCCCAGTCTCAAACAATCCCCCATCTCCAAATACTTGAGCCCCCATCCAGTTGGTAAGCTCTTTGCCCCATTTCTGAAACATCCAGGCTGCCGGATACTTGGAAACCTCCCTTCACCATCCACCATCCCGAACTTTCGACAATGCTCCTCTGCAAGGCTCTCCCATCAAGCAATCTATAGAACCTCAGGCACCCATTCCTCAATCTTTAAGCACCCCTCTACCACAATCACTGGTTCCCCAAGACCCAAACCCCAGATTGGAAGCTGCCATCTCCATTTTCAGTGCTTGAAGTCTCAGTAAGAACAGGGCCAGATGATGGTAAGTTGCTTACACTCTCTGGGCCTCCTTCTAATTTATAAAACTGGGGTAATAATTGTGCCTTGTGTTGCCTTATTTCTCATTCCACAAGCCATACGTAAGAGGTTTACACAGCATTATACAAAGAGAGCATCTTGGCTTCTCTGAAGAGAAGGTGGGCAGATGTAGCCATCTTATGCTGGGGACTGCTGGGGACCCCTGGGAGCGCACACATCAGCTGGACTCCCAGGGGTGGCCAAGAGGGACAGAGCGGATCCCAGTTCAGGCAGGCAGATGCCCAGAGAAGCCAGTGATCCTGGTGACCAGCACTGCCCTGCAGGATTGGGGAGGTCCCTGGGGGAGGGAAAGGGGACTGGGCCCTGGAGGAGAGAGTGGAAAGGCTTCCCAGTGGAGGAGAGGATATGGATTCCTGGGGCTCAGCCTTGGTTTTTCTCCTCAACCCAGTTCTCCTGGGAAGACTCAGGAAAAGAAAGCAGCTTGGACTCATCCCCACAGACAGAAGCACTTTGGTTTACAATTCTGCAGGGACAACCATCCATCGTCTGCATATAAACATGTGTTCTTTCTTTTCAGAAATAGAAGAACGCAGGGTTGAAGACTTTGAATTGGGCCTTGATAACATGCAGTCACCTTCCAGGTAGACAAAAGGCTGGGAAAGGCCGCCTAGAAAGAGGGAACAGCATAGGCAAAAGCAGGGAGATGGGAAGAACAGTGGGCATATTTAGGGAGTTGTGAAAGCCCCATTCGGTCACAAGAACAGGGCAGAGCAGTGAAGGAGGTCCAGTGTGTTCCCCCACAGACAAGGTCAGGTCAGAGATGGGAGGGGCATGGGACTACAGGAGGAAGGAAAGTAGGGAGCATTCAGCCCTTTCAACTACAAAAAAACCAGGACCCTGAAAGGTGGATGAGAGAGGTTGCACAGCCTGCCAGAAGGGACATCAGGACACAGTGTGTTCACATCCCATAATGAAACAGTCATGGACCAGATGACTGTTGGGGGTAAGCTACCTGAGACCCCCACTGTTGCTGGCTGACTGTGCAACCCTGGGCCCCTCCCATCCTCAGTTTCTTCTTCCACAAAGTGGTGGCCACAGGCCTTCTCTCACAGCTCCCCATTCCTCCTTCCACTTCAGTAGCACTCTGCCCAAGTGCTCCACCCTTGGGGGCTTTGTCTCCAGACACGCCCCACCCCTTTTCAAACCTAGGAAGAGCCTCATTTCTCCCCTCTCATTGGCTAGTGTCCCCTCCCCCACCATGTGCCTTCAAAGGCTCCTCAAGTCCAGGCTCCTACTGCCTCCCCACTCTCCAGGAGACCTGCCCTCCCCTACTTTTTGAGTCCCCCAACCCTATCATGCTCAGGCCCCTGAAACCTCCCGGAGCTCCCAAAGGCTCCAAGGGCACCCTCCTCCCCAGCCCACCGTACTCTTCCAGTCCCCCAGTAGGGAAACATTCACTGCAAATTTACTGAGTGCCTACGATGTGCAAAGCTCTGGTGGAGGCTGCAGAATACCCTGGTAAACGTGGGTTCCGGTTCTCACCCCGCTTTTAGTCATCAGAGCTCGGGTGGGGCCCTTAACTTCTCTGGGCCTCGACTTCCCCCTCTCACAGGTGGAATAACAACATCCCCTGGGCGGAAAGAGTTTTCCCATGATGCTGGGAAAGAGAGGCAGCGCCTGAGGCAGAGCAAGGCCAAGAGCTCGCGCTGGCTCCCAGGGCCAGGCCTCCTTGGCGGCCGCCAGGTAGGTCACCGCGCTGGTTGGGGCGCCAAGCACGGGACCGGCCGGCCTCAGCCGCGTCCAAGCCCGGGCGGGCCGCCAGGTGAGCGCTCCCTGGCGCTCCAAACGCGTCGCTGGCGGCAGTGCGTCCACCAGGCCAAGTACGGGTCATGGAGCCACGCGCGGGGGGCGCCACGGACCCTAAGGGGAGCAGAGGAGGTACGGGGCGCGGGGTGGGAGGGTAGTGGGCGCGTCCCTGCCAGCCCTCGCCCCGCCTGTCTGCTTCTCACCTTTTCCTTCTGACAGGTGGTAAACAAAGCAGCCCTGGCGCCCTAGCGGCTGCGGGCGGCGGCGGGGGAGGGCAGGGGCCCAGCGACCCGGGCTGGGCTCAAGGCGCCCTACTCGCACCCGCGCTGTGGGGCGGCGCACCAGACCCGGGGGTCTCTCCGGAGTCTCCGGGGAGGTGTGCCGGAGGGGTCTGCCCGGGGTCACTGGGGACACCTGGGCACTCGGGGTCTTTGGTGAATTGTGGGGGGTTAGGCTGGGGGCTCTGGGGATATGTGGGCCAGCAGGGCTGCCTAGGATAACTGGAGGGGAATCGGGGGTGCCTGGGCCACAGGGGGCAGACCGTGTTCTGTTGGGACATCTGGGGGAATCGGGATACTTCTCGATGTTCGGAGGAAGAGTCTGGAAACTGGAGTTATAGGGGAGCAGTGAGAGACCTTCAGAGTTATTCACAGGGTGTTCGGAGGTGTCCAGGAATATTGGGGTTAAATAGCTGTCCAGGGTGGGTGCAGTTTTGGGTCCACGGGCATACCCGCGATGGTCGGGGGTCGCGGGAGATGAGAGGGGCAGTCGGTGACTTTCAGAACTATCGAGGGAGTGGTCTCGGGTCTCCGGGATCTTGAGGGGCATTCTAGGTCTTCGGTCGTGGGGGGGGCTGTAGGTGGTCGCTGAGACTCAGGGTGGGCCCTGATCTGTTTTTTTCACTCGCGCAGGCCGTGGCCTTCCCCCGCCCGCGGGCCCCAGAGCCCGGCAGCTCCTGGCGCGGCTGGACGCGCGCCCCCTGGCGGCCCGAGCTGCGGCCGACGTGGCGGCGCTGGTACGCCGGGCCGGCGCCACATTGCGCCTGCGCCCCAAGGAGGGTGCGTGATGGGGGCGGGGCCTCCAGGCGGCGTGGTCGGAGTGGAGCGGGGTTCTGGGGGGGCGGGCCCAGGAGTGTTAGTTACTCCCCTGGGTGGGGCCAATGGGTGTGAGTTGGGAGGACTGGCCTCGGCGGTGATTCGAGGGTGCTGGGGTTAGCCTAGACTATTCCTCTAGGAGGTGACACAGAGGGTTACTGCAGTAGGTGAACGTTGCAAGGTTAGTTGTGGGTGCGGAGCTTGATCTTTACTTTTGTCAGCGGGGTTTCGAGTGGAGGAGGTGGGGCCTGGAGAGGGTTGGGGGCAGGCATTAGGCTAAAGAGCGGGCCTGGAATGTTAGTCAAGGAGGTGGAGTCTATAAGCGCACTGGGGAAGCGGCTCGAAAGGTTAGGAGTAGGTTAAAGTTTATAGGCTGATTGGAGGGCGGGGCCTGGAATCTAAAGCAGCGGAATCCTGGAGTAGCACCCTGCAAGGTGAGTCTAAGGGTTTAATATGAGGGGCGGGATCTGCGTGTTATTAGAGGGAGGTAGGAAGGTGTTTAGGATTATTCAAATAGCTGGTCCCAGGGTTATTAGCTAAGAAGGCGGGATCAGGATAGTTATTCGTGTGGGCGGAGCCTAGTTAAATGGATGAGCATGTCTGTCTCTGCATCCTAGAGGCAAGGAGATGAGATGAGGCTAGAAACATTAACTCAGTAGGCTGGTCCTAGATAGTTTCTTTATAGTACCCTTCCGACTGCCTTTTTCATCCCCCAGACAATAGCGTGCTGGATTCTGCAGACATAGAGGTCACAGACAGTCGCCTTCCTCATGCCACTTTCGTGGAACACCGGCCCCAGGTACCACCTTGTCCTCCTTCGAGGCCACCTGCCTCGAGACCGGCAGTGTATGTATACTTGTGTCCTTACTCCAGCATCGTCGGTCAGAGACCTTGGGTACACGTACCGCGCCACCCCAAGTGACCGAGGGTAAGGCACGTCGTGCTTCGAAGCCGCCCCAGGCCTCTGGTCAGTTCTGTGTGGAACTCGTTCGCAGTTCCGTGGGCTTTGGCTTCACATTAAGTGGAGGCCGAGATGCAGACGGGGACGCTCCGCTGGCAGTTCGCGGGCTGCTGAAGGACGGGCCAGCACAGCGCTGCGGTCGCTTGCAGGTGAAGCATAAAGCACCCTCCATTCGACGGTGCCAGCCCTGTCCTATCCTGTTGTCGATGTGCTCTCCATTTTGACCTTTCTACAACACCCCTTGCCTTGCACTCTTGCAGCCTGGCGACCTCGTGCTCCACATCAATGGAGAGTCAACTCAGGGCCTCACGCATGCTGAGGTCATGGATCGGATTCGCACAGGAGGTCCCCGGCTCTGCCTTGTGCTAAGCAGGCCTCCTGAGACCCACCCCGGCAAGCCTGAGCGGGTGGGAGGGCCCTGGAAAGAAGATGGTGGGTTTCTCAGAGGATTGGGGTCAGGGATCTGTGAGAGGAAGAGGGTCGAAGAGTGGAGAGGCTGGGGACATGGGTGAGAAGGGTTTGGTGGTCACAATGGGGAGGATCAGGGCTTGGTGTTTGTGAGGGTCATGATATTTTCAAAAGTGGGGATGGGAAGACCAGGGTCCCAGGATAGGAATAAGGGTGGATTTCAGAGGGGAGGCTTTTGAGGTACCGTGAGGGAAGAGAAAAGAGGGGTTTGGGGCAAAAGTGGTTGTTCAGAAAGAAGGGTCATGGTCCTCAGATGGGAAAGCAGAGTGGGTCTCAGTGGAGAGGGGATGGAATGGGGATCCAGAGGGTAGGGGGTCTGGTCCCAAAAGACGAGGGATCCATTAGGGAAAGGATTGGGAGTTGAGGAAGGTGGGATGAGCAAGGGAGAGAGTCTGGGATCCTGTATGGGAGGGATTTGACTTCCTTTGGGAGTTGTGGGAATTGATTCCTGAGGGGAGTGTTCTGCATCCAGGAAGGGAGGGGACTCGGGAAAGGAGGTGTCGGGTCTTGAGGAGTGGCTCGGGTTCCCGAAGGGCGTGTCCATTCATTGACGGAGGTTTCTCTGAGTACTGGGGTCTCTGTCTCCCGCAGCCCTTCGAGTCTGCCGGCCACCCTCAGCCAAGGGGCCCCATCTCCGTTCCCCACCCTATCGCCTAATCTAATCTGCAGTCTTGCCATCCCCAGATCGCAGTGCAGATCCTGGGGGACCAGAGGTGACGAGGTCTCGAAGCTCCAGCACTTCCCCACTTCAGCACCCTCGACCCCGTACGACGCCCCAAACCCGGGGCAGCCCGGAGTCTAGCCCAGGAGTGGCGGACGACCCCGCGGTTCCTCCTCCTGAGGGCCGCACAGAGGACCCCAACGACCACACCCCGGATTCCCCTGGACCCTGGCTGGTGCCGAGCGAGGAACGGCTCTCGCGAGCCCTAGGGGTCCCGGGGTCCGCGCAGCTAGCCCTGGAGATGGCAGCCGGAAGGCGGAGGCACTGAGCGTGTAGCAGACGGGTCACTTGGTACTGCCCAACCTGGATTTGGTGTGCCCCGCCCGCCGCTCACTAGCATCATGGGGAGAGCTTCCTTGGCCTTCTCCCCCCTCCTGCTTCGCAGTCGACCAGCCCTTGCTCCCCTCGAGGCGTCAGTGGTACGGCCCTCCCGGACCGGCCAGCCCTGCGCAACTTGCTTCGGGCGGGGGAGGTAATAAAATGGTTCGATCCGGTCTTAACTTGCCAGGTGCTCTAGGCTGGGTGGGGCTCCCGAGTCCTACCCGTAAAGCAGCGGGTGGGTCGACCTGGTTGTGAGGAGGGCCTCTTCTAGCAACTATTGTCAAGCTTACTTCCTGCTGTTTCTTTCATGCCTCTAGAGAGGTCTTCGCTTCTGCCGGCATAGCCCCACGCCGTTCCCCTTCGCCAACTCCTGCTTCTCTCCCCATTTATTCATTTCACTGTTTTGGACGTGTGCAGGGCTCAAAGTTAATTATTGCGCGTGGCGTGGGGAATGCAGAGGTGGGCCTATTGTGGCGGGGAGTGCACCAGTGTACCCACAACCCCGGCCAGGAGTCGTCCAGACCCTCAGCTGGGCTGGATAGCAAGGCTAGAACCGGGGCGGCTTCCTTCGCCGAGAACCTGCGGTCTCTCACTTCCAGCCTGGTCTGCCAGCTTTGGCTGGCTGTAGACTGCCACCCTTACGGCACTGGCTGGGGCCCCGAAGCCCCCTTCGGGGCGGAGCCAGGAAGGTGTGAGTCAGCGGGCCGGGCTAAAAAAGGCTTTTAGAACCCTTGGGCCGCGCCCCCCTCTTCCATAGATGGTGAGGAACCGCAGCTGGGCTTGTGTGCACACGCTACACGCTGGGCGTTCCCGGTCCTGGGAGAGGCCCGAGTTTCCTCCGTCCTGGGAACAGAGCCCCAAAGCCGGGGCTTATATGGCCAGCTGGACTCCGGTGTAGCCCCAGTGCGGGCGCTGACCGAGGCCAGAAATGTCCAGTCACCTCCGCTGTCACCACATCCTGAACACTTCGTCCCATCCCCCCAACGAAGGAAGCTGTGGTCTGGAGGGAATGGGCAACTCTACCCCCTATGGGGAGGGGCTGGGGAGGTGAGGGAGGGAAAGGGCCCGAGTGTGAGTGTCCAAGGTGGCGCTGGGGAGGAGAGAGGGACTGTAAAACTAGGCTGGGAGTTGGGGTATAAAGAGGTGAAGAGGTGAACCCTTGAATGATTAGCGCTGTAGGCACTGTGGGGGAGTGCACTGGGGCTTCTAGTTGACCCTAACTCAGAGCCTGGTAGAAGTGTGGCTCTAGGGAAGTCAGGAAAGGGCTCCAGAGCCCCAGTCCTATACAAACAGTCACACCCAGGAGACTAATAATATCGATAGTACTGCCAGCCACCATTTACTTGGTCTTATCCTGGCTACCGGCTTTACTGGCACTATCTGTTTCCATCTAGTTACACATCGACTCAACAATCCCGATGTGACCATTTCACAGAGAGAAATGAGGCCCAGTGAGTATAAATAGCTTGAGGAAGTTGGGGATTGAGGCAATATTTAATATTGCCCGATTCCCAAGCCTGTCCTCTTAATCTCACCTGCATTTGACAAGTATTAATTGAGCCCCAACTGTCTACCTTGCACTGTGATAGGCACTGGTGAGATGCTGGAGGAATGAAATATAAAGATTTCTAACGATTGTGTAGCTGAGGTAGTGGGGGGGGTAGACAGATGTCAGAAAAGAAAATACACAAGAAGATGAATAAATAAAAGATAATTTCAGAGAGAAGTGAGAGTTAGGAAGATAGCAAAAGGTTATGGTGGGGGAGGTAATGATGGTGGGCTGCTGGCCTCTTTGAAGACATAATATTTGATCTGGGACCTGAGTGACCAGAAGCTAGATGTTTGTAGAACTGGGGGAAGGGCATTGACAGCAGTAAGAACAGCAAGTTCAAAGGCCCTGATACAGAGCAGAGTTTGTTCTGTTCTAGAAACTCTGGCATGGCCTCACAGAGTTGGAAAGCAAACACTCAGCCTTGGGAAAGGTATGCTTCATGCCTTCCACTATCCAATCCCTCTTTCAGCAACCTGGGCTGAAAGAGGGGAGCCCCTTAGTTTTGTGGGACCCCAGGTTCGGGGGTGGGGGGGAAGCAGGCAGGCCCTTGGGTTGAACCATCCTGGCCTTCCAGCCATGGCTCTCCTCTCCTCAGATGAGATGAGAATGAAACCAACACTCACTCTGGAGAGAGTGTGCCCCTCAGCAGATCTTGGGGGAGATCCTGATTCCATGACCAGGTGCATGTCTCAGACGCAGAACTTGAGGCTGAGTCAGGAGAAATTACTCGCTCAGGATAACACACTCTTCAAATGTCATCAGCCTTTTCACCCAGTCTGGCACCCAGCAGCCTTCCCCTCATCTTGCCAAGCTCACGGCAATAAATAAAGCTGTGCTCCTTCCCCATTCTTCATCTAAGACTGGGCTGACAGCCCCTCTACTTAGAACCAGGAAATGGAAGCCCAACATTTGGGGCCAGGGCCTCCCTAGAATTGCAGAACAGAGAAACAGACCCTGAGCCCTGACACTATTAATAACGTCCACCCTTCATTTACCGAGCAGTTTGATGCTCAACAGGCTTTGTTCTCTCTCAGCCTGTGCACTGGCGAGGTCTCATTCCATCACTGCTAAGAGGTTAATTCCATGGTCCACGATCTTTTATCCACAATTCCAAAATCCAAAAAGCTTTGGAAACCAACAGTTTTCCCACAAGTTGGGCACAATTTGGTTACAAAACTTGACCTGACTTAACCAGGAAAGATTTTTGGTCCTGGCCTATCCCTCTTACTGTGAATGTCCACACCATTCCTTGAGGAAATATTAACGTGTTTTTGTTTGGTTGGTTTTTTAACGGGACAGTCTCAGACCCCGCTGAGAGTGTTAAATAATATGCCTTATACGTATTGAGAAAACTTTCTAAAATCCAAGATATTCCGAATTCTGGAAACATACCTGAGTTTAACCCTGGCCTCAGCCGTTTTTACAGCTAAGGAAACTGAGGCATTCCCTTCCAAAGCCAAATCCCCATGGTTCTGAGTTGAGGCAGCCCTAGGCGCATTGGTATTCTAAAAGCGTGAAGGGCCTCTCCAGTGCAACACATGGCTCGCAGAACTGCCAAGCCTCAGAGGCTGGCGACCCCGTAGATGGGACGCCCTGGGGGCTGTGCGCCGGGCGGGTAGAATCCTTGGCGGGAGGGGCAAGGGGGCTTCCGGGGCGGCGGCCACCTGGCCCGGCCCGCTCCGGCCCCGCCCGCTTCTGCTCCGCGCGGTGATTCACTCCCTCCTTCGCCCCGGGGCCCCCTTCCCGGCCAGACGGCGGGCAAGACGGCTGGGTGTGTACCGTCCTCGAACCCACGAGCAAGCGAGCAGATTCTCCGCGCCTCTCGGGACTCCGGTCCACGCCATGGCGGATTCCGAGCGCCTCTCGGCCCCCGGCTGCTGGGCCGCCTGCACCAACTTCTCACGCACCCGAAAGGGAATTCTCCTGTTTGCTGAGATTGTGAGCGTCCCGGGACTGGCGGGTGGGCAAAGGCGGGGTAGGGTGGCTGGACTACGCGGAGTGGGGCAGCTCCGGGGGAGGCAGGCGCGTGGCCCGGGCTTCTTGGCAGTGGAGCGAGGGGTGCGTGGGTTGGTGGCGCAGGCCCGAAACCAGGGGCGCACGGAGGACGAGTCAGTGAAGTTTGGAGAAGGTGGTCGGGAGCTGCTGGCCCACGGGGTCAGGCAAGAGGCCCATAGGGGCATATGGGGGCCCCCATGGAGAGAGACCCCATAGACTTATCGGTGGACTCATCGGAGGGGTCCCCAGGGGCTGGGTGTTGGGGTGCATCCCGTGGCAGGGCGTGGCGCGGCCTGGGCACTGGCGGGAGGGTTGGCAGAGCGCCCAGGGGCGGGACCTGTTGGGGTGGGGCCCCCGCGCGCTAGTCCCGCGGGGTAGGGTGACCAGCCCTCCCCCAGTTCTTCCTCGCCTCTCTGTGGTGGGGTGGGAGGTCCTCAGCTATTTGGGAGCCTTGGTTTCCCGTCCCTCTCAAAGTGGGCGCCTCCTTTGAGTCACTTGTAAAAGGGGTGCGGCGCCTTTAATGGAGCCCTGCCCCTCTGGTATCGCTCTCACCGTTTCCCAAAGGGGTTGCTGGGAGAACCGCACGTCCCGCCCTGTCAAAGCCCTGAAGCTGGCGCCGCGAGTGCTCACTAAAAAACACCTGAAGGCACCACTCCCGGCAGGCCATCCTAGAAGGGAAAAGAGGGGAAACTGAGGCACCTAAATCTACTCCTTATTAGCTGGGTGATCCTGGATAAGTCACTTCATGTCTCTGTGCCTCACTTTTCTCATCTATAAAATAAAGATACTAATGATAGTACCCAGCTCATTAGGTTGATGTGACGATTGAGTGAATTGATACTTGTACAGCTCTTAGAACAACATTTGCAACACAGTGTGCACACAATAAGTGTTTAGCTATTATTATTTGTCATTTTTACAGTCCTGGTATGCATCTGAGTTTGAGGCCCCCAATTTAAACCAGTCCCCTCAGCCCTGGGAGTTGATCGAGGCCCCCTTTCACATATCCTTCCAGATATTGTGCCTGGTGATTCTGATCTGCTTCGGTGCCTCGACATCAGGATACTCCTTCTTGTCGGTGATAGAGATGATCTTTGCTGCTATCTTCTTTGTCGTCTACATGTGTGACCTGCACACCAAGATACAGTTCATCAACTGGCCTTGGAGTGTGAGAAAGGGGCCACAATGGCAAGGCTAGGGAGGGGCTCGGGAAGTTGGGATTGTGGGGGGAATTCTGGACACTGACTTCCCTCTTCTCCCTACACCTCACAGGATTTCTTCCGAACCCTTGTAGCGGTCATCCTCTACCTGATCACCTCCATTGTTGTGCTTGTTGAGAGAGGAAACCACTCCAAAATCGTTGCAGGGGTAAAGGCTGTGGAGTCAGCTCCAAAGCACAGAGAGAGGGGTTTGAGGATCCTGGGGTCATTTCTGCCTCCGCTTCTGCCAGAAAGTGTGTGACCCACAGTAGGTCACACTTGTCCTCAGGGCCTGCAGGAAAGTCTGACCCAGGCCCTGGTTGTCCTCCCCAAATCATTTGCTGTAAAGGGCCATCCCTTGTCCGACACAGGGACTTTTGTGGGAAGCACAGAGAGGTGGCCCCTTTGTCGATACACTAGACTATACCATCTGCTAGAGCTTTGTCTCAATGTACAGTATGAATGGCGTCCCCTATATGTGGGGCCACTGTGTGGCTGCACTGTGTTGAAAGGTACTAGGAAGAGGGAGGGTGGGGTAGAGTCCAGTCTCTGGCCTTTCCCTGGGGCTCTCTGGCTTGCCAACCTGGGGCTTTAGCTACCATCCCTGCATGGGGTAGTCACTGGAGGTGGTGGATACAAGGAGGCCGAATAGGCTGACTAGCCTAGTCCACTCCCACCTCACTCCCATCCCCATCCCCAGGTGCTGGGCCTAATCGCTGCATGCCTCTTTGGCTATGATGCCTACATTACCTTCCCCTTGCGGCAGCAAAGACATACAGCAGCCCCTACTGGTAAGTGTGTGGGTGTGTTGGGGGGGGTGTTGCTAAGGGGGTGAAAAGAAAATGGGTCTCCCAAGGGGCATGAATGCCAACTCTGTCTCTTATTGATACTTAAGGCTTTAGTGCCAATAAGTACCATAAGCTTCAGTATTCTTATCTGCAAAATGGACATATGGATCCAGCCAATGCGTCCTCTCTTTTCCTCTTGCAGACCCTGCAGATGGCCCGGTGTAGGTGAACTCCCTTCATTTCTCTCAGCAACCTGCAAATAACACCTCCATCGAAATAACTCCTCCCCGCCCCTACTACAACACTCCCAGTCAACTCCCAGCCCCCTACTGAGGTAAAAGTGCCTTTATCGCGAGAATTTGTCTTCCAGGCTGCCAATCAACTCCTCTGGGTATGGCCACCTTTATGGGTGTGCCTAGGTTCCCCCTTCCTTCTGCAGTATCCAGATGGAGACACCAGTTCTGCCTGGACAATGCCCCCACCTAAGCCACAAAATGACGGAAGAGGGTGCCTCAGATTTCAGACTCCAGGCCCCAGGTTGTAACCCACTCCTAATAACCTTCTCAGTGTGCATGTGTGTGTGGGAGGAGAGGGGTTCTGTGGAGGAATAAATAAATAATAAGCAGATTATTAGAACATATGATAGTGAATAAATTAATCCTTTGATCAAATGTAGCTAAATCTCAAGCATCAGGAGGGGGAAAACTGGGGGGAGCTGGAGCAGCTGGAGCAAGGAGGTAAAGAAGCCAGGCCTGTTTTAAAACAAATATTAAATTACTTCAGTAATACAAACAGATGAAGGAGGGAGGAAGGCAAGGGATTTATGACTTAAGTTGGGGGGCTGGGTCATCATCTACACTGACTTGAGAATGCAGCCCTCCAGAACTGTCACTCCTTCAAGCCACGATGCAGTTCTTGTCTCTGGCCTGGCGAGGCATCCCTGGGCGAGAGTTCCTGGGGAGCTGTGGAGATGGGGAATTGGGGGTCTCAGTTGCAGTGTCCTGAGCAGGCATTGGCCTGCACAGGTGTGGGGGCAGTGGGATGCGTTCCCCTAGGAAGAAGCCGTCGTCCTCTGAGGATTCGGAACTGGGACTGGAGGGCGAGCTGGAGCAAGATCCCGAGTCCGACCCTGATCCCAAGTCACATCGATGGTGGCGACGTCTGCCAGAGTGGCGGCGGTGATGGTGGTGGTGGTGATGGTGGGGGTGGCGGCGATGTATGGGGCCCCTGGGCGGGGGGCTGCGTGGCCTGCGGCGCTGGGCTGGGGGCACACTCAGGGACCGCCGCGGGCCTCCCTCAGACACCAAAGGGTCGCGGAAGCTGACGCGTGGGGTGCTCTGGCGACCAAAGGCACCATCTTCTGGGCGCGGGTCCGGCTGGCCGGCAGGCCCTGAGGGTGGTTCGGGGACACTGCGGAGCCCCAGCTCGGGCATGGAGTGGCGGTGAGGGGCCCCTCTCAGAAAGCGGGCAGGCTCCTCGGAGCCTGCAGCTGGAAAGAGAGATGGAGCGACTCCCTGTATCTCTCGCCCCACCCCTACCCCAGCCCAGGGGAGGCCTTTGGAAAGGGCCTTCTCTCTCCCCCATCAGGACTGGGAAAGTGGAGGCAGGCATGGGGCGGGGCAGCGAGGTGGGGAGTCCGGGAAATGTGAGGCCTGGGGCAGGTTCTGGGTGGAGGGAAGGTTGAAAGCAGGAGGAACAGGACCAGATGGATTGGTGTACGGGGTGTGGCCGGGGTGGGGGCGTGGCTTCCGGTGAAAGGGGAGTGGCATAGGCTGGAGCAGACAGGGTCTGGGATAGAATGGGGGCGGGGCCTGGGGGGCGGAGGGTGAGGGGTAGAGGGTTTGGAGGAAAGGAG
This sequence comes from Tursiops truncatus, assembly GCF_011762595.2. Lineage (NCBI taxonomy): Eukaryota > Metazoa > Chordata > Mammalia > Artiodactyla > Delphinidae > Tursiops > Tursiops truncatus. The sequence continues at coordinate 86,654,986 of NC_047055.1, read as the reverse complement.
CAACTTGGGCTCAAGCTGGGACAAGTTGAGGTAGGGAAAGGGCCCTGTACAGAAGTGGGGTGGAACCTGGGTTCACGTTGGGGTGTAGTTGGGGATGGAGACTAGGCCTGGAATGGTTTGGGGACGAAGCCGGGGCTGTGATGGGGGCGGGGCCAGGGATGCCACAGGTGAAGGACCTGGGCGAATCAAGGGGCGGGGACAGGGTTGAGGCGGGAGCACCGGAGTGGCTGGGCGTGGCTGGAAGGTTGGCTCACCAGGCGCTGGCTCGGTGCTGGTGCCTTTTGTGGAGGTCTCAGATACCCCCTCCACAGCAGAGAAAGAGGCTGTAGAGGCTGTGAGAGGTGTGGAGACCGTGCCTGCGCTCCAGCTGCGGCGGCCGGGCCCCGGAGCCGTGAGCTCGGACCCCAGGCTGCAGGCTCGGGAGCAGAAGATTAGGCCACGGCGTGGCAGGAAGGGGCGGCCCAAGAGGGCTCGCCCACAGCGACTACAGCAGAAGCAGCGGTCTGAGGCGTGCCAGTGCTGGCCCTCATAAGCCATCTGGCCCTGGTCCAGGCCTGCGGGGATGGACACGAGGGGGAAAACTGAGGCAGAGCCTCCAGGCATATTCCCAACCCTCCTGAATAGGGGCCCTTCTTGGGAAGAGGCAGGGAATCTGAGGCAGGGTACCCAGAGATGCCCTCTCCTCCCACCTCTCCAGAATGGGGCCCTTCCTCATCATTCTCTCCTGGAAACTGGCTGATAAATGTCTCCTCTGCCTCCCTTTCTTTCCCAGGGTGGGGGTAGACATTGGACTCCAAGATGTGGGTCAGGCTTAGACATTAAGAGGTGGCTTCAGGTGGAAGGAGAGTGAAGGTGGACCTGAAGAAGAGGCCTGGGTGGTGGCGGCAGGACACAGAAGGTAGGGCATGGCCTTGGTGGGAAGGGAGTGGGTCTTAGAGAGTAGGGTCTGGCTTAGAAGGTAGGGTTTACCTAGGCTGATGGAGGAGAGTCTTAGAGAATAGGGCATAGCTTGGAGTAGGGGCCAGGCTGAGAGGGTAGGAGGGTAGCTATGGTGGGGGGCAGGGCTAGGAATTAGAGGGCACTCTGGAGGTGGACCTAGATGTGTAGTGGTGCCTAGTGTAGGTGGGGTTTAGAAAGTATGGCATGATGGGGGGACATTGGTAATGGAATTGTAGGGAAGGGTATAGGGCTACAGTGCTGGAGCTAGACTTAAAGTATGGGGTATAACGGAAGATGGGGCCTGGAAGATGCCCCCAGGAAGAATCCTGGCGGTGGGGCTGTGACCCAGCTGTCCATCCATCCCCCATCCAGTCCCATGTGCACCCACCAATGTGCTCCCCACAGCCATCACAATACTCCGCGTGGCGGGCCTCGTAGCAGGCGCAGCAGTGGGGGCGGCTCTGACGCATGACATAGCGCTGCCCTCCCAGTGATGCTTCACACTCAAAGCAGCAGAAGTGACCCATGTGCCAGTGCCGGCCCTCGGCCTCTGTGCACTCAGGGGAGAAGATGATCTGGGGGGCAAAGGCCATCCATGGCCATCAGAAGGGCCTGCCCCTGCCCACCCTCCGTTCACACCCCTGGGCAGAGAGACACGAACCTCGTCACAGGCTTGGCAGCGCGGGCGCAGGCGTTCAGCATGGTGGCGACCACAGTAGACCTTGCCAGCATGGTAGAAGTAGATGAGGTCCACCAGCAGCTCCCGGCACGTGGAGCACACAAAGCACTGTGGGTGCCAGCAGGCACCCAGGCCTGCACGGCTGGCAAACACGGCGATGTCCCCACCTCCAATCTGCTTCCCGCACTGCCAAATGACAGGTGGATGCTGTCACCATCACCAAGATGGTAGGATGGATGGGGGTCAGCCAAGGCGTGTCACACGTGGGCCTTCCCCGTGGCCTTTGTGACAGGCCCCATCCAGGGGGTAACTTTGAGATAGGCCCTGGACGCTGCTCCTGGGGGAGACCACAGAGACAGGCCCTATTTCTCGTGGGTGGCCTTAAAGGCAAGTCTTCCCTTTAGGGGGTTGGGGAAACCATAGAGACAGGCCAGGCCCAGTTGGGGGATCTTAGCAACAGACCTCACCTAACAGTAAGATCTAAGGTTAGGCTCCACCCACCAGGGGGGCCTTAGAGATAAATCCCACCCATCACCCAGCTCTAGAGACAGGCCCTGCCACTGTGGGTTGGTTCTTAAAGACAAGTCTCAATCATAAGAGGACCAAAGAGATAGCCCACGCCCCATGTACACTGCATGGAGGGGAGAAAACTCTTTCCAGGGCCTGGCAGATGGGCCCTGTACCCCAGGGCTTGGAGCAAAGGCACCATTACTCACTGAGGCCCTCCATGGCTCACCTCCTCACAGATGGCCCCAGTGATGGTCACGGGGAAGATGCGCACGGTGCCTCGCCCCAGATTCTCCCGCTTCCGCTGCTGGCTGAAGGCTCTGAGTTCTTTCTTCTCTTCCTCTTCCAGAGCTGTGCAGTACTGTGCCTGGAGTAGTGGGGATCTTCCAGGCTCCTCCCCTGATGCCTGCCCCCAGCCTTCTTCCAAATTTCATCTATGCTCAAAAAATTTACTTCTAGGCCTTTATATAGATGGTGCTTCCTGCCTTAAATACCCACCCCTTACCTCTTCTGCCAAGGCACAGCTGTGGTTTTGCCTGTCCAGACCTGTCACCTCAGATCAGCTCACCTTTCCTCCTCTGACCCTGCCCACTTCTTTCCAGAAGCATTTGTCCAGGCTGTGTCCCCTACCTGGCATGCCCTTCCTGTCTTCTGTCTCCTCACCTCACTGTCATGTGGGGGCAGCTGGTGCAGCAGCTGTTTGATCCTGTATTTCTCCCCGGGACTGTTGACGTAGGGGACCTTGTCCTCTGGAAGGCAGCTGAAAAATTGGTATACCTGGGAGGACATGGGGGATGGGAGAAAACAATTGAGACTAGGGGTGATGCAGTGGGATGGTGGGTCCCTACTTTTCTGAGAAAATTAAAGTCATCGTGAGGGAACTTCTATTGACCCCCTCCTCCCTACAGGCCAGATCATTTCTGCCACTTCCTAAGCATACTGAGAGTTCCCTCATGTCTTGACCCCACTTTTCCCTCCATCTGCTGCTCCACTTTTCTTTCCCCTTTATAGCAAAATTCCTTGAAGGAGTTGTGTGCATTTGCTGTCTCCACTTCCTCTCCTCCCATTCTCTCTAGACCCCACTACAGTCAGGCTTCCCCGCCCCCTCTGTCCCTGCCTCTCCTCCAAAGCTATTCCTGTCATAGTCATTGATGATATCCACATCGCTGAACTCATTGTTCAGGTCTCAGTCTTCATCCAACTTGACCCATCAGTAGCACTGGACACAGCTGGTCACTCCCTCTTCCTGGAAACACTCTGTTCCCTTAGCTTCCAGAACACCACACAGCCCTGGGTTTGTTTCCTCCTACCTTAATGGCTGCTCCTTCTCTGCCCCTGTTTTGGTTTCTCCTCAACTGGCCAACCCCTAAATGTGGGAGGGTCCTCAGGTTCAGTCCTTGGTCCTCTTGCCTCTGTCTACCTTCAGTCCCTTGGGAATCGAATCCACCCTCATGGCTATAAATACCATCTCATGGCTAATGCCTCACAAATGCATACCTCCAGCCCTGTGACCTCTCACTTGAGTTCCAGACAACGTGACCACTCAGATGTCCAACAGGCATCTCAAACTCCAGATAGCCAAAACCAAACTTATGCTCTTAGCCCTCAAACTTGCTCCTGCCTTGGCCTGCCCCATATCAGTCAATCCATCCATCCTTGGGGTCATCTTTGACTCCTCTGTCACACCCACAAGCAAATCCTCTCAGCTCTATTTTCAAAATATAACTAGAATCTGACCACCACTCACTACTTCCACTGCCAGCGCCATCATCAGTCACTTGGACCATTGCAGTAGCCTCCCTTTCACTGATCCCCTGCTTCCACCCTCTTACAGTCCATTCTACACTCAGCACCAGAGGGATTCTGTTAAGTCCTAAGACAAATCACATCCCTTCTCTGCTCACAAGCCTCTTGTGTCCTCTCCCTCATTCAGAGTGGAAGTCAAAGTTCTGTCCATGGCCTCCGCCATCTCTGACCTCACCTCCAACTACTCGCCCCATTGCTTACTGTGCTCCAGATACACTGGTCTCCTCGCTGTTTCTCATACATGCCAAGCACACACCTGCCTCAAGGCCTTTGCATTAGCTGTTTCCCTTGCCTGGATCGCTCTAACCTCAGATATCTGCATGGCTCACATCCTCACCTCCTTCAAGAAGCTCAAACATCATACACTCACAGAGGTTGACCTGGGCACCCTATTTACAATTCTAACATCTCTCTCTCTCTCTCCCCCCTCCCTCTCTTCCACTTCCCTGCTCTATTTGTTCCGTAGCCCTTACACCATCTGACGTATATTTACAGGTTTGCTTATTGGCTCTTGCTCCCTTTGGGAATACAACCTCCATGTGGGCAGATGTATTTTTCTGTGTTTTGTTCATTGCTGTGTTCTCAGTGCCTAGAACATTGTCTGACATGCGGTAAGTGCTCAGTGACTGTTTGTTGAATGAATCAATCAATGGAAATGTAGTGAATGAAGTGCTGGGATAAGACCTGAGGTAAGGGGAGGACAGGAGAGGGGTGAACAGGTCCTGAGGAACTGGCCCAGCGATCAATCAGGGTTCCCTGCTAGACCACAGAGGGGTCAGAAGGACATGCACAGTCTGACCACGCACCCTAGAGTTTCCCTGGAAATAGGTTCCCACTTGAGTGTGCATGTGTGTGTGTGCCCACTGGTGAGCAAGAGTGGGTGGTGGTGTTTGGTCACCTGCTCGGGCTTGAGACCAGGGGGCACCCAGGCATACTCCTCCGAGGCACAGCCGGAGTCGTCGTCAGAGATGGAGTGGCGCTGGAAGTCTGAGATTAGCCGACACATGATGCGTTCCAGGTCCATAGGCACTGCGTGCACGGCGTGCTCCTCCCGTGGGCATTTGCAGTGCTGGCAGATCTTTCTGAGGGGACCGGGATGTGGGGTCAGCTCCTAAGGGATGGCCCACTTGGACCTCTTGGCAGCCCAAGGAAGTCCAACTGAGGGCCAGAGACGTTCAGATTATCACCAGCAAAAGACTCCGAGCCAGACAGGGGCCTGGGGGCGGTGCTGAGCGGAGGTGGGGCTGTGAGCCAGACTACTGTCGGGAGTTGGCCGGGGCTGTGAGGGGCAGAGCGGCCAGCTGGGGGCAGGGCTGTGAGCTGGGAGTGGGGCTGCGGGGCCTGGGCCGAGGATGTGAAGGGGTGGTGGGGCTGTGGCAGGTCTCAAGGCCATCCCTGGACTTTCAGCACTGGGACTTGGGTCACACTCTCCCGGCAACGGGCCTGAGTAGGGGTGGGGCTCTGAGTCTGAGATTGGAGTTATAAATCTAGGGATTTCCCCTCATGACTTTGGACGTGGTGGGGGAACTTTCCCTAGGGGTGGGCTCTAGCTTGTGCTGAGGCTCTGAGCCTGAGTGAGTAGGGCTCTGTCTGTGGTATTTTATGGGACGTTTTGGGTACAGGGCTCCACTAGGATAGGACCTGGGTCTGGGAGGGGAGTTCTGAGCCCCAGAAGGGGGCTGGAGGTCAGTGGGCGGTTCTTAGAGCCCGGGACGGAGGATCTCCCTAGAGATGGGACTCAGAAACTTGGAGCACATTTCTGGGGGCGGGGCTGTGTAGTAGGCGGAGCTCTCCTGGGAACTGGACAATTGGGAATGAGTCAGGGGCGGGGCTCTGGACCTGAGCTTTCTCTAAGACCTGGCTCAAGCCTAGGGGCGTGGCCTAAGTTGGGGGGGTTCCCCTAAGGGCAGGTTCCCATAAGGGCAGGACCCTGACGAAGACAAGGTCCTGGGATGGTCACCTACCTCCAGCCATGCAGCAGGAAGCCGGGGCACTGCTCCCTGCAGGAGTTGCAGGGCTGGCCTCGGTCTGGGTCCTCTGCTTCTTGAGGCTGTAGTGGGAGGGGGCAGACGCGGGACCCGGCGAGGTGCGCGCGGGCGGGGAGGGAGAGAGAAGTCAACGCCCGCCTCTCCACTCCGAGGCCGGCAACCACACGCCGGGGCATGTCCCACCAGGGCAACGCCGGGCAGGCTGGGACAGAGTCCAGAGCGCGGGGGAGGGGGACACAACCGAGGTAGAGGCGGGGGAGCTGAGGCCACCTCCCTGTATGCCGCCCCTTTCAGGGAATTCCCCTCCCCGGGCCAGCACTGGACTCCCCTCACCCAACCTCGACACCTCCCCACCAGCCTCTGACTCCTCTAGGCCTCAAAACACCTCCCCCTGAACTCAGAGTACTCTCCCCACCAAAGCAGAGCCCCTAATCTGGGTGTCTCCTCTCAGGCCTCATCTCGGCCCCTTCTCCACTCAGGAAGCCAGCAGCACTCCAGTTCCACAGGGTAGGAATCTGAGACCCCGTCCTTACTTGGGATCCCCACGTGAGCCCTGCTCCTCTTTTCAGAAGCTCAAGAGCCCATCCCCCAAACCCTGGCTTCACCTTTTCATACCCAAGGAACTGAGACCCTCCTCCAGGATCTCAGGAGGCCCTTGAGCCATTCAGAAACCCACACCCCAAGAAGCCTTGGCCCTTACCCCTCATATCCTAGGGCTATTCACTCTTCTGGACCACCAAACGCAGACCCCACCCAGACAGCCCCTCCAAGGGAAGAGAGAGACCCTCCCATCTAGGAAGTCAAAAGCTTCCTGGCTCAAGTGGAAGCCTGGAAGCCCTCTCCTCACAAATCCCAACCACTCGACTCTCAGTATTAGGGCACCCCAGGAATGTAGGGCCTCACTCCTCAGTTCACCTTCCGCCAAGGTACAGGAAGAGGTCCCTTTTCTCATAAGCTCAGGAGGCCCCTGCTCAATCTAGGACTCCAGGACCCAATCTTTTGGCTCTCAGAATCCCCTCCCATAATTCACCGGAGAGGGGAGTGCACCAGGTCCCCGGGGTGCTGATAAAGGTGTGCGGAAAGGTGATTAGGGAGCAAGGGCCACCACGTTCCTTCATCCACATACTTCCAGCAGTCCCAGGCCCTCCGGTTTGGGAACCCTGAGGATGGGGATTCCCAGATCCTCTGGGAGCGCCTCCTCGCTATCCCTATCCCCTGCTCCCTCTCCCGGGCCTCAGTTTACCCTGACCCCCACCGCTGCCCTGAGTCTCGCTCACCGCGCGCCCTGAGCGGCGCCTCCGGGACCCACGCGCGAACATGGCGCGCCCAGGCAGGGTCAAGCCGGGCCGGGTCAGGCGAATGGAATCCTTGTGGCCGTCTGGCCACCGCGCATCCGGCAGGGGAGCTCTCGGTTCCGTAAACCTGACACCGGCGTAGGAGGAGCGCGCCCAGCGGGGTCCGCCCCTGGGCCTGTTGTCTCTCCCGGGCCAAGGCGCCCCCTGCCTAGAGGTGAGGGTCGCGCAGCCCAGGAACGCCGTGCGCGAAAGCTTCCTTGCACTCCTGCCTGGGCGGGAGCTGGGCCTCAGAAAACACGGGCCCCAGAGCCCCCAGGGTTCCACATGGTCTCTCACAGGACATTCTAGGCCTTGAGGGCTCTGTAGTGGAGGACTGGGAACTTGGAAGTGGCGACCTGACCGCAAGGAGTGTGCGCTACAGTACTTGTACTGACGCTTTGTGTGATTTATCTTGGATGTTTATTTGGGGGATGGGTTAAAGCCACCTCTTGGCCCCCTCCCCACTGGTGATGTTCTGAGGGTCTCTTTCCCCCGGATGAATGCTGCAAGAATGGTCCCAAGCCCCATCGCAGCCCCAGCTGGTGCTCCCTCACCCCATCAGAGAGCTCGATCTTATGTCCCCGCCCCACGTCCCTGTTCTCATCCGTTTTCAGAGCCGGAGGGGGTTAAAGTTACCGGCCAGGTTCCGAGGCCCTCTTCCCTGTTCGCTCCCCATCTTTACAGGCCCAGCTGCGATGCCCCCTAAGTCCCGAGAAATAGATTTTCAAGCCTTCCCTCCCCTGCTCTCACTTTTCTCTCTCCAGTGATTCTTTCCCTGAGCTCATTCCCTGAGCTAGGAGTCTCTCCGCGCTCTCAGGCTTCGCTATGCCTCGGGGCTGGGAGGAGGGGGTCCCCGGCACACAGCCAGAACTCCGGTGCCCGGCCAGGGTCTCTAATTAGGCACCGCGGTGGCGGCGGTCAGCCGGGCTCTTCATCGTGGGCGCCGGGGACTTCACCCCCCATCCCCACCGCGCCCCATTACGCACATCCTGGTCACTTCCCGCCCCTCCCTGCCCCAGGGAGGAGCCTGAGACAGGTTATAGGGAGTGAATGAAAGAACTAACGAGTCACCTTGGTGCCCCGCCTCCCGGCCTTGCAGCCTAGTCGGTCTCCCGGTTCTCCAGCTGGACCAGAGACAAGGAAATAGAGAGACATCAGGGTCTGAAGAATGCGAGGCGGGTGGCTAGAGGGAAGTCTCCCTTTGAACCGTTTGGGGATTCAAGGACAGGGCTCCACAGGGGCTGGGAAGGGGCATGGCTAAGGGACCAGAATTAGAACCGAACCCTAGAAAGACTGGGCATTCGGTAGCCAGTAGTGGGGCAGTTGTCAGGGCTACTCAGAGAGTGACTTAGAATGATCGGCAGGCGAGAGGCTTCACAGAGGATAGGGCTCGGCAAAACACTGTTGGAGGGGCCGAAAATGGTGGGGTGACTCGAACGGTGCCCAGCAGGTCAGAGGTGGAGCTTCCTCTCGCCTCCTCTTCCCCATCTTTCTCTCCCCCCTCCAAAAAGACACACTGAGAAGTAAGAGCCGTGTGGACTAGGTGGTTGAGGAGTTTATTTAGGGGAGAAGAATTAATCATATTTTTTCCTTCTCGGGGATGGAGTCTTCAAACACTACCGAAGGGCATGGGAAAGGGTGGGGGTCTGGAGAGGAGGGGGAGGGGCCACAGCCAGACAAAATGGCAACACACAAGCACAGGCACTACCGACGTCACAGACACAGCAGAGGGTGCAGGATAGGGGCTCCAGACCGGGCCTCCAACCACTCCGGGACGGATGGGGATGTGGAGGGAGGGAGGAGGCCGGGGGGGGGGGTGGAGAAGGGTAGGTCGGCCCCACAGACCCTTTGGCTCTGTCCTCTGATTGCCTAGCTGTCCCATCTCGGGGTAGGCAAGGGTGTGGGGGGTGCTTCTCTCTGGATCCCACCCCTTACCCTCCAAGTCTTATCTCTCAGCTCTTCCCAGGCCTCCTCAGTCCCCAGCCTTGGCCAAGGATATTCCCCCCTACCCCTAACGAAACCCATCCCTCAGCTCCTAACCAAGCCTCTCACCTCGCCCTCCCCACTGCCAAGCCCAACCACTTTAAAACACATTTTCTTCACTGCTCCTTTGCGGGGCCGGGGCTGCTCCTTCAGAAACCACCATGCACGCCCCACTCTAAGTCCTGAACTGTCTAGAACATGGACCACGACCTCACTCCAAGTTTGGCCCATTCCTGAACTCCACTTCTTGCCTTGCCCAAGGTCGGCCCCCTTTAGAATCAAACTCTGTCTCTCGGAGTGTTCAAAGCCACACCCCTTCCATAGATTCTGGTCCCAATCCAAGGCCCGCCCACTCTGGGGCCTCACCCACAGCCTGCTTCAAGCCCCACCCCTTCTAGAACCACGCCCTTAGCGTTTTTCCAAACCAAGTGTCCAGGTCCCAAGTCACACTCCTTCCGTAGAACCCTGTCCTACTCCAACCCCTGCCCACTGTGGGCCCACCCGCTGCCTCACCCAAAGCTCCACCCCTTCTAGGACCACACCTTCAGCTTCCTTCTAAGCCCCATTCTAGAATGCTGTAGGGCACCCTTCTTCTTCAGACTCCAGATCCAGTATGTCTGGAACCCAACCCCTCTGCTTACTAGCCCTGTTCATTCTAGAGGTCCTCTCCAAGACCACCTTGGGTCCCAAGCTCCCCCAGCCTCTGCCTTTCTCCTCTCTTCAGAGTTGCATTTTCCCTAATGGCCCCTGTTCAGGCATTGCTAGAGGAATCAAGGCCCGAGTTGGGAGGAGGGGAGGGAGAGAGGGGAGAGCCTGAACTCACACCCACCCTCCCCACACAGCCTTCTGTCTCCTCCCTGTCCCCCTTACAGAGCCCCCCAACCTCAGGGCACAGGGCCAGGGAACAGAGAGGGGCCAAAGGATGAAGGGGAAGGGGTAGGGGTAAGAGAGGGGCCCATGCAAGATCGGGTCCCTAATGCATAAGGGGAGTGGAGTGGGGGCAGGGCTCAGACAGATAAATAGATATTTATATATTATATATATATATATATATAAACAGCAAAGACAGTTAAGGGTCTCCTGGTTTGAGGGGTGGAGACCTGGGGTGTAGGGATGGGAACGGGGGGCAGTCCTTCTCCTGAGCTCTTGCCTACCAACGGGGTCCTCCCGGGCTGCACTGACCTGTGGAGACAAAAGATACAAAAGGAGAGGGGGTCCAGACACAGGTGGTGCCTTTAGGGAAGGGCTGGGCTGCTATGCCTCTGCCCTGGCTTCACCTACTACCTGCCATGACCTTTCTTCCTTCCTTCTTCCTTCACTTATAGTCTTGGGGTCAGCTTCATCCCAGCTGCCCCTGCTGGGAAGATATACCTTGCCTTCACTAGATTAGGTACCAAAGAAAGTATGGTTTCCCCTTCTCCCAATCCAAAAAAGTCTGTTAACAGGTACTGTACTCCTCATTGGTGGTAAACTATATTGAGCAGAGCAAAGATCCTTATCTTTGTGGAGCTTACATTGTAGCAAGGGAGAAAGACTTAAACAATTACCATGATGTATAAATAAGTTATCTAGTATGACATAAGGTGATAATAAGTGAAATGGAAAAACAAAAAGTAGACTGGGGCGAGGGGGATTAGGAGTGACAGTAGGGGAAGAAAGGTTGCTGTAGTAAGTAGGTAGTCAGAGAAGACCTCATTGAAGAAGTGACATTGGAATAAAGACTTAAGGAGGTGAGGGAATGAGCCACGCAGATAACTGGAGGGAAGAGCGTTCCGGGTAGGGAGCGCAGCCAGTGCAAAGGCCCTGGGGTGGGACCACATCTAGTGTGTTTGAGGAACAGCAAGGAGATCAGTGGGGCTTCAGTGGAGTGAGCAAGTGAGAATGGTAGGAGGTGATGTCCGAGAGGTAGGTAATGGGGTCACATAGGAGCTTGTAGACAAGGTTGTGAGGACTTCAGCTTTGACTCTGGATAAGGTATAAATCAACTGGAGATTTTAAGCAGAGAAGAAAAGTAAAATGATAGTAAAATGTCTCATGCTGTGTTGTTTCTTTTATTTCCTCAATAAATGTTTCTTACCATTAGTAGTGCTCTAGGTGATGTGTCTATAGCATAAATTAGTCATGGTCACATCCCCTAGTCTAGTAGAAGAGACAGTCAATAAACATATAAACTAATAATTACAGACTGTGATAAAGAAAAGCACAGGGAGAGGTAAGAAAAGGGACTTGTAAGGAGTTGGCCAGGTAAGGTTATCAGTGTGTGTGGGTGTGAAACTCCAGGGGGAAAGCAAGTACCAAGACTGTGAAGTTGCACTGTGCCTGGTACATTGATGTGGCCAGTGTGGCTGGAACAGAGTGCGGGGGAGTGGTTGGAGGTGAGAGGTCAGAGGAGTGAAGGGTGGGGCTAGATTGTGTAGGGCCTCGTGGGTCATAGTTTTGGCTTTGGCTTTTAATCTGAGTGAGATGGGAGCCCCGGTAGAGCTCTGAGCTCTGAGCATAGGAGGGTCGTGGAGTGATTTAGGATTTAACAGGATCGTTTCCCACGCCATGAGCAGAATATAATGGGAATGGGGGTGGAAACCAGTGAAGAGGTCCAGGGGGACAGTGGGAAGATTATGGATATATTTTGAAGGTAGAGCCAACAGGAATTTTTAGTGAATTAGATATGGGATGCCTGATAAACTCCTCCCTGCCCTTTCCATCCTGGCCAAGTGCCAGAAGCTACCTCCACCCATGTGTTGCCACCTCCTTGCCTTTCCCCTCTAACGCCATCAGCCTGCCTCTACTCCCCGTCTTCCCCCCTCACATTTGAGGGCAATCTCGCTTCTCTTTTGAGGCCCAACAAGAAGGCCGGCAAGACTTTCCAATGCGCCCCCCCCACCCCACCCCGCCCCGCTCCGCCCGGGCCCTTTTCTTCTTTGAAATTCCACACTACCTCCCTCGCCTCCAGGGTTGCGGAGAGGTGGCGGATCTGTCACCTCCTTCGGATTAGTGATCTTGTCTGACCTTCATGATCCAAACCCGTTTACCCTCATCATCTATTGGCCTTATCATAACGTATTGGATAAGACCCACCTCTTCTTCCCTCCATGGCTCCTGCGCCCAGCGGATTTCCCACTACGCAAGTCCTCCTGTTATTCCCTCCTTTCATTGGTTGCTCTGCCCACTTCTCTCTCCCCTCCCTTCCCTCAGAGCAGCACTTCTACCTCTCTCCCATTGGCTTTTCATTCTGCCTATTTTCAAACACCACTCTTCTGCTCTCCACCATTGGCTAGTTTTTCGCCCCTAGCACGTAGCTCCGCCTCTCTATTGGCTCCTTCAAATTCCCATCCTTACCTGTCCGGCCAGTGTCCTACTCCTATTGGTCCACTAACCCGCCCATGAAAGGATCATGAACCCTCCTTGGCCGCCCCGCCTGTCTGTCACTCACCAGACTACATCTGATTGGAGAAGGAGGTGGGCGCACCCTGAGGGCCATAGCCTTGCTGCCCGTAGTCGCCCTGAGGCCCGTAGCCACCGCCACCGCCACCGGCGGGCTGCCCGTAGTCAGGCTGATAGCCGCCCTGGGGCCCGTAGGAGTCCTGGGGCCCGTACCCGCCGGGGCCCTGCCCGTAGCCTGCCTCGCCGTAGGCATCCCCGGGCGCCGGTTGCTTCTCGGGGGCGCCGGGAGGAGCGCGCAGGAATGGGGCGGCCCAGCCTGTCTCCTTGAACACGAACCACAGGTTGCCGACCCAGAGCACCAGGTTCAGGAAGCCAAACACCTGCGGGGAGACAAAGCTCGGCTGTTGTCCTGCGCCCATTGCCCTGGCGGCCCCGGGGAACATCGAGGCCGCTTGCGTTGGGCTTGGATTCACGGGCCCCGGGATAGTGGTGGTTTCCGAGACCCTGACCCTCCGAGTCCCAGCGCATGAATGTCAATGTGCACAAAAATCACCTTGGTGGGGAGGGGGGCGTGGGGCGTGTTAGAATTCAGATTCCCGGGGATGTTGAGATATATCAGTATTGCATATATGTGTTTATGTATTTGCATATGTACACGTTTATACATGTACAAAATATAGTAAACCTAATTTTGTAATATATAGTAAAATGCTAAGCATAAATTTTTATTAAATACGTAGATATACCGCTAATGGATGCATATATACACATACATATGTATATACAAATATATGTATAAATACCCATGTATAAAGTATATAAATATACGCTTTTATATTAAAACAAATATATACATTTGTATAAATATATACAATGTAATTCAATTTGGGGACGGAAAGTAATATTTCCACTTTACAGCTGAGGAAACTGAGGTGCACAGAGGCTTAGTGGCTTAGATCTTAGATCTGTCGTAGCCAGCAATTGACAAAAAAAGAGTTGGAATCTGAGGATCTGTAACACTTGTATACGACTTACCATGTGCCAGGCCCTTTTCTAAGCACTTTGTATGTTATTAGTTCACTACTTAACTTTGGAGCAGGACCTCTTATTTTCAATTTATATGCTCAAACTGAGGCCTGAGAAGCTGAGTAACTAGTTTCAGGTCCTAGAGCTTGCAAGTGGCAGAGCTCGGATTTGAGCTCAGTCTGACTCTGGCCAGTAGGGGGCGTCCATACGGGAAACATTTCAAGTTATTCTTTCATTTTGCATATAAGGAAACAGGTCCCAAGAGGGTACTTACTGAGTTGCCAGAGATTCTACATGACTAGGCTGAGCCTGTGATCCAGGTCTCCCAAACCTAACTGGACAGAAGATCTCACGTTCCCCTTTTGGGGACAGTCTGTGGTGTCACAGTGGTTACAATTGCTATCTCATCCTACAAGGCTCTGTTGTTGGCATGCCTCCTCCAGGGAGCCCTCTTGGATTTCCTCTGAATTCTCCTCTCATTCTCTCTCTCCACCACTCCCCATGCCAGACTAAGTTTCCCAGCCACCCTCCCCAGCTGGCCCAGCCAGCTTCCCAGGGCTTACCACCGAGGTGTTGAGGCCAGAGGTCACAGGGTCCCTCAGCTCCTTGCATGTATTCCCCGTCTGGTGGCAGACAGGCATCCCCTTGATAATGTTCTCTGGGTCCGTGGCCATCTTCACATCTGACAGCCCCTTGGCCCAGGCCGACGAGCTAACCAGCCACATGAAGGCGAACACTGCCGTGGCCAGAAAGTCCTAGGCCGGGCAGGGGGGAGGGAGATGGTACCATGAGTGGGCTGCTTCATGCTGGGCTGTGGGGCCTCCTCAGATCACAGGCTTTCTTGGGAGGGGCGTCTCCCAGAAGAGGCTTGTCTCTCCCCTGCCTTTCCAGCTCTTGAAGCCCCCAACACTCACTTGAAGGTGGCCCTCCTAGCTTGGGCTTGTCTGTGCATGTATGTGTATGTGACAGAGGGTGTGGGAGTGTGACTGTGGTATGTGGTGTGTGTGTGTGTGTGTGTGTGTGTGTGTGTGTGTGTGTGTGTGTGATTCTGTGAGATGGTTGCCAAGTCTGTGGAAAGTAGTGTGTCTTTCCACTTTTATCTGAATGTGGGAATTTGTGTCATTTTGTGTCTGGGATGAGGGTGTATGAGTACAGCTGTGTAGGAATCAGTGTGTCTGTGTGGTGTGATGACAAGCATGATTGTCACAATGAACCTCTGTGTGCTGCTTTCTTTCATCTAGACTGTAGGGTTTTGTGAGAGGTGGCAAGTTTCCAGGTGTCTGGGATTCTGTGTGGGCTGTGGGTGTGTCCCTGTCACTCTGATTCGGTGTCTCTGATGCTCATAGCAGCAGCAGCAGTAATGTGTGCGGCTGTTATCAGGGCCGCTTGCATGTGGGCCTGTCTGGGATTTGACGTGGCCTCTGAACATGGCTGTGTCCCTAAGGCTCCATGTCCCCTGGCCCCTGTATGCATACGAATGGCTGTGGGAACTCACCAGCATGGGCCCTTTGTTGTTCTCTCGGTACTTGTTCTGCAGGAAGATGTAGGTAGCCAGAGCCCCCATGGAGTAGAGGAAGGCAAATACGGCCACGGTGACAAAGAATTCAGCCGATGAGGAGTAGTCCCCCACGAGGAAGATATTTTTAGGGTCCCCTTGGCAGGTGGGTGCCTCAAAGTACACTTGGTACAGCCTGTGGAGAGAGGTGGGCAGGTGTGGCCCAGGCCCTAAGAACTCCCTCCCCTCCCCCCTGCCCAGTCATGGGTGTCCCCCAGATTCTGACAAGGTCCCAGGAAGAGGAGGAAATAACCATTCACGAGCACCTACTGTGTACCAGTCACATTTCATTGATTGCTGAGAGCATGCTGGTGAAATAGGTATTACTCAGCCCTCACTCCAACCTAGGTACTTTGGCCCCTTGGTTATTCATAGAACATACCAGGCACCCTCCCACCCTAGGATTTTTGCACTGGAATGCTCTTCTCCTTCAAGCTTTGCTCCACTAGTCACCTTCTCAGTGAGGTCTTCCCTGATCTATTTAATTAAATCTAACCATTCCCTCCCAGCACTCCTTAGCCCCCTTCTTTGCTCCATTTTCTCTGTAGCTGTGATACCCCAGCTGACATACCATGTATTTTACTTTTTTCCTTGTTTTTTCTTGTAACTACAAGAGGGCAGGGCTTTTTCCTTTGTTTTGTTCAGTGTTGTACCCTTAAGGCCTGGAACAGTGCTGCCACATAGTAGGCGCTCAATAAATGTTTATTAAATGAAGTATATGGAGGCAGAAACAGAGGCTCCGAGAAACGCATTAACTTGCCTAAAGTCACACAGCTTGTATAGGAATGACAGAGTTGGAATCTGAACCTTGTGTTTTTCCCCTTACGTCATGTTGACTCTTCTCCCCACCTCACTTCAGGTCCCCAAGAGAAAAACAAATGTGTACATAGCAGAGGAGAGCCCAGGGACTATAAAATAGGAGGAGACAGACAGAAAGACAGGAGGGTAGAAGGGATGCTGGAACAGGATTCGTGTATGTGAGGTGTGGGCGGGGGTGGGGGGGAGCTGTAGACTGGGAAGGCATGTGAGGCTAAGGCCTTTCCTATGGTGTGATGGAAGAGGGGTCATAAGGAGGAACGTGCGTGGAGAGAAAGAGCAGGGTGAAGTCCCAGAGCTCTGGCCTCAGGTTGGGGGGCAGGATCCAAATGGTGCCAGTGCCCTTGTATAGCAAAGGCCCTAAGGGAAAGGCTTACACTTATTGATCACCTCCAAGCATTTTACATAATTTCTTCACTTAATGACCCTCCCCCACAATTCTCTAAAGCAGGCATTATTATACCTGTTTTACAGATGAACAAACCCAAGCTCTGCAAGGCTAAGTTACTTGCACAGGGCTGCATGGCTGCTAAACGATGGAGCTAGGAGTTGGAGCTGGGTTTAAGTTTCTGGGTTTCTAGGGGGAATGAGGGGTCTTTGGGGGGGATTATTGGGGCAGTGGCAGGGTTGGTCAGGGGGACACAGGGCAAAGATCTTTTTCCCCTGGGAGGCTTGGGGGTGAAGGGCAGATCCTCAGCACCCGAGGTCCTAGACATGGGAGGAGTTGGGGTGTCCACAGATTTTTCTGGTCTTCTAGATCCCCAAAGGGCCTGCTCTCAGCAGTATCCCATGCTGCAGCTCCCACTCCTTCCCCAAACTCTCTTGGCTTCTGTGAACTGGTGGATCCCTGGTTGTCATCCCCCCCTTCCCCAGCCTCTCAGACCACGCCTCCCTGGTGCCCCCTTTTCTTTTGATTATTGCTCAGGCCCTGCGCTGGCCTATCTTCTCTTCAGTCTTGCCTCTCACCCTGGGTGATCCCCTGAGCCTACATTTACCCTTAGTGCTCAAAAATCCCTAATTTCCAACTCAATCCCTGATCTCTTTCCTGAGTCCTTTAAACTTATTTATTTTCCTTATTTTAACAAACACTTATGGAGCGCTTCTTGTGTGCCTGGCACCGTGCTAAGCATTTTACAAGTATTAATTCATTTAATATTTATCATAACCCTGTAAGGTGGGTATTATTATCCCCTTTCACAGATGAAGAAATGGAGACCCAGAGCAGTTATGTGATTTGTCCTAGTAGTGGAGGAGCCTCAGGAGCCTCTATTGAAATTGTGTCTGTGGGTCTCTGTCTTCCCATTCCTAGGAGGTAAGCCTCCCCATGAGTGCAGCAACCTTGCCTGCTTGTGCTCACTCTTGTGTACCTAGCACCCGGCACACGGTATGAGCTCAATAACTCTCAGAACTGTTTAATTTGGCTTAATCCTTCCCCATGGCTAAGCAGCACCCCCTCATTATTCTTTATCATAAAACCCTGCATGAAGATGCCCTCCTTGGATTTCTCCCAATCTGCAATTATCCTCTTTAGTCATTTGTTTATTTGTTATAATGTTGGCTCCATGAGGGTAGGGAGCTTGGTCTGTTTTGTTCACTGTTATATCCCCAGCACTTTCAGCAGTACCTGACATACAATAGGTTCTGAAAAACTGTGTATGGGATGAACGAATGGGAATTAAATAATAATATTGGCTAACATTAATTGAGCACCTACTGCCTTAAGGATATATATATGTGTGCATATATATATATATATATATATATATATAATTTTGAATCTTGTTTATTGTCAGTCTCCTGCCCCTCCTCTTCACTAGAACACAGCCAGAGGGCAACAGCCTATGCCTGTCTTGGTCACCACGTGTCCTAGATGTCCAGAGGAGTGCCAGGCACAAGGTAGGTGCTCAGTGCATGCGCAGTGATCTGAGTGGGTGTGGTCTCCCGAGGTTGGGGCTGGGCAGGAGCCGCTGGGGAGGAGGTGTTGGCCGGTCCCACCCCCCACCCCCATCCCAGGTCTGTCAGGATCCCAGGGGTGGGCTAGTGTGGGGGCACACCTGAAGGGGTACTCGAATTCGACCTCGATGTTGAGGTTACTCTTGGTCTTGTTGGCACAGTCCACACTCAGCTGGAGCTCCCCACTGTAACTGCCGCATGTGGCAAAGGCGAAGATGGCAAAGACCTTGGGCAGCAGGGATGGGGATGGCCACGGTGAGCCTGTGTGCACGTGGGATGGGGCTGCCCTCCTCTGGACAGATGGGGCCCAGCATAGGCAGCAGCAGATGGACTGGTCCCCACCCCCACCCTAATCAGGGCTCAGCGAGGCCCAAGGACAAGCTGATTAGAGGGGTGTGGCTATCTCTTCCAGTCTTTCTCCCAGTGTCTCTCTTGGTTTCTACCTCTCAATAATGCTCTGATTCCCCTTATTCTGTCTCAGTCTATTTCTGTCTCTGTCTTTGTCTCTCTCTGTATTCTGCCTGTCTCTGTTGTTCTCTGTGTCTGTTTCCCTCGGTATCTCTCTGTCTCTGTTTCTCAATATGTCTTTGTCTTTCTCAGATGTCTCTGTCTCTCTGTATCTCTGTTTCTCTCTCTGCCTCTCTAGTATCTATGTGTGTCTCTTTCTGCCTCTTCTCTCTCTCTCTGAATGTTTGTGTGTGTGTCTTTCTGTTTCTTGGTCTGTCTGTTTCTATCTCCCTGCTCTGTCTCTGACATTATCTCTATGGTGCTCTCTCTGTCTCCCTCCTGCCTCTCCTTCTGTTTATCGGTTTCTCCTTTTCCCTTTTCCCGGAGGGTCTCTTCTTCTCCCTCTGTCTCTTTCTCTCCCCCACCGCATTTCTCTTCCTCTCTTCCTGTCTGTTTCTCTTTGCATCTCTGTTCTCTGTGCATCTTTCTCTGTCTCCCTTTTCTTTGTCTCTTTCTGTTTGTTTCTCTCCCATCTCCATATCACTTTTTTCCTGGTATTTCCATCTCTGTCTCCATCATTCCCAATCTCCCATTCTCTCTGTCTCCTTCACTGTCTCTGGGTTTCTCTGGCTTTTCGTCTCTCCCTGCAGCAACCAGCTTCAGTCTCCACCTCCCCTGCCCCCCTCTCACCTCAGGAGAGGAAGTAGGACGTCGCAATCTTCCACTTGAGAATGGGGGTACCCTTGGCCTTATGTGGCGTCACATCACAGCCCATCTGTTCTCTGGCCCCAACCCCCTGGGACTTCACCCAGGAGCCCAATTCCCCCACCCCCTTCTGCCCCCCCCCACCCATCCATCCCTCCCTCCTTATCCCTACTCCATCCCTGCTCTTCCAGACCCCACTACCTCCCTCTTTCTCCCCACAGCCCAGACCACACTCACCCATTGCAGCACCTTCACAAAGCCGAGGGGCTCCTTGACCACCCGGAACTGACCCCCGGCCACCAGCTGAGGAGAGAAATGGTGGGGAGGGGTGGGGTTGTTGGGGATGGAGAGGGAGGTGGGGGACAAGGCCACCAGGCAATGACCCCTGGGGATAAGGCATGTGATCTCTGGGAGGGAGTGACGTTTGGAGAGGCGGTGAAAAGGAGAAAGTGACACTTTGGGGAAGGTGTGAGCTCAGGGTCTCTGAGAGAAGGTCCCCGGGGTTCAGGGCTGGTGGGGACGTCTGGGGAGATGGTGAGATAGATGGCAGAGGGCGTCAGGGGTGAGTAAGATGGGGATGGAGTCAGGACTAGTTAGGGAAGGGGAGAAGGTCTAAAAAGGTAAAGGTGAGTCAGATGGTGAAGGGGATCGGGTGGAGAGAGTGAGGAAGGAGTTGGGGTTCATTAGGGTGGGGGAAGGGGTCTTGGATGGTGAAGGTGAGTCATAACAGGGAGGGAGTCGGGTTTGCTAGGGTGGGGGAGGGATCTGCAGCGGTAAAGGTGAGTCAGATGACGGTGGTGGGGTGTCTAAGGTGATGAGGATGGGGAGGGGTTAGTCCTGGTTAGAGATGGGCGAGGTTCTGAGGTGGTGAAGAAGAGTTCGATGGCAGAGAGGGTCTGGACTGATTTGATTAAGGTGGAGGAGGGCTAGGACATGGCTTCACTGCATATGTGCTGGGGGAAGGGGGACTAGGGGTTTGGGAGAAGCGAAACTGATCGTCCCCCTTGGTCTGCTCTGGGGGAAGAGGTGGTCGTCTATCAGGGTACCATCTCTGTTTGGAAGGGGCAGGTGTCAGCCCTCCCCTTCACCCCCGCCCCCACGCCTTCTGTCGCTCTATTTCCTAGCTCATCTGCAGCACCCCCCATCTTCCTTCTACTCTCCCCTCCCCTCCCTCCTTGCCCATACCCTGGCTCCAAGACCCCTTCTTCCTTCCCGGTCGCCCGTAAGGAACTGGCTTCTGGCGGCCCCCGCTGCGGCAGTGAGGACGGCCCTCGCTGCGGCAAAGGGCGCACTCCTTCTTTTCTCCACCTCCCCTTTCCTCCCCTCGCCTGCCGCAGACCCCAGCCCCAGCGCCGGGGACCGGGTGTCCGCTGCTAGGATTCTGGCCACCACCTCTTAGAGTCGGCGGATTCGCAGCGACCCCGGCGAGGAGGCCGGCCAGCGGCGGGCTCTGTCCGCGGTGCTGGAACGCGTACCTGATTCACCACGTCCATGTCGGCCAGCAGCAGCATCAGCAATGCGGGGGGCGGGAGGCGCCTGCTAGCAAGGGCGGGCGCTGGGCGCGGAGGGGGCGGTGCGCGATCGTCGGAACAGCCCAGGGGGCCGCAGCTCCGCCCCTCGCGCCCCCGCCTCGCTCGCCGCGCGCGCCTGCGCACAGCGGCCGTGTCTAAACCTCGCAGGCAGCCGTTCCAGTCCAGAGGCTGCAGAGGCTGGAACCGTGAAAATGCTTTCAGAAGGTCGTTATCTCTGAAAACACAGCTAGAGATCTGGGGAGGTGGGCCGTTGGGTCCTACAGTAGGACAATTTGCCAGGCCGTTTGCTGAACTGTTGAATGTGTTCACTTATTTAAGCCTTAGAACATCCCTACGTGGTAGGGACTATTCGCCCCATTTTTACTGGTGAGGAAAATTAGTCCCCAGAGAGGTTAAGCGACTTATACAAGGTCGCCCAGCTAGTTATTGGCAGTGCCCAAAGTCCCTGCAATTTAAACATGGTTCAGGGTCTTGAGGGTTTCTTCTCATCTGCATTTTAAGCACTTAAAAAAAAACAACCCTCCCCCTCCAACCATTTCCCGTATTTCGCTCTTCCTTAGTCAAAGTGTTGCCTACTCCAACTCTCAACTTTTTACATCCTGTTTATTCCTTAGTCCTCTCTTAATTGGACTATGCCTCCTTCATGCTACTAAAACTAGGCCCACCAAGGTCAATGGCAATTGCCATGTGGCAAAATCCAATGGATAAATACAGCTGGAATTTAAGATGCTCAACCTCACTCATACTAAAAGGAATGCCTATAAAAGCTACTAAGACACTGTTTTTCATCTTTGAGGGTGGTGAATATAAAGAAGTTTGATAATGCTCAGTATTAGCAGTTGGCCAGAAACAAGTATTCTCATACATTGCCAGTGGAAGTTAAATTGGTATAACTTCTGTAGAGGGTAATTTGGCAAAATGTAGCAAACTAATAAGTCCATATATGTGGCTCAGCGTTTACATTTCTAGGAATTTGTCTTACAGAGAGATTCAAACATGTGCTAAAAGAAGTATGTATAAGATAATACACTGCAGCACTGTTTGTAAAGTGTGGACACTCCCCAAATGCTCATTACTGGTGGCCTGTTTAAAAAAACTCAGGTAGAGCCGCAAAATGGAGTACTATGTAGCTGTCATTACTCATAATATGGAGCTGTGTAATGATAGCCAAGATACTTAGTTAAGTAAGAAATGCAAGATGGCAAATTATGTGGGAATTGTGTACAAATAGAAGGGAAGCATTATATCAATTATAGAGAGAACAGCTAACATTTTAAATTGTGGCTGTTCTGTGAGCTTCCCATATATCACTCATTTAAATCCTCACAACAGGGACTTCCCTGGTGGCAGAGTGGTTAAGGATCCACCTGCCAAAGCAGAGGACACGGGTTCGATCCCTGGTCTGGGAAGATCCCACATGCCACAGAGCAAGTAAGCCCATGAGCCACAACTACTGAGCCCATGTGCCACAACTACTGAAGCCTGTGCGCCTAGAGCCTGTGCTCCTCAACAAGAGAAGACACCACAATGAAAAGCCTGTGCACTACAATGAAGAGTAGCCCCCGCTCTCCGCAACTAGAGAAAGCCCACATGCAGCAACGGAGACCCAATGCAGCCATCACTCACTCAATCAATCAATCCTCACAACAGCCCTACGAGTCAGGTACTACTACTATCCTCATTTTATAGCTGACTAAACTAAGGTGCAGAGAGCTGAAGGAATTTTCCTAAGGTCACACAGTTGGTAGGTGGTAGAACTAAGATTTGAACAGGTGGTAAGTGGTGGAACTAGGATTTGAACCCAGGAAGTTTGGCTCCAGCACCTGTTACTCTTAGCCACTGTGCTAACTTATCAGTACGGCATCCTATAACTATATAAAAGATATTTGATACAACGGGTTGCCTCCAGAGAGAAGGGAAACTTTCACTTTTCACCCCTTTGTACTTTTGAACTTTGAACCATCTGAATGTATACCTATGTTTTTTTGTTTTTTAAACAAACACACTCACACTCAAATTCACACAAATATGGAATATGTAATGGGTACTTCAGTTATTGCCTTTTCAGGGGAAGAGCATGGGTTTTGGCATTCAATTGCTTGAATTTGAATCTCACCTCTGATATTTGTTCCTGTATGACTTTGGACAGGTAAAATAATTTAAAATGATACTTAGAGGATTGTTGCACTGATTAAACAAGATAGTCACTGTAATGCACTTAGCTCAGGGCCCAATAAATGGTTCGTTTTACCTTCCACACATCTCTGGAATCTACTCACTTCTCACCATCTCCTCTGCCACCTCCCCTGGCTAAGGCGA
This sequence comes from Tursiops truncatus, assembly GCF_011762595.2. Lineage (NCBI taxonomy): Eukaryota > Metazoa > Chordata > Mammalia > Artiodactyla > Delphinidae > Tursiops > Tursiops truncatus. The sequence continues at coordinate 86,632,016 of NC_047055.1, read as the reverse complement.
CCATCGTTCCTGCCAAATTTAGCATCTCCAGTCTCTTCCTCCTCCCATCTGTTTTCAGCACACCCGTCAGAGCATCTATTTAAAATGCAAAGTTAACTATGTCACTCCCCTGCTCAAATCCCTCCCATGGCTCCCCACTGCTTTCAGGAAAAATCCCAGGGGTTGGGGCCTGGCATTCAAGGGTCTGCATCATCTGCCCTCAGGTGGCTTATCCCACCTCCTCCCTCAGCAATCGCCCTTCACTCTCTTTACCCTGCCCATGACTTACTTTCCCACAATAAACCGGCCCAGCCACTCCAAGCCTTTGTTTCCAGACCTAGTGCAATTCTATATTCTGAGTTCTAGCCTCCAATTTTGGCTTCCCTCAAATTTCAGTCCTGGTTCCATTGACACAAATTAGACAAATGAGAAACCCCTGCTCTGAGAGCTGGGAGGAGACCCTAGGTCAGACCGTCCCCAGGGGTGGCCGCATCCGGTGTCACTTCTAACACCACCTCCGATTCCTTTGGAGTGAGGATGACTACCACTTTGGACAACCGCCGTCACATGTCTAAGCCAGCTCAGTTTGTGCTGAGGGAAACCCAGAACAGTGCCTGGCACAAAATAAATGCCCGATAAACCTTCACTGAATGAATGAGACGCCAAAGGTTGGGCAATGACTAAAAGTAGGGCAAGAAACAGAGAGGAGCTCTGGGATCTGGGAGTGGGGTACTATTAGCTAGTCTCAGGAGAGCCAGGTAAGCCCTGAGTGGGTTGCCCCAGGCTAGGAGCCTCGCCCTTTGCTGTCACCCATGTTTTTACGAATGAATTTAAATTTCCTTTTTCTCTTTATTTATTTATTTTTTCTGGCCACACCTGGAGGCATGCGGGATCTTAGTTCCCCCGACCAGGGATGGAACGGTGCCCCCCGCAGTGGATGCATGGAATCTTAACCACTGGACCACCAGGGAAGTCCTAGATTTCTTTTTTCACAAGCAGAAGCGGGGAGGTGGGGTGAGCGCAATTTAGCCTCCCTTCCTCGTGCTGTCAGAGGACCCCTCTGCCTAAGATACATCACAGTTCTAACCTCCAGGCCTTTCTACTGGCAGGACTCTCCTGGAGGTTTCCTTATCCTTTCCTTTCGATCCATCTGTCCTGCCCCAGTCTGATCTGCCTGACCCCTTGTGGAATCTCTGACTTTCCCCCACCCCTCATCCGAGCCCTCACACATCCTCACTCTCTCCACTTTCCTCCATCTGTCCAGAAACCTCCCTTCCCCCACCACCTCCACTCTGTCTCCAGCTTTTTTTGGCTGCTGCCTCTTCCGCCTCCCCTCCTCCTCCTTCCTTCCCTGACGCTGAATAATCAGGCCCGGCTGTCCTGGTTTCTGGAAATACCCGCGTGTGGGCAGTGGCTCAGGGCTGAAACAGGGGATGGATAGATGAGGACCGCTGGGCAGCCCCAGGCCTCCAGTGCAAAGACACCAAAATCCAGGGGTGTGGTCCATGCCGGTCTCCTTCTGAGGAAGGGAGGGCAGGAGGTTTATTGAGCAGTGGGGGAGGGATGGGAATTCAGAGGGCATGGACGCAGGCCATCTCGTCTCCCAGGTCCTCCTCATCAAGGCGGGAGAGGATGGACTCCTCGTCACTATAAAGTGAGCTGGTCCCCTGTGCCAGCAGGTCACTGGCGGCACTGTCCATCTCGTCCAGTGTCAGGCGACATGCATCTGCAATCTCCCGCTTGGCCAGGGCCACGAAGCGCGGGTCTCGGGCAAACAGGCCCAGGCCCTCGGAGATGAGCACCTGGGGGCACAGATGGGATCAGTGTTGACAGAGGGCACAGCATGGAGTCGGAGCAGTGTGCACAGAGGGGTTGGTGTGGAAGAGTGATGAACCCGTGAGGGCACGCAGGGAAGTCAGTGGGGGACAGTGGGGCACACATCTTGCTGAGCAGAAGTCACAGAGCAAAGGGATAGCTACATACACAACACAGAGACTGGGGACCCTCCTTCCCAAGCTCCCACCTTCTCCCCTTCTCTCCCATCCCTCCGGCCCCCTCCCCTTCTGGACTCACAGCCTCCACCAGGCTGTCAGCACTGCCCCTTTTGCCATAGGTGGGGTCTGAGTGGGTTCCAGGCACGTGCAGACAGGTGAAGGTGCGCAGTGGACTGCTGGATTTGCCGAGGTATCCGTCCCCTGCTGCACCCTCCTCCACCAACAACAGTGGGGCGTATAGGAGCCGGCCCCGCTGAGGAGGGGTTGCCCAGGAACCCTGGACCAGAATAAACATCAGGAGCATAGTGGTTGATGGGTAGGGCATGAGGATCTAGGAATCACTCCTGTGCCTACCTCTTACCCCCCAAACACAACTGGAGTCAAATTGAATGGGTATACATCAGCCTTGGGTTTATTTCAGAGCATAGAAGGCCTGGGTTTAAATCTCAGCTTTGCCACTTACTAACTGTGAGATCTTGAGTAAGCCTCTCTGGGCCTCAGTTTCCTCATCTGTACACTGGGGCTAGTAACAGTACCCACCTCACAGGCACAGTGAGGACTGTGTGAATTCACATGTGCCCCCTTCTTCAGAAGGGCCCGATATGTAGTGTGTTTGACAAATTCAGCCTAGGCTGCCCCCCACCCCTCCGGGCCTCAGCCCCCCTCCCCCACCTCACCTGTGCCCTGCTGGGCCCTGAGTTGCGCCCACGATGATAGGTGCCTGGGATGGGTAAATCTTCACAACTGCCCTGGCGCCGCAGACACTGGATGGTGAAGGAAGGCTTCCGGCCTGGGGGTGTGGGGGGTACCAGGGGCAAAGAGGAATGTCAGTGCCTCCCCAGCCCTCTGCCCTTATGGCCCATGGGGCCCCCCAGGACCCATGTCCACTCTCACCTGCAGGTGTTGGGGGCAGCAGACGGCGGCGTGGTGCTTGGTGGTCATCCACGTATCTCTGGGGTCTGTGAGGTGGCAAAAGGATGGGGCGTGGGGGAGTCCCTGCCTGCTCATCTAGGTAGGAGAGCCTGTTTGGGAGGGAGGGCTGGGGTGAGCTCAAGCCTGGGCATGCGCGATGGGGTGCCGTCCCTCTCGCACGTGGCTCATGGGCTCATCCTACGTGTCGTGGCCAGAGTGCTGGCTGGGGACTTCCTCTCGTTCATCCTGCTTCTCTTGCCCTTTGGTTGCCTTGGACTGAGAACTTCCTTCTTCCGGAATGGTGAAAATGAGAACCCCAGAGCTTCTCCTGGGGAAAGTGAGGCAAGTTAGGCAGACCAGATACCCCCAGTGTGGCCCTGGGCCCGGTCCCTTCTCATTTCATGTCCTACCTTCTACAGAAACACTAGACATTTTTAACTGGGAAAATTCACATAACATAAAATTAACCTGTCATCGCTTTAAAGGAGACATGGGCTTTCTTTTAATAGATGTTTGTCTCACTGGAAAAACCCTCTGCCCCCTGAAGTACCCCCATAAAGTGGCTAGTCCCTGCCTTCCCTCACAATCTTCCTGCAGACCTTTGGCCATACCTGTGGGCGTGGGACCCAGCCTGGGGCACACTGGACTGTCTGGAGTTGGGAGCACCCCCATCGTCGTCACTGGGCCCAAGGGAAAGTGAATCTGGTGGTTTGTCCCAGGCAGGCAGAGACACAGAAATCACAGAGCTCCGGCGAGATGGGGGCTGGGAGCCCACTGGGGCCTGTGGAAATCACAGGATTGAGCATTGCATCCAGGTTATAACTAAGTCACTTGGTCAAATAGTGTGTCTCCAGTGAGCTCCCCAGGGGCCAAATCTGGCTCTTGCCCTCCAACAGTGGGTGGTAGGTACCAAAAAAACATTTGTCTATTGCAGGGGGTCTTCTCTGGGGGACTTCCTCCCAGACGCAGTATGGAAATCACTCGGGGGGTTGAGGGAGTATTTTACAATCAAGAGTTCCTGGGGGAGTGAAAGCTTATTGTCCTTACTTTGTACGTTTCCGGTTCCTTCTCATCTTCCTCCTCCTCTCCCTCCTGCCCCTCTTCCTCCTCCTCCTCATCTGTGTCACAGGTGAGGGCCTGCCGCATCTCAGGACCCAAGTCTTGCAGGCTCCTCAGACCAGCCTGTGGGGGTGAGAAAACAGGGAAGTGGGTAGCTCAGGGTCTAAACTTCCCTGTCCCTGAGCAGGAGTGTGGGGTGGGGGAAGGAGCCCCACAGTCACCCCTGACCTTCTGTGGGTCCTGGGTCAGTTTCCTCATCTGTGACATGGGTTCCATGAGATCAAGAAGGCAGTCAGCCTCAGCCACAGAGCTCCCACATACCCGCCCCCCAGCTCAGGCCCTGCTCCCAAGACCTGAAGGGCAGAGGAGGTGCTTGGGGGGGCCTCGGCCCCTAGTAGCCCCTTTTCTTTCCTCCGCCGGAATTTGCGGAAATAGTCCTGGATCAGAAATGTGGCGTAGAATTTGCCCACGGTAACTTCTTCCTCTGGAAGCAAGGGAGAGGAGGCAAGGTCACACAGGAGTCCTCTGCTCCCCACACCCCCACATCAAAGCTTGGACTCTCCCCCTGCACCCCTCCCTCTCCAGCCAGTGATGGTTTGGTGGTGGTGAGCAATCGTTGACATCAGAGGCAGGCTTAAGGAATTGGGGTGGAGCTAGCTCACCGTCAGCTGGGGGGATGACCTCATCTAGCAGCTTCTGCTTCATCCGCTTCCAGATCTTTTTGATGACAATCCGCAGCTCCTGATTGGCTTGCTCCAGGTTCCCTGCATGGGGAGAGGATGTGGGGCATGAGCCAATAGGAAGAGGCTTTCACAGCCACTCCTTCACTGTTGGAGGGCGCGTCACAAACTTCTACCGCAGCCAAACACCGCCCCCGTTGGACAGGTGGGAAAACAAGCCTGGAGAAGGCAAAGTCACCTATTTTGAGGTTCAGAGCTAAGAGTGGGGCCCATCTCTCAATTAGTTTGCTCCTTGCACCTTCCCCAGGGACCCTCCCATTCCTGCCCCTCCCCCTCCTCCCCACACACCTTCTGTCTTAATCTTCAGGGATGTCCGAACGAGGGCAAAGAGTGTGGCATTGAATGTCACTGTCCCATCTGAGTTGAGAGGCATGTTCATCGCCACAAGTCTCTGTGCACACCAGGGACATGGAACCCATTTTGGGCAAATGCCAGGGATGCAGGCATGTGATGCCCAAGGGCAGAAACCTTTGAGGATGCCACCAAACACCCCCTCCCCACCCAAGGCAGGGTCCCTGCCCACCCCTGCTGTGTGGTGACAGTCCTCTCAGAGGCAGTGGTGGGCAGGTGCACAGACCTTGCAGGCCACTCGGTGTGGGCACAGCTTCCCGAATCCCAGGGGTGGCTGGATGCGTCTCAGCAGGGCAACCACATCCAGGTGCTTGATGCGGCCTCTGGGGAAGGTGGGGGTAGAAGAGAGGCACTACTGGGTTGGAGACACCCCCTCTGGTCCTTACTCAAGGCCCTACCAGCTCATCACTCCCTCGCCCCACCAACACCCCATAGTCTGCCAGGGAAGAACTGGAGGGCAGTCAGTGGGGGAGGGGAAAAGGCAGAGGACAGGGGCAGTGGGAACCTTGGGGCATCTACTGCCTGGGTAATGGGAGGCATAGGTCAGAGGTTCCAGAGTTGGAGGACTGTGAGGCAGTGCACTGTCCTCTGGTATCCCAGGTATGGGGTCAGAGGGCATACTTGGCCCCAGGGTCATATTCAGACCAGATCCTCTTGAATTCATCGAGGTGATGGGGGCCCAGGATGGACCAATCTCTGGTTAGATAATCAAAGTTGTCCATGATCACAGCCACAAAGAGATTTATGATCTGTGGGCCAGTGAGTAGGAGAGGTTAGGTGAAGGGCAGAGAAGAGTATGGGGGGTTTGGTGGGAGGCGGAGGTAAGCTTCTATGGTCACTGGGTCATGAGTCCCCGGGTTAATCTTGTCGTCAGGCCAGCCCTTTCACCCTCTCTGAAGATCTGGGCTCCCCACCTCATCCCCATCAGGACCAGCCCCCGGGGCAGTAGTGGTGGTTGTGGGGATTGGTCCTTACCAGGAATGCACAGAGCATGAAGAAGCTGATAAAATAGGCTATGGCAAAATTGCTACCACAGCTAAACTCCTCACCAGGGCCGAAGTCAGACTCAGGGTCACACCGGCTCCCAGGAAGGCTGGCAAGCATTATCTCCTGCCATGCCTCACCAGTAGCACACCTGCGGGTCACACAGTGGTGCCATCTTGGGGGGAGGCTATGAAGTCATGACAAGGGCCGCTGTGGGGGCCAGAGGGGTGAGGATATGACCTATTTCTTACCAGGGGCTACATCTGGTAAAAACAGCGTTTCAATATTTTAAAAGCTGGTGTGGCCATGTTGATGACGATCATGTTTGCATTTTACAGAGGGGGTGCTGAGGCCTATGAAAGGTACATGTCTTGCAGCCAGAAAAAGGATGGCTGAGGCTAGAATATTCTAAAAGATTCTTTAGAACACAGCCAGGAAAGGTCTCAGGCAATATGGAGCCCCGTGCTGCCCTGTTACTTCCATAGCTCAGGCAGTCTGGGGCCCAGAGAGGATGTGTGGGTACCCAAAAGCATGCTGGAGATCAAAGCAGCAGGGGAGAGGGTGTGTGTGTCACCTGAACAAAAGCAGCACAGCCTGTGGAAAGGTCTGGAAGTTGTTGTTTCGGTTGATCTGTGTGCCATCCTGAAGAGCCACCTTGCCGAAAATCTGTGGGCATACAGGGGCTGTGTCAGAGGGGTGACTCCATGCCCCTACAGGTTCCCATCCATTTCACAACACCTAATACCCAAAGGATCCTTATAACCCTGACAAGCAGGCACTGCTGATCCCATTTCACAGGTGTATGGACTGACTCAGGGTGGTGCAGCTTGTCTGTCTTTCTACCCCCACTTTGGGCTCATTCCTATCTAACCCCCCTCAACAGAGGAGTGCCTGAGGGATGCTCCCCAGGGTTCTCACTTGCCTGCATCCCAATGACTGCGTAAATGAAGAATATCATTGCGATGAGAAGAGCCACATAGGGCAAGGCCTATGGGGGTGGAGAGGAGGATAGATACTCAGGTCCAGGCAGAGAACTGTTAAGCCCCAGAATGCACTCAAGCTGGGGCCTGCTGAGAGATGTGGTCCATCCCCAAAGTGCCCATGACTGCCAGGGTCTCCCAAATACAGGCACAGTATTAAATACAATAGAGTAAGGTCAGTGAGGCCAAGACATGTTGGGAATTGAGAGCCCACAAAAGAGAGAAAACTGGAAATGGTAAGCTGCACATGGGTATGGCATGCTGGAAGGTGTAGTTCTGGGGGCAGTAAAAGGACAAGCTGAGGGTGTGAAGTGGGGATGAGGGGTGAACAAAGGAGTGGGGGAGTTACCTGGAAGGACTTGATGAATGTCCAGAGTAATGTGCGAATCCCTTCACCCTTACTGAGAAGCTTGACCAGCCGCATGACTCGGAAGAGGCGAAAGAAAGTGATCGAAATGCGGGAACTGTCCTCAGAGCTCTGGGGTTGGGCGTGTGGTGGGTATGCTCAGTCCACATTTGCCCCAGCCACCTCCCTGTCTCATGCTTTGGCCCTCCCAGCCTCCAAATCCCTCAGAACCCAGGCCCCAGGGTGGTCAGGGAGCATTTCTAAGGACTTTTGGGAAGAAAGGAAAGGAGGGTTGGTGAAGAGAGAGGCAGAGAGTCCCTGTTGTGAGGTGGGGTGGGGGGCTACCTCGCCAAGATGGCCACCATTCTGCGCGGAGATATTGCCAAAACAGAGGTGATGGAGGAGATGATGAGATCACAGGGCCAATGAACAGGAGAGAAATGATGGAGGAGATACGGGGGATAATGGATGGTAGAGTTATTATCCAAGGGATGATAAGGAAGGTTACGTGGTAATGGATCAGGATGGTTGAAGGAAAAGTTGGTAATGAGGGTGAAAGGTAGAGGAGAGGGCACAGGAGATGGTGGAGGAGAGATATTGGAGCCAATGGAGGAAATGATGAAGCCGGTGGGTTCATGGAGATGAGAGAACCGATGGAGGATCCAATGGAGAAGCCAGTGATGGAGATATGGACCCAGCAGCATTGTCAATGGAGGACCATGTAGTACCCAGTGAAAGAGATGATGGAGCCAACCGTGCAGTCAGTGGTGATGACAGAACCGTGAAAGACCCAGTGTCAGAGACGATGGTATCGGTGGAGGAAATGGAGCCAATGAAGGAATCAGAGGAGATGATGGAGTCAAAGCAGGAGTTGGTGGAGATGATGGGACCAATGGAGGGGGCAATGAGGCAATGAAGAAAATAATAGAAATAACAGGAGAGTCATTTTAGGAGATGCTGGAGCCAGAGGATAGCTTGCAAATGAATGAGCGGGAGCTGGTAGAAGGGGGCTTTGGCTGAACCCAATAGGGACTCAAGAGATAGAGCTAGAGGGAGGAGCTCTGAGTCTCCAGGAGTGGGGTGGATGTGAGTGGGAACCACCTCCCCATGTGAAAGAAAGCCCTGGGGTTGAGGTGAGGGAAGGTTGGCAGGGGGTGAGTGGGTTAGTGGAGAGCCAGTCCTCACGTTGACTTCAGTGACGGCAATGTCCACTACGCTGCCCACCACAATAAGAGCATCAAACGTGTTCCAGGCATCGGTAAAGTAATGCTGTAGACAGGAGGAAAGCAGTGCCCTGTCTTCTCAGAGCTAGCAAGCTAGGGTATGGGGCTAGTAGTGGTTGGGGGCATTGGGGAGGCAGGGTGTAGGCTGGATCACATGATAAGGCTGCATCTAGATCCCTCTTCCTCCCTAGTCTCATGACTCCCTGGTTGCTGCCCCCCTGAGAGCTATGCAGTGAGTTCCACCCTAAGGAATGGGTCTAGGCCTTGGGGGTACCTTGGGTTTGAAGGCGATGATTTTGAGCACCATCTCAACAGTGAAGAGGCCAGTGAAAACCATGTTGAGGATGTCCATAACATAGTTGAAGGGAGCAGTCTGCTCATAGTGCTGGGGGAGAAAATCAGATGTGGGGACATAGCCTGAGGCAGAGATTTCCCCCCCCCCACCCCAACCAAATATTCTCTGTCTTGGACTGAGGTAAGTCTGGGGATGTGGTAGCACTATGTGTTGGCCAAACCTCTCACACTGTCCGCCTCCCATTATGGATATTGGAAAGCCCAGCCCTTGATTTCCTAGCTTTCCTTGCAGCTAGTTCTGACAGAAACATAAGCTTGCTGCTGCTTGGGTAGCTTCTGTGAAAAATATTTTTGATTTCCAATAAAAGGGTCGAGTGAGGAGAGTCCCTTGGTGCAAGCTTCCTTCCTTTTTCCTTCTCTGAGTGTGGTTTTGATATCTGGAACTGTGGCAGCCAACTTGTGACCATGAAGCAACAATCATGAGAATGAACGCCAACTTACTAAGAATAGTGGAGCAGAAAGACAGAGCCTGGGTCCCTGATGAGCAATGAGCAAACAGCCTACCTCTGCACTGCTTGCTATGTGAGGTAACTATCATAATTCATTGACTCCAAGGATACACATCTTTTCACAGTTTAGAATCTCTGAAATTGGGGTGCATTTCACAGTCAATGACAACTTACATTTGCCATCTGCCATTTTCCCCACATTCTCACATCTCTGAAATCAGGATACAACTTATGATTATCGGCCTTTGATTTGAATATATGTGGCACATATCTTTAAAGCTTAAGTCTCTGTCAGTTGGGGATTTTGTTACTTGCAGCCTAAAGCATTCCTGACAGTTCCCAAGGATTTGTGCAGACAGAATAGGGTCAGGTGTCTGGCGGGATCAGGGTGGGGAGCTCAGACCTGCATGGCTAGAGCAACCGTGTTGAGCAGGATGAGCAGGAACATGAGATACTCGAAGGCAGCAGAGTTCACAGTGGCCCACACCCGATACTGATTCGGGTTCTTGGGGATATAGCGGCGGAGTGGCTGGGCCTTGAGGGCATACTCCACACACTGGCGCTGCATATAGGTGCAAGGCATGAGTGAGCAGTGGGGTCCCGAGGCAAGGAATTGGGGTGGGGGTGGGGGGTTGGTGGATCAGGGGTCGGAGGTCACCTGGTTCTTGTCCAGCTCACAGTCTTGGTACTCCTGCTCGCCCTGGGCACGGAAGGTGATGATGACGAAGCCCACAAAGATGTTCATCATGAAGAATGCAATGATGATGATGTAGACAATGAAGAACACTGAGATCTCCACGTGGTAATTATAGATGGGGCCCTTGTTCTCTGCGTTTGCATCGATGGCCTTATATAGCAGCCTGGGGAGCCAGTGGAGGCAAGTAAAGGGATATCCCAGACACCTCAGACCTGTCCCCAGACACCTTAGGCACCCCAGAATATCCCCAAAGATCCCCAAATCCCCTGACCTAACTATCTGAGACCTACACACCCGGCCCTCAAAGACTCCCAAAGCCCAGCCCTCCAGAGATCTAGAGATCCCCATCCAACCTTCCTGAGAATCCCCATGCAGGCCCTCCAAGACCCCCAAATCCCTTAAGTTCCCACAGACTCCCAGTTCTCCTCCAGCCATCTGAGGATCCCCATGCAGATCCCCAGAACTCCCCAACAAGCCCCCAAAGATCTCTAAGTCCCCTGTCCTATCAACTTGAATTCCTTGCTCCCTCGCCCCCCCACCTAGTACTCCCAAAGACTTGTGCAGCTATCTGGAAACCCCTGAAACTCCAGCTCCATCTCCTCCAAGACCTCCACCCAGTCCCCCCAGACCTCTACCTGGTACCCCCACTAAATCCCATGCAGTCCTCTCTAGACTTCCACCTAGTGCCTCAGAGACCTCTCTAACCCAATTCTTGGAGGCCCCCTCACCCAGGTCCCCTAAGCACCCCCGGCCAACTTCTGGGAGATCCCCACCTAGTCATCTGATACACCCACCAGTCCCCAGAAAACCCTATCCACTCTCCAGAGACCTTCTTCACATCCCAAGTTACCCTTCCACCCATCCCCAGGATATCCAAAGCCAATCCCCTAAAGACTCTTGCCCAGTCCCCTGCCCATCCCTGGGGCCCTGCCCCTCACGCAGGCCAGCCTTCGAAGGTGGAGACAGTGAACAGGGCCATCATGGCTGAAAGGACATTGTCAAAGTTGAAATCACTGTTGACCCAGAGCCGCTCCCGGACCAGGGGCCTTGACACATCTCCATCGGGGTAGACCAGGAAGGAGCCCCTGTGGATGTTGCAGACATGCTGGGTGGGTGAGGAGGGGTAGGGAGCTGTGGAATGGGGACTGGTGTCTCCAGTACGGAGGCAGCAGGGCATAGTGGTGGAGCTGGATAGCCTGGGTTCCAATCCTGCCCTTCCATTTACTGGCTGGGTGACCTTGGGCATTTAACCTCTGTGCTTCAGTTTTCCCCATTTATGACATAAGGATAATGACAGAACGTATTTCCTGGCTTGTTACAAGGATTAATTTTGTTAATCAATGAGAACAGTGTCTGGCATATTGTTGGGGCCGTATACGTTAGCTGTCAGCAACATTATTATCACCATCATTGCCATCCAGGAAAAAGCAATACAAATAACAGCCAACATTTATCAGCAACATTATTATCACCATCATTGCCATCCAGGAAAAAGCAATACAAATAACAGCCAACATTTATCAGCACTAAGTATATGCCAGGCACTGTGCTAGGCTTTACATGTACTAACTTTACATTGTAGTACACTCTCTTTGTAGTAACTCATTTGCTCCTCACAACAACCTTGTGAAATCCACACTCTTTTTATCCCCATTTTTCAGTTGAGGAAAATGGGACTCATCAAGGTTAAGGAATGTAACCAAGTCTCATGAGACGAATTTGAACCAAGAATGGTTCAGCGAACCATTTCAGCGAACTATTACCCTCTGTAGGAGTCTCAAGACGGAAGCTGGGGACTTGGTGGTGGGGGTCGGGTGTTTGGGGATGGTTGGGATTCTGGAGTGGAATGTAGGTAACTCTGGGGAATGTGGAGAGGGGTTTTGGGCGGTTATTGGGGGGGGGCCTCTTAAGGACTGGTGATGTCTGAGGGCTTTTGCCGTTCTTGGGAGAATTCTCGGGATGTATCTTTGGGTCTTGAGGAATTCTGGGGTCTTGGGGGCCTTGATAAAATCTGGGGGGTCTCTGCAGTTCTTTGGAGGAAGATCTAGGGGTTTTAGAGGCCTGGGTGAGATCTAGGGGCCTCTTTGGACTTTAAGAGGGTCCTGGGCTCCATGGAGGGCAGGGTTTCAGGCACTCACTTGCATTCTTGGGGTGTGTGTTTGGCCTCATCAGTGCAACTGTAGAATTTCCCCTGCAGAGAGGATATTTGTCAAGCAGATTCACCCTTCATCCCCCGGCCCCGTGCCTTGATTCATGCCTGGGCCTCCCTCCAGTGTTTCCTCCCACCTTGAAGAGCTGCACGCCAATGCAGGCGAACATGAATTGCAGGAGCGTGGTCACAATCATGATATTCCCGATGGTCCGGATGGCCACGAACACACACTGCACCACGTGCTGCAGACACCCACAGATATGGCTCATGGACACCGCAGGCCACGGTGGCCACAGGGCAAGGACTCTGGGCATGGATGGAGCTCAGGGACTTGGGTCAGGAACATGTGGTCTTGGGTGAAGGATGTGTGGGTACCCACGGGAAATGTGTTTGCCAGACAGGGGTATGTGGCCACATGTCAGGAACTTGGATCACAGAAACGTGGCCTTTGGTAAGGAATGGATGGTCACTTGTAAGGAACATGGATGAGGCCACATGGCCAGTGGTCAGGGCCGTGTGGTTACACATTGTGGCCAGGCTATGTGGTCATGCATCACTGCAAATGGTCAGTCGGATCAGTGATCCTGGCCCCAGGGGCGGGGCAGGGTCTGGGTCCCATGGATTTGGGTGGGATGGGATTACCTTGAGTCCTTTGGCCCTGTTGATGGCTCGGAGGGGCCGTAGTACTCGGAGTACTCGAAGAATCTTCACCACCGAGATGGCACTGGAGCTGAGGAGGGGGCAGTCCTCAGGCCATGGCCCAGGCCTGGCCTTGGCTCTTGGAGGAATGGGGTAGGCAGGTGTCACTCACTGGATGCCAAAGGAGATGAGGGACACGCTGACCACCAGCAGATCCAACAGATTGAACCAGCTACGGCAGAAGGAGCCACGGTGCAGGAAAGCCCCAAACACTGTCATCTGGGGAGTAGGGGGCCATCAGGATAGTTAGACCCCAGATCCGGGGAAGAGAGGGGAGTTGGGGATGGAAGCAGGAGAGATGGGCTGCAGAGATGGATGGGGAGTAGGTTGGGGTAACTGGGGGTATGATGGGGGGTCCATTAGTCACCTTTAGTAGAATCTCCACAGTGAAAATGGAGGTGAAGGCATAATCGAAGTACCCCAGAATCTGGGGGGCAAGAAAGAGGGGGAGCCACCGAGTCATGGCTGAGGGGGATCCTAGCTGTGTGTATCTCTCAGTAAGTTTTGCTGTCCCTCCCTCCCTCTCTCCTCCCCTCCCTCTCTCTCTCTCTCCCATCATCATCATCATCAAGGACTTTTCTACAAGGCAAAAGCCTTGGCCACCAGAAAGACAAGGGTTCAGATTTGGGTTCCTCTGCCTCTACTCAGCTACATGGGCGCCCTTGGTCTGCTCAACCTCTGAGCACAGCTCCCTCCTCTGCCAAACACTGATCACCTACCTGGTGCTTCCCCAAGTGTGTTGCACTCATAATAAAGGCTGGCACTGCTGCAGCTGCCATTATTGCTCCTCTCTCTCTGCCCAGCTAGGGGTCTTCTCCTTGCCTCCACCCTGGCCCCAGCTTGTGCCCAGTAGGACACCCTTGGGAGTGTCCCCTGAGTCCCCAGCCCAAGGCTCACGTGGTTGCGGAAGGAGTGGGCTCGGATGGGGTCCTCAGCTGCCAGGGACACACTGCTGAGGATGATGAACACCAGGATAAGATTGGTGAAGACGTGATGGTGGATGAGGGTGTGGCAGGCCTTCCTCAGCCTGGGGAGTGGGGAATGGTCCATGGTCAGAACACAGGACCGCAGAGTTGATTGGGGGAGCCCGAGAGACACAGCATGGGCCCTGTTGCATAAGGCCGTGCACGCCCCCCCCCGAGCCTTGGCTGCTCCCTGGTCCTCCCCCTGCCCCAGCCCCTCCTGCCCCAACTCCCTGTACACTCGCAGCACTCACGGGTTGGTTTGGCTGAGGCAGAAGAAGGCGCTGCCCTCAGGGATGGGTACCACCTTCTCCTTGGGTACAACTTCCTGCAGGAGTTCCACATGCCCTGCACCCCCTTCCTCCTCCTCCTCTTCCTCCTCCTCCTCCTCCTCCTCTTCCTCCATGCCTGGCAGCAGAAGAAGATCAAAGGAGAGAGAATTAGTTGAGAAAATGTATGTAAAGCACCTAGAACAGTGCTTGTCATGTGGTCAATTCTCATCTCCCTGCTAGAGTGTCAGCTCCTCAGAGAAGGGATTTCAGACTGTTTTGTTCACTGTTGTGTCCTCAGCACTTAGAACAGTGCATGGGACACAGGAGGGGCTCAGTAAATGTGTGTTGAACGCACATTACCATCTTCAGTCATATACATACTATTTATAATAAAGGCTCTGAGAAGTTCTGCAGTAAAACAAAACGTCTGTTTCTCTTCTCTAATCTCAGCGTCTCAAATGTTCCTGGCCACACACCAAGCCCATTATTTTTAAGATGATGTTGGAGAAGGCTGCTCTCCAGAGAGGAGGGTCTCAGGGGTCACGAGCTCCACCTGGGTGCTGTCCCCAAGGTCCCATACCTCTTCCACCTGGTCTTTCCCACTTGCCTGCTCCTTCATTTTTTGCACCTTCCTCTTCCTCATTCTCCCCACCAGGCACCTGGGGACAGGAAGATGGGGGTCATTGATGATGGGGTAGGCATCGATGATGGGGGGATGGACACAGGGGAGGCATGGGAGGGACACAATAAAGAAGGAATGAATAGGCAGAGGATGCGGGATAAAGACACACACGCATAGACAGATATTGGTGGTAGTGGGAGGTGTAGACAGTGCCCAGGCCTCTAACTCACCAGTGCTCCATTCTCCTGTGGAGTTTCCTCAGTGTTCTTCTCCCTGTGCGAGGAAATTGGGGAGGAGGTGACTGTTAAGGATCGAAGCAGATAGGCAAGGCCAAGGGAGGGGGTCATTGCAATCAGAACAGACCTTTCTCAGGTCCCATACAACCTCCCTGCTTCCTCCCTCATCCCCTTAGTCTATTCTCACAGCAGCAGGAGGGATGCTGTTAAATTCTACATCTGATACATTCCTCCTCCTCTGCTCACACCCCTCCCATGGCTTCCCACCACTCAGAGCAAAACCCAAAGTTCTCACCATGGCCCAGAATGCCCTTCATCTGGCTTTTCTATTCCCCCCATTTGAGCTCACCTCCTACCACTCTCCTTGTTCCCAGACCAGGTATCGAACCCGGGGCCCCGGGTGAAAGCAGTGAAATAGCCGAGTCCTAACCACTAGACTGCCAGGGAATTCCCTCCATGGTGTTTTTTGAATGTGCTAAGAATATTATCATCTCAAGACCTTTGCACTTGCTGTCCCCTTGCCTTGAACACTCTTTCCCCAGATATTTGCATGGCGCTCACTCCCCCACTTCATTCAGGCCTCTCTTTAGCTGTCACCTTCTCATAGAGGCCTTCCTTGATTACCCTAACCAAAATAGCAATCTTCATTTCTCTCTATTCTCTTACTCTGCTTTCTTTTTCTACATTACATATTATTAACATATATTTAAGTAAATTATATTATTATATATTAATTTGTTTGTTTTGCTTGCCTTCCCCAACTAGAATGTCAGCTCCATGAAAGCAAGGACTCTGTCTTCTTTGACCCCTGCTGTCTCTTTAGCATCTAGAACAGGGCCTGGCAAAAAGTAGGTGCTCAATAAATGCATGTTCAGTGAATGAGGACTGGAAGGTTGGATCTGCAGATGGAGATTGCCAGAGTGACCAAGGCATCTCTGGTGGTGTGGGATGTGTGTGGGAGGGTCCCAGTCAGGGATCCTAGGGAGAGACTGTCTTGGAGGCAGAGCCAGACCTCACCTGCCCTTGTCCTTGTCAGTGCCTGCATCTCCACTGGCCAGGTTGTCCACAGCGATGGCAAGAAACACGTTCAACAGGATGTCTGGGGTGAGCTCAGGCTACAAGGATGGAGAAGCAGCCTGCCTATGGAGTGCCCATGTCCCCATTATCCTTCCCCAGCCCTGCCACGATCCAGCCTCCCAAGGCTCTGAGGATACAGTTGCCGCAGATGAAGAGGATGATGAAGTACACGCATACCAGCATCCCTGGGAAGAAGGGGCCGCCATAGGCCATGATACCATCATACATGACCACATTCCAGTCCTCACCTGTCAGGATCTGGGGGTGGGAGGTCACCGTGAAACTCTTGGGACCCTTTCCCCAACCTTGGGTCCCCCCGCTTTGCCCACCCATCCCATAATCTCCAGGTCTCACCTGAAAGACAGTGAGGAGGGCCTGGGGGAAGGTGTCAAAGGTGCTTCGCTTGGTGTGTGTCTGGTCAAAGTTGAACTTGCCCCCAAACAGCTGCATGCCAAGCAGGGAGAAGATGATGATAAAGAGGAAGAGGAGAAGCAGCAAGGATGCAATGGATTTCATTGAATTGAGCAGGGACGCCACTAAATTGCTCAGAGATGCCCAGTGCCTGCAGCAGAGATGGAGGGGGAAGGGTTGACATGTCCAGTGGTGAGTCAGGAGCCGGGGCAGGGCTCCAGCTTGGGATGCACTGGGGCGGACTGGGTTAAGATGAGCTTTTGTGTCATTGTTGGAAGTGATTTTGGAGTTGGGGTGAGGTGAGAATAAGAAGTAAGGGGAGGGTTGTATTCGGGGTTGGTTTTGGCATTAGGGGAGATGAGGTTAGTATGGTGGGTATATGGAAGTTGGTGAAGCTAAAACTGGGTTTCAGGTTGGGCCTGGGGTTAGGGATTGTAGCTGGGGATGGGGTTGGGGAATATTTGGAGCTGTAGATGACTGAGTCGGGGGTAAGTCTGTGGCTGAGGGTTGGGATAGAGGAGAGGATGGATGGGGATGAGATTGGGGCTGGGACTGGGGATGGGTTTGCGTTTGGAGATAGGCTGATGGTTATGAGTTTGGGATGTGGGGGTTGTGGCTAGTGATGGGGATGAGGCTGGGAGCTAGGAATGAGGCTGGAGGTGGGCTTGGGCTTGGGCTTGGGTTATGGGGCTGTAAATGAGCTTGTGGATGATGAGTGGTTGGTGGTTGGGGTTAGAGATGGTGTTATGGTTGGGGGTGGGGGATGGGGTTTGGGTCGGGGATGAGTATGGAGTTGAGTTTGGAGATGGGGTTGGGAATAATGTTCTAGCTGAAGTTGAGGCTGAGGAAGGGGATGGAAATGGAGTAGACACCCTCCCCAGGGGACTTTAATCTCCAGGAAGGCAGGAACTTGTGTCTGCTTTGATTCCTGGTGTTTCCCTAGGGCCTGGAAGGGCACCTTGTATGCAGTAGGCACTCAATGGATATTTGATAAATGAATGGTGATGAGGATATAGTCATCATTGGAGCTGGGGTGGTGGCTGTTGGGGCTGTGTTTGGGGCCCCCGTCCTCTCCCCCGACACACACACACACACACACCTGGTGACCTTAAATATCCTGAGGAGACGCACACAGCGGAGCACCGAGATGCCCAGGGGCTGCATGGCGCCCACCTCCACCAGGGTGGTCTCCAGGATGCCCCCACAGACCACGAAGCAGTCAAAGCGGTTGAAGAAGGAGGAGACGTAGACAGAGGGCCCCAGACCATACAACTTGAGAAGCATCTCCACCGTGAACAGACAGAGCAACACTTTGTTGGCATACTCTGTGGGGAGAGGGGCAGGGGTGACTGGGTTAGTCAGTTTTTTGTGGTGAAATGTGGGGAGGTAGGGGCCATGGGGCGATCTGGGGTAGTTGGTATCCGTCCAGGCACAGGCCGGCGGTGTGGTTAGGACTAGGGATCAGGTGAGTTTGTAGGTCACAGTGGGCAAGGTTTTGAGGGGCTTGGAGCTGGGGCGAGGGGCAGAGCTGGGGTGTGGGCTTCGGTCAGTCTCTATGAATACAGAAAAACTCCAATTCAACGGTAGAGTTAGAATCTGGTGTTTAGTTGGGACTGGGGCTGGTTTGAGGGTTGGGATTAGAAGTGTACTCAGTATTCAGGTTGGGGGCTGAGATTAAGGTGAATAATAGTAAGAGCTAACACTTGTAAAGTGTTAGCTTTATGTGGGCCAGGCAATGTTCTAAGCATTTTTCACTTTAACTCATTTAATCCTCCCTGCCACCCCCTGAAGTGGATACTAATACTATTCCCATTTTGTAGATGGGGAAATTGAGGCACAGAGGGCTTAACTTGTCCAGACAGTGTGGTGTTAAGAGCCTGGACTTTGGAGCCAGGCTGCCTGGGTTTGTCACTCACTAGCTGAGTCCTGGGATTAGTCACTTACTGCACCTTAGTACTTAATTCACCTAAAGTTGCAGTGAAGAGAAATTGAGTGAGTACAGGTAAAGTGCTGAGAACAGAGCTTGACACACACAGCAAGTGCTATACAAGTGTAAGCTACAAGGTAGGATGGAACAGGCTAAAGTTTCTGCGTTTACTTGGGTAGGAGGGCAGTATCTGGGGGTGTGGGGCACCTGAGAGATCCTGGATTGGAGCTTCTGGGGTGGAAGGAATTGGGGGCTGGGGGAGAGGGCTGGCAGGCTGGGGGGTGCACCCTGGATCTGGGTGAGCCAGATGGGTTGCCCGTGGTGCTCCGAGGCGATGGTCAGCGTGTTGAGGAAGACGAGCAGCAGCACGGCCCAGTAGCAGGCATTGGACTTCACAGCCCGCCGGCAGCGCGCCCGAAGGCCCCGGTTGGCTCGGCGGAGGCAGCGGCTGTGGGGATGGGGAACCCACCAGCTGAGATCACCTACCTAAGCCTGTTCTGGGGGGCTCAGGTGGGGGAGCCCGGCGGTCATGAGGGGCTTGGAGGGCTTGGAGGTGGGGCTCACAAAGTCATGGGGTCCAGCAGTCACACAACTTTTCCAACTCACCAGACACTGGTTCTCATTATCTTGTTTCTGGAAAAGAGGGGGATGGGAGGCAGGCATCGTCAGGGGCTGAGCGGCAGTCAGCAGCGAGGGTCAGGGGCTGAGGTCAAGGTTGGAGGCTAAAGTAAGGATTGGGGTCAGGGTCTGTTCTGGGTTCTGGCTGGGTCAGGGGTCAAGGGCTGGGGGCCCTCACAGGCAGCGTGTACAGCTGGCCAGAGCCCCCTCTTCCTCTTCCTCATCGCCTGGGGTCTCTGCCATCGAACCGGTGTCACTGGCTGGGAGGCTGGCTGTGCGCAGGGTGGAAGAAGAGGTCGGCACATGAAGATCCCAGGGTTCTGCCTTTGGCTTTCTCCTCTGCCTACCCATTCCTCCCCCTTGTCAACCTTGCTGGACCCCCACCGTGGCTGCTGGTGGAGTGTGTGGAGTGGGTGGAGTGACTGAACCAGTGCAGACGTCCTCGTCTCCTATTGGTCAGCTCTGCCAGTTGCGGCCCTGTGGGGACATGGAGGACAGTGATGGAGCACAGCCTGGGGTGGGGTTAGGGCCGCGCGTGCGTGTGTGTGTGTGTGTGTGTGTGTGTGTGTGTGTGTGTGTGTGTTATTTGGAGTCTTTGTTCTGGGTGCAGTCTGGGAAGGGTATCTGAGTCTGGCTTCTGTGTCCTAACCGGAGGCTGGGCCTAGAGTTTTTTTTTGTTTTTGTTTTTGTTTTGGCTGCGCAGCATGGCATGTGGGATCTTAGTTCCCCGACCAGGGATCGAACCCGTGCTCCCTGCAGTGGAAGCACGGAGTCTTAACCACTGGACCTCCAGGGAAGACCCAGGAGCCTAGAGTTGCTGCGGGCTGGGGCTGGATCTCAGGAGGGCAGCCCACATCTGAGGATGCGTGGAGCAGGGAATGGGCCAGGTTGGGATTGCCTACGGTGGCTGGCCTGGCCCTCTTGAGCCACAGAACCAAAGTTGCCATCAGCTGAGGGGTCCTCCATGTCCAGCTCCTCCGCCTGTGTGATCCAGTCCAGGTAGCCCCGCAGGTCCTCCTCCAGCTGCTGCTTCTCTCGAAGCTTCTGGAAGTCCCCTCGCGCTTTTGCCTTCTCCCTCTCCTTGGAGAACTCTCTGAGGGAGGAGAATAGAGGGTTAGGTGGGGGAACAACCCTGGCCCCCTTGCCGTCACCTCCCAGTCACGCTGACCCCCTTGCTGTTCTTTGAATATGCTGAGCACATTTTAGCTTTGGAGCCTTTGCACTGGCTGTTCCCTTTGCTTGGAACACTCTTTCCTCAGATACCCACATGGCTCAATCTCTTTCACACTTTTACTCAGATAACACCATCTCAAGGAGGCCTGTCCTGATTGTCCTTATTTGTAATTACAAGATCTCGGCATTCCTATCTTAACTCTTCCTTTCTTTCCATAGCACATATTCCATATAAGACACTACACATATGTGTGTGTGTGTATGTACACACACACATTTATTGTGTATGTTGCTATTGTCTGTCTCTCCCCACCAGAATGTAATATCCAGGAAGGCAGAGATTTTTGTCTCGTGTTCCATTCCTGAAACAGTGCCTCACACACAGTAGATGCTCAATGTTGATTGAATGAATGAAGGGGTATTTTAAATGGGTTTTGAAGGATGCCTAGCAGTTTGCCAGGAACAAAGTAAAGGGACAGGGGCTGAGGGGCAGGAAGGAAGGCCCGGGTAGGTGTCTAGGTTCCTCACCCACTCAGGACACCAAGTACAAGGTTGAGGACGAAGAAGGATCCAAAGATGACAAGACTCACGAAATACACCCAGGGCAGCTCATACCCCATGGCATCCTGCATCTAGGGAGAGAGAAGGGGCATGCATCCCTCAGGGTAGGCGGACACTCCCGCCCGAGCTCGGTGAGGAAAGGCAGGTGCAGCTTCTGCACTGTGTGCCCGCCGTCCACCTCACCCAGTAGAGCACGTCAGTCCAGCCTTCCATGGTGATGCACTGGAAGACTGTCAGCATGGCGAAGAAGAAATTGTCGAAGTTGGTGATGCCTCCGTTGGGACCTGCCCAGCGTCCACGGCACTCGGTCTGGTTCAGCGTACAAGCACGCCCCGATCCCGATGACGCACAGGGCGATGGGTCCTCCTCCGCCTCTACGTCTGTGGGAAGACTGGAGCTCTGGAACCCGAAGCACGCCCACCCACAGTCGTTGCCACCTTGGACGCCCCCCTACCTGGGAAGCTCGCCTCAGGGTTCTAGATTTTTCTAAATCAAAGACAACCCTTAGCCTCTGACTGTGTTGGGTCAGAATTCTGAACCCCTGGGAAGCTGTGAAGCCCAACCACAGGGATCTGAGGAGTGGGACTGTAAACCTTGGGGCAGAATCTTGTGAGTAACAGTGAGGCGTGAGCCTAGGAGCAGTCTTGTGAATATGGGAGGCTCTCGTGAAAGAAGGGTGGGGCCAAGAGGGGTTTGGGTGTGGATGAAAAAGGCCTGACTATTTGGGACCAGTTCTGGAGAATGGAGTCTTCAGTGTGGGATAGGGCCTTAACCTGTGAGTGGAAACTTGTGATAGGGCGGAGCAATTAGCTAGGGGGGCGGTTGTAGTCTGGAATTGAGGGCGGAGTCTTGAATATGGGAGGGGCGGGGTAAGACTTGTTTATCTGGGGGCGGAGCCTGAACTTGGGGGCGAAGTGTTGTGAGTTTGCGTGTGTCCCCTTGAGAACAGGGTGGGGCTTAGGAGCCAATGGAGGGGGCGTATCCTGTCCCGGGGGTGGGGTGGGGTGGGCTTGCTGACCAGATCCCAGGAAGTAGCAGGTTTTGTGCATGCGTCCGAGGAACAGCTCGAGTCCGATGATGGCGTAAATGATGATGACAAAGAGCACAAGAAGTGCGATATGCAGCAGCGGCACCAGCGCCTTCATGATGGAATTGAGCACTATGTGCAGGCCTGTGGGGAGCGAGGGGTGGGCAACGTAGGGGCGGGGTCAGCTCAGCTCCCCTCCCGCTCTCCCCTCCGCTACCTCCAAGCCCGGGGGACGAGCCACTCACTCGGGACCCCGGACACCAGCCTCAGTGGCCTCAGCACCCGAAACGCCCGCAACGCCTTCACATCGAAGCCCCCCGGCTTCCCTCCGGTATGCGGGGCGTCCCCCGGGCGTCCGGGCCCCTGCTCGAGCAGCACGCTGAACAGCCTGATGGGGGAGCACAGGACAAGGAGGCGGGGGTCAGGCATTCGGACCTCCCCTTCCCCCCTCCCTTCTCCTCGGAAAAGTACAAGTCCCTGTAAGTGGAAATGCATATTCCTGATTCTGGCTGCCGAATGGAGGCAGTCTGAAGCAGTCGCTTCCCCGAGCCCCGAATTTAGCGGGCCTGCGGTGGGAAGTTGAGCTAGGGTTGGGGGTATCCCTTGCAGAGGCGCACCCGACCACGACGATGATGAAGTCGAGCAGGTTCCAGCCATTGCGGATGTAGGCGCTGGGGTGGAGCACCAGCCCGTAGGCCACGATCTTGAGCACGGTCTCCACAGTGAAAATCACCAAGAATACATACTCCACCTGCTCCTGGGGGCGGAGCCGGGGGTAGGGGGCGGGAGATCGGGAAGTTATCTGGGAGTGGGGTTTGTTTGACAGGGGGTAGGGGAAGAGGAGCGTAGCGGGGACCGAGAGTGGGGCTGGGCAGGAGAGGGTCATCTGGGTCAGAGAGGGGCGGGGCCTGGCTGGAAGGCTTGAGGTGTGGCTCTACTGGGGCTGTATCTAGCTGGAGGCGGGGTGGGGCGGGGCTAGCCTCACCAGGTTGTGGTTGGCAGTGTTGGAGTCATCCTCTGGGAAGGGGATGTAGACCCCAAGGGCCACGCAGTTGGCAAAGATGGTCAGCAGGATGAGGATGTCGAAGGGCCTCAGGTGGACACAGTTAAGGACCCAGGCAGAGTGGTCTCAGAGCCCCACATTCCCTTGGGGCCCTCCCCACCCAATGCTGACCCTTGACCCTAAGGTGACCAGCTCTGACATTCCCAGCCCCTGCCCTGACCAAGGCCTTGACTCTGACCCCCCTGGAAACCTTAGCCATCCTCAACTCTTGTTGAGATTTAGTCTTTGACTCTTGATCCCCCTGGTGACCTTCACCTTTCTCAACTCCCCCTTGAATCCAGTTCTTAATCCTTGATCCCTGGTGACCTCAGCCCTCTTCCATTCCAGCCCTGGCTTAATCCTTGACTCTTGGTACCCTGGTGACCTTCACCCCTGAGCCCTGCCCCTGGCCTTCCAGGATGCTTCCATTCCACGATGCTGATGCAGGACCGCCGCAGGGGGTTTGCCAGGGTGAGGCAGAAGAGTGCCCGGGGTGAGCGCTGGGCACTGGCCACTGCCACTGTCTTGTGCTTACTGTGCTGAGTCCTTCGCTTAGGGGTCCCCAGGCTGGATGCCCCGCCGATTTCACCACCTGATGCTGGGGGCCCAGGGCACAGCCCCCATTCGGGCCCAGGGCCTGTCCCGTTGGCTGGACTGGGCTCTGGGGTGGTGTCTGTGTGGAGAGACCGAGTGGGGGGGGGGGACAGGGTATTGGGGCAATCATGGCTGCCTCCTACATGATCCTATCCCTCTGTCTGAGGGAAGGAGAGAAGAGCATGTAAAATTAGGGAAAGTTGAGGGTACCCGAGTTAAAGATTGGGGGATAAGAGTTGGAATTGGAGTTGATTGATTGACGATACAGTGAGAGTTTATAGGGGAGTGAGGGTGAGATTATGTTTCTAATTGAAGTAGGGTTTGGTGTTAGATTTGGGGGGTAGAGCTTGAATTGGCATGGGGTAGGATTAAGTTTATAGCTGGAAGCAAGTTTAGGATTAAATTTGAGTAGTAGAGTTTGGGTTGGGTTTAAATACCCGTGGGAGTAAAGTGTTCTTGAGATATGATTTAGGGTTAGGACTGGATATTTGAATGACTTGGAATTTGAATTAGGATCAAGGTTAGGGTTTAACTTGAGTTTGGGTGGGATCTGAGTTTTGCACTGGGGTTTTCATCTAAAGCCATTCCCAAGTCCCATGGCCTTGTTTCAGTCTCCAAGGGGCAGTGGGTTGGCCTGGTTAAGACACCCAGCTTTGGAGGAAACAAGCTATCTGTGTTTAAATCCTGACTCTACCACTTGGTAGCTGTGTGTGGCCTTGAGCAAATTATGTAACCTCTCTGAGCCTCAATTTCCTTATCTGTATAATGAGATGACAGTAAGAGTACCTACAATATAGGGTCGCTGTGAGGATTAAATGAGTTCAGCATTCAGAAGAGTGTCTGGCACATAGTATTATCCCCATTTTGCAGGCGGAGAAATTGATGCAAAAAGAGAGGTTAAGTGATTTGATGAAGTAGCTGAATTGGGAGCCAAATCCAGGCAGTCTCTGACTCTAAGCCTTCACAACTTACTACCACCATCAAGTGTGTATTCTTTCTCTCTCTCTCTCTCTCTCTCTCTCTCTCTCTGGTACTTAAAAATGGGTCTGGGGCTTCCCTGGTGGCGCAGTGGTTGAGAGTCCGCCTGCCGATGCAGGGGACACGGGTTTGTGCCCCGGTCCAGGAAGATCCCACATGCCACGGAGCAGCTGCGCCCGTGAGCCATGGCCGCTGGGCCTGTGCGTCCGGAGCCTGTGCTCCGCAACGGGAGAGGCCACAGCGGTGAGAGGCCCGCGTACCACAAAAAAAAAAAAAATGGGTCTGCACTCTTTCTGGAAAGTCAGAGACCCACTCACTAACAGTGCTTATATCCAGGGGTTGGGGTTGAGTTTCGGTAACTTTAGAGCTCATGGTAAGGTCTGTATTCATGTTGGGGTTTGGATTCTAACGGGGGTTTGCCCTCTGGTTGGTAAAGTTTGTGTTAGGATTAAGCTTGGGGCTGGCACTGGAGTTGAAGTTGGGGTGGGCGCTAGGATAGGGATCAGGGCCAGGATTCGGTTGGGTTTCAGTTGGGATCTAAGGCTGTGTTTGGGGCTGGCTGGGATGGGAACAGGATGATGTGATTCTGGTCCCCTAAAGGCTCTCCAGGGGTGGGGTCCTGGTGGGCAGTGGGTGGGTCAGAGGGGCTGAGGATGGAGCAGAGCCCAGGCTTGCTCCAAGGGTCTGCAGGGGTGGAAGCCTGCTCTCACCTTTCCCGCCTTCAGATGCCGCCATCCTCCTTTCCAGGTTGAAGAGCCATCTGCACACAGCCCCCCTCTCTTCCCCCAGCTTTGGAGGGATTAAGGTCACAGGGCGGGGCCATAACAGGGTCGGATGGGAAGGTGAGGAGGGGTGAAGATGGGACACTTGTGGGCCAGAGTCTGGCAACAGAAAAGGCACTGATTTTTAAAAAAATATTTTTACAAAATATATACTAGCACCAGAGTCAGAAACTAAAATAAGAAAAATGATAATTGTTTCCCAACAGTATCTGAAATTCGAAGTATGTAGGAATAGACCTAACATAACATATGTGCAAGATCTCCATGGAAAAAAATTATCAAATATTTTCAAGTGATTAAAGGGGACCCAAATAAATGGAGAGATACATTAAATTTACTAGTTGAAATAGTCAATATTGTGAAGATGTCAGTTCTTCCCAGAGTGATCCAGAGATTCAATGCCGTCCCAAACACAAATCTCAGAAGGGACTTCCCTGGTGGTGCAGTGGTTAAGAATCCGCCCGCCAATGCGGGGGACACAAGCCCTGGTCCGGGAAGAGTCCACATGCCGCGGAGCAACTAAGCTCGTGTGCCACAACTACTGAGCCTGCGCTCTAGAGCCCGCGAGCCACAGCTACTGTGGCTCTAGCCACAGCGCCTAGAGCCCGTGTTCCGCAACAAGAGAAGCCACTGCAGTGAGAAGCCCGCGCACCGCAACAAAGAGTAGCCCCCGCTTGCCGCAACAAAGACCACGCGCAGCAACAAAGACCCAACACAGCCAGAAATAAATAAATTAATTTAAAAAAAATCTCAAGAGATTTTTCCTTGAAATTTGACAAACTGATTCTAAAATGTATATTGATATACAAAAGACCTAGAAAAGCCAAAATGCTTTGAAAAATAACAAGATGGGAGGACTTGCTATATCAGGTATCAAAGCTTGTTATAAAGCAAGAGAAATTACGAACAGCATAGAGTTCAGAAACTGAGTCCCACATATAGGTACACGTGATTTATGACAAACGTGGCACTACTGAGCAGTGGAGACAGGGTGGTCTTTTTCATGAATGGTGGTTATATGGATGTTTACTATGTAATTATTCTCTGGAGTGTATATATATATATATATATATATATATAAAACATTAAAATAAAGCATTTATTGAATGCATGAATACTAGTGACTGTAACTTACACAGTGGTTTTTGTTTGTTTTTGTTTTTTACTGTATTATGTATCAGGCACACATTTCAACGCTGCTTTACGTGAGTTAATTCTGTTTAATCCTAGGAAGCAGGTACATTAACAGTTCCATTTTACAGAAGAGGAAACTAAGACACAGGGAAGCTATGTAACCTGCCCACGGTTGCACATTTAGCAAGTTGCAGAGCTGAGACTCAAACCTAGTCGCTTTGTGCGAAAGCCCCTGCCTTAACTTGTACACTTTTACAATCTAGGAGATAATGCTGCCTTAAATGAATGAGTATAGAAGCCTCTCTCCGTCCCGCTCCTTCCCCCTTCCTTCCTGACATACACACACACACACACACACACTTGCGCATGCAGTATAATCCTTTG
This sequence comes from Tursiops truncatus, assembly GCF_011762595.2. Lineage (NCBI taxonomy): Eukaryota > Metazoa > Chordata > Mammalia > Artiodactyla > Delphinidae > Tursiops > Tursiops truncatus. The sequence goes on along the minus strand of NC_047055.1, from coordinate 86,605,297 downwards.
CTCACTTGGAAGAGCGCACTGGGCTGCAGGAAAGAGAAAACAAACAAAACCAGACCTACAACTCCCAGCAGCCATTGCACGCTCAAGCTTGCGCGCGCCCATTCACACCAGAACGACAGGCATCCGGCTTGCGCCGAACTGGGTCTCGGAACTACACTTCCCGGCTCTCCTCGCGCAGCCCGTGACACTCCTTGGACCGCGAGCAGGGAGCGGGCTTTCCACAGCTGCGCCTCTCTTGCTCGGACCCGGCCCTGGACCCAACCTCGGACTCCAACACGGCTCTACCATGGAGGAGGCGGACCGAATCCTCATCCATTCCCTGCGACAGGCCGGCACGTAAGGACACAGCCCCCGCCCACCCCGGAATGCCCACATCCGGGACTCCAAAACTCTGGACCTTGACATCTAGGGCTGCAACTTCAGGACCCTAAGACCCTCCCTCCTCCTTACACACACACACACGCACGCACACACACACACGGGGCCTCCCAAACCCTTTGACTCTACACTTGGTAAACCCCAAACTCCAGGACCTAGACACCTCGAGACCTTAAAACCTTGGAACCTCAAGACCCGGGATCCTGAAATCTGTGGATCTTGACATCAATACCCTGGGACTCTGACATCTGGAGATTCTAAGCCACCTTTATCCTGTGAACCAGGGAACTTAAAACTCTGGGATCCTGGCACTCAGGGACTCCAAAATCCCCTGGGATTGGATACTTGGGAACCTTCAAACCTGGTTTCCCAATACCTGAGCCTTTTAAAACCCCAGGACTCTATAAAATCTGGTGGCCTTAATGCTTGGTGACCCCGACGCACAAGGACTCCTGCATTCAAGGGTCCTAAAAACCCAAGATGACAACATCTAGGGAGCTTGATTTCTGGATTGCTTGAGACTGGGTGGTCCTGATACCCAGGGACTCTGACATTTGGAACTCCTGAAAACTCCAGCCTCCCAACATCTAGTCTCAAAATTCTAGCAGGTCAGTATCTAGGGGCCTCTGACATGCAGCAAACATGATATCTGGGGATGCAGAAACCCAGAGGCTATTCCACCTGGGCTCCTAGGCCTTCCCAGACCCCAGAAATTTGGGGCTTTTAGGCATAGGGAAATTTGAGATTTTTTGAACTCGGATCCCTTCCATCCACTGTTCTACACCAAGATCTTAGGACCTGAGAACTCCCCCCATTCTCAGTTTTCCAAATGGAAGTCAGCCAGCAACACCCAGGACCTGTCTGAACTGTGGCCACCCTCCCTACCCCATCCCAGTACTAGGGCTTCCAGAAGGCAGCACGGCCCAGCCTCATCCCTGTTTCCTGACTGCTTCCCCCCACCCCCCATCGAGCCTGCCTCCTTCTTCTTCAGGGCAGTTCCTCCAGATGTGCAGACCCTGCGAGCCTTCACCACTGAGCTGGTTGTAGAAGCTGTGGTCCGTTGCCTGCGTGTGATCAACCCTGCTGTGGGCTCCGGCCTTAGCCCCCTGCTGCCTCTTGCTATGTCTGCCCGGTTCCGTCTGGCCATGAGCCTGGCTCAGGCCTGTATGGTGAGTGTCTTCCTCCCAATTACACACAGCCTCTTCCTTCCTCCTTCACAAAGTCACCAAGCTCCTTTGAGACTCTTGACTTTACTCTCTGCCACCTCCCGTTGTGGCTTAGCGTTCATTAGTGGTTAAGGCTGCCGGCTCTGTGGTCAAACTGCCTGAGTAGTTCAGACCCTGGCTACAGCACTTGTTAACTGTGTGACCTTGCTAACTGATGGCCCAGTGGGCATCAGTTTCCTTATCTGTGAAATCGAGATGATAAAAGTAGGGTTGTCCTGAGGATTAAATGAGTTTGTGCCTGAGTTGCCCCTGGCTCTCATATTTTGAGCTTAGCACCAAGAACTTTTCCCCCTATAGTATCCATTTACCAGTTCCTGAAAAGGCCCTGTTTTGAGTCACGTGCTCAGGCTGAAATTAACCACCACGTTCTCTGGTTGGGCCAGCTTGGATCACCTGGTCATCCCTATAGGGCACTGTGATTGGCTGCTCCTTCAAGATCACTTGGAGTTGGAGGAGGGAGGGTTACCCAAAGGAAGATATGCTGCTTAACTAAAACAGTGTCTGCACTAAAACTTTACTCTGCTCTGTTGCAGCTTACCTCTCGTAAGAATAATTTACATACTGTCTCTATTGTAAATAAAGTGCCTTCTGGTAAAGCACTCATGCCTCCCCAGTACAGACCTGTGTCCAGTTACTATATCCAAGGGCTCCAAGTAAATGTCATTTCTCCTGGCTCATTAGTTCTGGGATTTTAGGCTAGTCTCTTAACCTCTTTGGGCTTAAGTTTTCTCATGTGTAAAAAGGGTAAGAATTGTACCTACCACATAGGGTTGCTATGAGGATTAAAAATGAGTTCAGGGCTTCCCTGGTGGCGCAGTGGTTGAGAGTCCGCCTGCCGATGCAGGGGACACGGGCTCGTGCCCTGGTCCGGGAAGATCCCACATGCCGCGGAGTGGCTGGGCCCGTGAGCCATGGCCACTGAGCCTGCGCATCCGGAGCCTGTGCTCCGCAACGGGAGAGGCCACAACAGTGAGAGGCCCGCGTACCGCAAAAAAAAAAAAAAAAAAAGAGTTCATACGTGAAAAGCTGGATATAGTAAGCTTTGTGCAAGTGGTATCACTATTATTGGATAGGCTTGATCTGGCTGCTTGTGTTCCAGCAACTTGTGGCTACGTAATGAATGTCAACATGCCCAGCGTACTCAGTATATGGTGGCAGAGGGACAATAGAGTAACTACAGTGAAACCTTCCACTTAGCCCCAAGGGACTGGGTGGTCAGGTTTCTTGAATTTGTTCCTTGCTTGTGCAGTTTCTGTCTCTTAGAAATAGGCCTCAGAGCTCTACCCTTCCCTTGGCTCTCTGGTTCACCTAGTTCTCAGGAGTTCTCAGGTTCTTTTGTCTGGGGCTCTCGGTGGCCCTCCAGGCAGGCAGTCTGTCCCCTGGCCTGGGGCTGTCTTCTCGAGGACGGCACTTTATAAAGGGGAACTTGTGTCCTGTTTGGCTAGGAGGGTGCACAGTGGGGCGTGTTGAGGAGGGGCCGGGGATCAGGCTTCCCCCAGTTTTCTCTTCCTCCCTTCTCTCAGTGCTGTTTCCCACTGGATTTGGTGGTGACCTACTTTTCCTCACACTAACTTTAGCGTGAGTATGGCTTTTTCCGTGATTGAGAGGTTCACGTGATTGTCTGGCCCCAGAGCCTCGGTTTGCCCTGAGCAGGTAGAAAAGGTCTCTCTTAACCCAGCTGGGTGCTGCTCATGTAGCCCACCTTGGCTCAGCACTGCCGCCTTCTGGTGCCTGCCTCTTCATGTGCCCTACTCCTGGCAGCACTTTTTGCGACTCAGCCACTTCCATACTTTGGTGTCTGTCATTTCACACACCCCACTCCTGGAATGAGTTTCTGTATCAGTCACAGCCCTTTGATTGCAGGTGTCGGAAAAAACCCAAAGTAAAGTAGCTTAAAAGACAGTGGTTTTCACACTGTTTCGACTGTGATCCTCTGAAATAAATATATCTTACGTTGTGACCAAGTACACATACGTGTGTATAATAATGATGTTTTTTGAGTGTGTGCTCTGTGCTGGGCATTGTGGTAACCTGGTGTTAACTCACTGAATTCTGGTGACAACTTTCTGAAGTAGGCACTGTTGGTATCCCTTTTCTCAGGTGAGAAAAGTGAAGCTCAGAGAGGTTAAGTGATTTGCCTGCGGTTACCCAGTTGGTAAGAAGCAAAGCTTGGATTTGCATCCACGAAGTATGCTTTCAGAATCCATGCAACTCTGGCCCAGAACCTTGATGGGCCCTTTTATCCCTTAAAGCATCCACATCGGGAAAGTACTGTCAGCCCCATTTTACAGCTAGAAACTGAGCTTCTTGGTGGTTGAATAACCGGTCCAAGGCCTTATAGCCAGTTAAGTAGTACAGGCTGGATTTCAACCCCAATCTTTTTGACTCCAAAGCCCATAGCCTCTTTTAAAAACATTATTTACTATTTTGTGTGGGTCATTTTTATCAGTCAGGGTCCAGTCCAGAGACACAAACCCCAGCAGTAATTTGAATAGGGAAATTTCAATATAAAGAATTGTTAACTGGGTAAAAGATGGTTAACTACTGAAAGAGTCAAAGAAATCTCCAAGGTGTGACAGAAGTAACACAATACCTGGAAAAGTCCCACTGGCACTCCAGACCGTTCACCTCGTTACCCTTACCCGTCTGCGGTAAGGGGATTACCTTGATTAGTTTCTTGTGTGTCTTTCCAGTTTTTAAAAAATGAAGATATAAGCAAATATAAATATATATTCTTATTTCCCCCCTTTCTTACACAAAAGAGAGCATATACCTAGTTTCTTACCTTATTTTTTCCCCTTGCCACATATCCTGGAAATCATTTCATATCAGGCAATCATTTTTTTTTTCCTTTTTGCAGCTGCAGAGTAGTTCATTGTATGTATGCACTGTAGTTTATTCAACCCCTCTCCTGTGCTTGGACATTTAGGGAGTTCCCAATATTTTGCAAATAATGCTGTAATGAATAATCTTGTGCATATATATTCTTGAATTGTTGGAGGCCTGTCTTCAGGGTCAACTCCTAGAAGTAGGATTGCTAGGTGGAAGGGTAAACGCATACGCCATTTTGTTAGATTTTCCCCAATCGCCTTCACTGGGATTGTTTAATTTCTGCCTTCCCAACAGCAGTGTATGAGAGGGTGCCTGTTTACCCACAGCCTCACCCACTGAGTGTATTGTCAGAGTTTTGCCCATTCAATAGGTGAGGAATAGTCTCTCTGTATAGTTTTCCTCCTAGCTTTGTACTTTGAAAAACTTTCAAATTTAAGGAAAAATGAAAACAGAAAAATAACACCATTCTCCTAGCTTTCTGTGTTGTTAACATTTTCCTCCACTCTTTTCTCTCTATCTGGGTACACACACACACACACACACACACACACACACACACACACACACACACACACACACACTTTTTTCTGAACCTTTTGAAAGCAGCAGACATCATGACACTTCATACCTAAAACTTTCAGTGCATCTCTCCCAAGTAAAAGGGCATTTGCCAGTATAACCACAATATCATGATCCCACCCATGAACTGAATATTGATAGAGTAATAGTATCTAATATTTAGTGCATGGTCAAATTTCCTCAGTCGTTACAAAAATATCCTTTTTAGCTCTTTTTGTTTCCAACTACAGAGTCCAATCTAGGATCATACATTTCATATCACTGTTACATTTCTAATCTTCTGTATCCAACAGTCCTACTTAGTTTTTGTTTCTTTGTTTCTTTTTGCAATGATACATGTTTTTGAAGAATGCAGGCTGGTTGTTTCCTGGAATGCCCCATAATCTGAATTGGTCTGATCGTTTGCTCATGACTAGATTCAGGTCTGGGGCAGGAACTCTGTGCAAGTGATAGTATCTCCCTGCCTGAGTGGACCTCAGGAGAACGTAACGTCAGGTTGTCCCGGATCGGTGATGCTCGTGTGGTGTCTCTCCGTGTGCTTTCAATTCAAGTCGCTCTTGTAAGCAAAGTTGGACATATTTGCATATGTTTAAGGGCCGTTTTTCATTCTCTTTCTGGGAATTGTCTGCTCCTATCTTTTGCCTCTGTTACTGTTGCACTGTTGGTCTTTCTGCTTGTGTAGTTTTAGGCACTCTTTATATACTAGTGAAAAAGATTCACTCTTTGCCTACGATATGAACTCCAAGCATTTTTTCCCAGCTTGTCATTATGCTTTTGACTTTGCTCACTGTAATTTTTCTTGAAAAATTTTTTCATGTATTCAGAAATACCCATCTTCTCTTTCATGGCCTCTGGATTTTGAGTCGTATTTAGAGAGGCCAGAGCTTTAATTTTATTTTTTTTAAAAATATTTATTTATTTTGGTTGCGCCGGTCTCAGTTGCAGCACATAAGACCTTCGCTGAGGCATGCGGACTCTCAGTTGTGGCACGCATGCCACAACTAGTTCCCCATCCAGGGATCGAACCTGGGCCCCCTGCAATTGGGAGCGTGGAGTCACACCCACTGGACCACCAGGGAAGTCCCCGGAGCTTTAATTTTTAAAGCTCTGAAGGCCTTGGTGAGCCAAGGGGAAGTTCAGAGGGTGGTGGTTGGTGAGAGAGTGGGATCATTTGTGGTCTCAGCCCTGGGCTCCCAGAACAGGAGGATCCTGCCTGCCTGACTGATAGCGGCCACCCTTCCCCACCCCCAGGACCTGGGGTATCCCTTGGAGCTTGGCTATCAGAACTTCCTCTACCCCAGTGAGCCTGACCTCCGGGACCTGCTTCTCTTCCTGGCTGAACGTCTGCCCACTGATGCCTCTGAGGACGCAGACCAGCCTGCTGGTATGGGGTGCCTGGGGCGTGGTGGGGGTGAGGGAGAGGGTGCTGTGGGGGCTGAGAGAGGTGGAAGTGGTGAAAAGGTTGACTGGTGGGTGTGGGGTATATGTCTTCAGGAGAACTAGGTGGGAGGACTGGGGCTGGGAGAGGGGATGCAGGGCAGGGGGAAGGGAACTGGGGCTTGGGCTGACCCAGGTGGGGAGTTGGTGCTGGAAGGGGCCTCTCTGCCTCACCTCCTGCCTTGCCCCCCCCCCCCCCTCCGTCCACTCTACTCTAACCACACCAGGCCACTCCAGCCTCAGGGCCTTTGCATCTGCTGGCTTACTCACCCAGATAGCCTCATGGTTCACTCCCTTATCTCTTGGAGGTTCCTGTTCACATGTCACCTCAGGGAGGCCTTCCTTGGATTGCCTTGTTTAAAATTATATCTTCCTCTCAATGGTCCTTATCTTCCTTTCCTGATGACCACCTGACAGTCTTCTGTATTGTACTTACGGCCTTGGTCACGCTCTCCTCTACCTGCCTCTGCCGGAGGGCAGGAGGATATTTATCAGTTTGTTCACTGAAGTAGCCCAAGGGTCTAGAATGGTGACTGGTACCATTCTAAGTAGGTGCTTAATAAGTGTTTGTTGAATGTCTGAGTGTGAGAATGATAGCTACATAGATATGTATCTCTGGGGGGGCAGTCAGGCTGCTTTCCCAGGGTATGCATTTTTGGAGTTGTGGCACTGTCACCTGATTGACATTCCCTCCCCACTTCCCTAGGTGACTCAGCTATCCTCCTCCGGGCCATCGGGAGCCAAATCCGGGACCAGCTAGCCCTGCCCTGGGTCCCACCCCTCCTTCGCACTCCTAAGCTGCAGCACCTCCAGGTGGGACCCCTCAACTCATGTCAGTGTTGCTTGTTGCTGCCTTGCCTGCCTTGTCCCCATTTGGGTGCTCAGGTTTTTGGCCCCCTCTCCCTGGTGCCCCCCGTCACGATTCATCCTAGAGGTCTGATTCTGCTCTCTCACCAGGGTTCGGCCCACCAGAAGCCTTTCCATGCCAGCAGGCTGTTCATGCCTGATTTGCTCTCCAGAGGAGGTGAGGATGAGGCTTTGGAGAGGGGCTGGGGGGAGGGGTAGAGGTGGGCCTAACTGCATGGTGAGGCAGGAGGGCTGGCTGACTCTGTTGCTGCCTCCAGAGCCCCGGGAGTTCCAGGCGAGTCCCCTGCTGCTACCAGCCCCCGCCCAGGTGCCGCAGCCTGCTGCGAGGGTGGCCTCGCTTCTTGAATGCCACGCCATCCAACTCTGCCAGCACACGGGCCGGGACCGCCCCAGGGATGAGGACTGGGTCCACCGGGCATCCCGCCTCCCCGTCCAGGTACTGCCCAGTGCTTGGTCCCTGCTGACGAGGTCCCTGCTCACTGTGGCTCCCATTTCGTTTCCCGTTAGTCCTCTGCCCCTCTCCTTTCCCCACTTTGTCCCTCTCTTCCATCGTCTCCTCCCTGTGTGCAACTACCTGGCTCCCTGCCTGAAAGAACATTGGAGTCAGAAAGATTGTGGCCCTCGCACAAGTCAGTATGGCCCCTCGGAGTGTCCGCTTCCTGTTGTGAGACAAGGGTGGTGATACTGCTCTCTTCTGAGGGCGATGTTCCACCGAAGGACGTGCACAGGCAGCCAGAGCTGTCAGGATCTGCTCCCTTCCTCCCTGTTTCTACTACCTTCTTCCTGCCCCTGATTCGCTCCCTCTTTCTCTGTCTCTGCCGTCATCACCGACGTGTGGCTTCCAGATCTCTGCACCGTCTCTTCTCATCACTGGCTTTCTCCTTCTGTGGTTTTGCTGCCCCTCTTTCTCTCTCCCCACTGCTGTCTCCTCGTTTCTGTGTCTCTGCCTCATCTACCTCTATATCCGCCTCCATCTCCCCTCTGTCCACCTCAGTATCTGTCCCCATCCTCTCCCCACTTTGTCTGCCTCTGGAACTGTCTCCTTCCGCCTCCTCCGCTGCCATTTGTTCTGTCTTTATCTTTTTCTCTCTTTTTTAAACTTACAGGCATTTCAGACACAGAAGTAGAGAGAATAGTCTCATAAACTCTATGTCCCTGCCATCCACCTTCAATTATAAGCCTTTTGTGGGAATTCCCTGGCGGTCCAGTGGTTAGGACTCAGCGCTTTCGCTGCTGAGGGTCCAGGTTCAATCCCTGGTCGGGGAACTAAGATCCCACAAGCCGCGAGGCACAGCCAAAAAGAGAAAAAAAAAAAAAAGATATAAGCATTTTGCCAATCTTTCCTCATCCCTTCTCTAACATTTTTTTCTGTAATATTTTAAAGCAAGTCCCAGACATCATATCATTTTAACTCTAAATACTTAAGCAGACATCTCTTAACTCATAAGGGCACTTTTTAACACAACCCCTGGGCCATTTTCACACCTAACAGAATTAACAGTGACCTCTTTTTCTTTTGTTTTTTTTTAAAGCTTTGTATATGCATTTTATCTTTTGAACCAGAACCTATTACATCTTTTTTTCCCCTAAATTTATTTATTTATTTACTTTTGGCTGCATTGGGTCTTCGTTGCTGCGTGTGGGCTTTCTCTAGTTGTGGTGAGCGGGGGCTACTCTTCATTGCAGTGCGCAGGCTTCTCATTGCGGTGGCTTCTCTTGTTGTGGAGCATGGGCTCTAGGCACGTGGGCTTCAGTAGTTGTGGCACGCAGACTCAGTAGTTGTGGCTCGCGGGCTCTAGAGCACAGGCTCAGTAGTTGTGGTGCAACTAAGTTGTGGGCTTAGTTGCTCTGCGGCATGTGGGATCTTCCTGGACCAGGGCTCAAACCCGTGTCCCCTCTATTGGTAACAGTGACCTCTTAATACCATCCAACACTGAGTTCGTAATCAGATTTCTCCAGTTGTCTCAAAACTGCCTCTGTTCTCATGTCTCTCTCTCTCTCTCTCAATTCCACTCTGCCTCTGCCCCCTTCTTTGCCCAGCACCTCTGACTCGGTTTCCGCTCTGTCCCCACATATCGTTTGAGTGTCGGTCTCTAATTTGGGGGCTGCAGGCTTACTTCTCTCCCTTCCCACAGCCTCCTCCAGTGCAGGGAGCCAGTGGGTAGAGAGAAGCAGGGCTGAAGAAGAGGAGGCCCCGTCCTCAGGGAGCTCCCAGGCCTGTGGACCAGGAGAGTGGGTCCAGGCCCCCTTGTGGGAGAGGCTGGATGGCTGGTGTGACTTGGGGGTAGCACCTTGTCAAGCAGCTCCCTGGTGGAGGCAGGGCCTTGGGTACCCCGCAGGCCTCCACACTCTTCCACTGTTTCTAGGAGGATACTCGGGCTCAGCGGCAGCGGCTGCAGAAGCACTTGGCCGAGCATCTGCGCCAGACCTGGGGCCGGCCAGGGCCCCCCCAACAAGCCCGAGACCTGGGAGAGCTGCTGCAGGCCTGGGGTGCTGGCGCCAGGACTGGTGCTCCCAAGGGCTCCCGCTTCACACATTCAGAGAAGTTCACCTTCCATCTGGTGGGTGGGCCTGAGTGGCCCTGGGGCATGCTGATGGGGCCAAGGCAGTATTGCTTGATGTACACACACCACATTTTATCCATACAGGGGCCCGTGTTCCCACCTGCCCTCTCCCCATGGTGGATGGGCACCCAGAACGGTCCCCTGGCTTCTTGGGGACTTCCGTGGAGAAAGGGTAGAGGGGTGGGAACTATGTAAGCGTGTAGGGCTGCTCTTTGTGCAGACCCCAGCTTTTCCTGGGCAGTTTCCTCTGGACATATCTTCTCTCCTTGGATGGTCATCCAGAGGGGCCCTCGTCCTTCTCATGGGCAGATGGGCAAGAGCTGTGTCAGGGTCAGGGAGGTTTCTTTATGAGCAAACACTCCAGTCTAAGGTCAGAGAGTGCATTGATCCTCACACACATTCTGACAGCCGTCAGTGGTACTGTACCCCGGTATGGTGCTGGGAAGGTGCTTTTGGTGGGTGTTGAGGCTGGGCTGTGAGGGGCAGGGCTTTCCCCGACAGCCAGGATGCTCCTTTCTCGCTCCCCAGGAGCCCGAGGCCCAGGCAGCCCAGGTGTCAGATGTGCCGGCCACCTCCCGGTGGCCTGAACAGGTGAGCAGAGCAATGGTGGGGCGGGGGAGGTGTCTTGGGCCCTTGGCTGTCTACTGGGCCTGACACCCCCACCCCGACTGCCTGTGCCTCCCAGGACACATGGGCAGCTCAGGAGCAGGAGCTGGAGTCTCTTCGGGAGCAGCTGGAGGGAGTGAATCGCAACATTGAAGAGGTTGAAGCCAACATGAAGACCCTGGGAATCAGCCTCGTGCAGGTGGGTGTGGGAGAGGGGCTGTCCACCGGGGTCAGGTCACAAGTCCGGCCTAGACGGCTTAGAGGGACTTGAGGGGGTACTCTGTAGAGGTCTGCACTTGTCAGAAGGGTTCATGGGAGACACTGGGGACCTGTGGGCCTCTTGAGGGTTCAGGAGAATCAGTGGGAATGAGAGGGCGATGTAGGGTTGGGGGTGGGGGTGGTGTTGGACCTGCAGGGGTTAGCAGTGCCTTGGTGTCTGTGAGAATCGGGAGGGGTGTAAGTGTCTGTGGGCCTCTGTAGGGGCTTGTGGGGCTCATCAGGGGTCCTGGGGAGTCAGTGTGGAGGTGGAGGGGTCAGAGGGGCCTGTGGGTGCCTGTCACTGCTTATAGGTCTCTGTTACTATCAGGAGGGGTCCGAGGGGCCCATAGGGCCCCTAGAGGGATGTGTTGTCATCTGAGGGCCTTGGGCTAGGTCAGGGCTCTCCAGGCTTAGCGGGGGCTGGGAGGTTGTGGTGTGCATGGGGCTTCCCCACTGACTGGGAGTGGGGATCCTGGGTGCCAGGTGGAGACCGAGTGTCGGCAGAGCAAGCTCAGCACAGCGGAGCATGAGCAGGCCCTGCGCCTGAAGAGCCGGGCGGTGGAGCTGCTGCCCGACGGGGCTGCCAACCTTGCCAAGCTGCAGGTGGGGCTGGCGCTGAGGCTGGGCTGGGAGGGTCGGAGTTGGATGGGCCCAGCCAGTGTGACATGTAGCCCCCCTGCCACCACCCCTAGCTCGTGGTAGAGAGCAGTGCCCAGCGGGTCATCCACTTGGCAGGTCAGTGGGAAAAGCATCGTGTTCCGCTCCTTGCTGAGTACCGCCACCTCCGAAAGCTCCAGGACTGCAGAGAGGTAGGTGGTGGGGTCCGGGGCCATGGGTGGGGCGGGTTCGGTTCCTCCCTAGGGGGCTAGCCCTGCGCTCTGCCTCACTGCCCTCTACCCGTGGGGTCCTGGCAGCTGGAATCTTCTCGACGGCTGGCAGAGATCCAGGAGCTGCACCAGAGTGTTCGGGCAGCTGCTGAAGAGGCCCGCCGGAAGGAGGACGTCTATAAGCAGCTGGTAAGGCCCGTGTGGGGGCCCTGGGCCACTCAGAGCCGGGGAGGTGTGGGTGCTAAGGGAGCACCTGCTGTCTCTGCCTAGATGTCAGAGCTCGAGACCCTGCCCAGAGACGTGTCTCGGCTGGCCTATACCCAGCGCATCCTGGAGATTGTGGGCAACATCCGGAAGCAGAAGGAAGAGATCACTAAGGTACGCCATCGTGGCCAGGGAGGGTGGGTCATACGGGTAGATATGCCGAAGGGGCAGATGTGTGTTGCAGGGCTACACGGGGACCTCACACCCTCTGAAAGTCAGAGCTATCTGGCCATACCCAGACACAGAAGAGCCCCACACAGTCCACTCCAGCCACCCCTGACCCTGTCTGGATGGGACAGCATAAACGTGAATGCCCTCAGCTGGCCGGCTGCCCGCCCCAGACGGGCTCACGGCTACCCTGGTCTCTGCCAGATCTTGTCTGACACGAAGGAGCTTCAGAAGGAAATCAACTCCCTGTCTGGGAAGCTGGACCGGACGTTTGCGGTGACTGATGAGCTTGTGTTCAAGGTGTGGGGCAGGCCGGGCTGGGTGCGGGGGTGGGGTGGGCCTTGGGCCCTGTGTGAGCCTCGTAGGTACACTGATGCTCAGGCCTGGCTTTGCCCTGGGGAAGATGAAGTCAGGGAGTGGGAGAGGGTGGCCTTGTGGGGGCCTGGAGGTGGGGGTGGGGTAGGGGCGGGGTGAGGCGGGGACAGCCCACCGACACCTTCAGGGTCTCCTCTGTCTGGTCAGGATGCCAAAAAGGACGATGCTGTTCGGAAGGCCTACAAGTATCTAGCTGCCTTGCATGAGGTGAGGGGAGAAGCGTGCCTGGGGGCTGGCTGGGGTGGGGCCAAGTTGGGGTGCAAGCCTTCCGCTCCTGCTGTCCCCAGAACTGCAGCCAGCTCATCCAGACCATCGAGGACACGGGCACAATCATGCGGGAGGTTCGAGACCTTGAGGAGCAGGTGAGGCCTGGGGCTGGGAAGGCTAACCAAGGCAGCTCCTCGGTTTATGCCAAGAGAGGCTGTGGAACCAGACACAGCCCTGCCCCTTAGGCGCTGTGTGTGTGACCTGGAGCAGCCCAGTGGCCTGCTCTGGCCCCCTCCTTCCCCCTGAGGGTCCTCACACCTGCCTCCCAGGGCCGTTGGCAGAGGCTTCAGCTCGAGTATGTGGTGGGCAGTCCTGCCACATAGCAAAGGATGCTTTAGGTGGACGGATGACATGTGCAGAGGCCTGGCGGTGGGACAGAGCAGGCTGCTGTTGGAGGGGGTGGAAGGAGCATGGGAGGGGCCCTGGGTGGCTGTGATGGGGTGGGGCTGGTGAGCAGGAGCTGGGAAAGCGGCCCTGCACGCTGAAGGGCTGCGGTTCGCATTGCCTTAGATTGAGACGGAGATGGGCAAGAAGACCCTCAGCAACCTGGAGAAGATCCGTGAGGACTACCGAGCCCTTCGCCAGGAGAATGCTGGCCTCCTGGGCCGGGTCCGTGAGGCCTGAGCAGCCCCCAGCAGAGGTCTCCCCCAGGCCTCAGGCAGGGATTTGGGGTGCTGGGGGCACTGGCCAAGCACTGGCCTGGGCCATGCCCTCTGCTTGTGGTCCAGTTCCTCCTGCTGTAGTCTTGGCCCCAGACCCTTGCCCACCTGACCCCAACCCTTATCTGGGGCGACCATCCAGAGTGTGGAAGCTCAGCTGCAGTTTATTGCGGAGGGTGCTGGGGGTTGGGGCCTTGGATCTCAAATAAATGAGGGGCTCTGTCTGCAGTCTAAGCTGAGGCATGGATGGGGGCACAGGGCACAGGGCTCAGGATGGGGGAGGGGGCGGGTGGCAGGTGAGACACTGGGTACATTTGGTGAGTCGGTGTGCATGGCCCTGGGTGTCTGCGTGGGACTCAGGACGCCCACTGGGGTGCTTTGTGGGTGTGTGAGATATGCAGGTGAGTTCAGAAAGTCTGTGCGACCGAGCGTCTGTGTCGGGAGCTGTGTGATACCGTGTGTGACCAGCATGTGTCTGTGTGGCTTTCTGGGACCTGAGATCCTGAAGGTACCGAGGCTGCTTCTGTGCGGGTGTCTGGGCATGCCCCGTGTGACGCTGCACCTGTGGGCCTGGAAGCTGGCTACGGGTGTGTGCTTTGGGGCATGTGGGTTGACAGGACTGTGCTCGGGTGTGACTGTTTGTGTGACTGCGGATTTGAGGTGGTGTGAGTGTACTGAGGCAGGCTCTTCGTGTTTTAGGGTTTGTATTGAGTCCAAGGGACAGGATTGCGACTCTCTGTGTCCTTTCCAGCCCTAAGGTCATCTGTGAGAGCGACTGAGGCAGGCTGTGTGTGTGGTCGGTTGTGAAGGCTCAGTTTGGCTGGAGAGCCGGTCGCAGAGGGCTGGGGCGGGGGTGTGGGGTTGGGGCCAAGGTCCCTCTGAGCAGCCTTGGTGCAGAGCATGTGATCCAGGAGGGCAGTCAGCTGGGGAGCAGGGTCCCTGGCCAGCAAGATGGTGCACACCTTACTTCTTGGTCCCTGCAGGGACGTTCAGGGCCGGTCACCCCTGCCTCCAGCCACTTCTACTCCCCCGTTTTGGCCCCTGTCCTTCCTTCTTTCCTTGGCTTTGAGGTCAGGAGCCGGGTGTGGGGTTGGAACACCTGCTGGGCCTCTGGCTCCTCTTCTTGCGGAACTCAAACTCATCCACGGTCCACACGGCCCCCTTCTCACTCTCCACGCGCACGAAGCACTTATGCAGGCTCAGGTTGTGGCGGATGGCGTTCTGTGGAAGGAGGACCAGCCAGCCGGGCCGGGGACGTTGGGGAGGGGAGCAGGCAGGCAGTCATCCTCTGAGGCCAGCAGTCCCCACCAAAAATCGACCTCCTGCCCTTTCTCAACATGCCTACAAGCCCAGTCCCAGGCCCGCCCATTCCTGAACTTGACCCAGCACCGCAGTGGCATTTGAGGCCCTCCCAGCCACTGCCACCTCCGGAGGTGCTCACCTTCCAGGTGGCAGGGTGGTTTCTGAAGAAGGCGAACATGTGTGTGAACCAGTGATAGATCTCGTTGAGTGTCCGCTGCTTCTCGGGAGCCTCCAGGATGGCCTGAAGGTTAGGGGGTGTGGGGGTAAGGGGAGCCGCTCCCCCAAATTCGGACTGAGAGGGGCACTGGCCCACCTTGGGCCTTCTGACCTGGGTGGAACTGTGGGGACGGGGGAAGGAAGGGAGATGGTGTGGGGTGACGGGTCAGAGACAGGGTTAGAAGCGGGGTGAGGGTAGGGCTGGGATGGGGTTAGGTAGAGGATCAGGTTTGAGGTTGGAGTGGGGTCTGCTTCAGGGTTAGGGCTAGAGTTAAGTTAAATTTCTGGGGTAGAGTTGGAGTTGGAGTTCTCTGTGAGAGTGAGGTTTCAGGGTTTGGGAAGGGTAAGGGCCAGAG
Source organism: Tursiops truncatus (assembly GCF_011762595.2). Lineage (NCBI taxonomy): Eukaryota > Metazoa > Chordata > Mammalia > Artiodactyla > Delphinidae > Tursiops > Tursiops truncatus. The sequence continues at coordinate 86,590,116 of NC_047055.1, read as the reverse complement.
AGTGGGGTCCAGTTAAGGATTTGGAAGGGGTAAAGGACCAGGCAGAGTTAAAGGTCAGGGAAGTGGCTGGTTAAAGGTCAGGCTGGGGATGAACTGGGGTGAGTCAAGGGGCGAGGGGTGGGATGACACGTGACATTAGGTCAGGAGTCAGAGGTGGGCCTAGTTACGTAGTTATTTTATGTGTCAGGGATGTGGTTAGTTTCAGGGTCAAGAATGAGGTTGACTGTGTGTGGTCGTTAAGGGTCAGGGCTGGGATTAGGCGTGGAGTGAGGCTAAGGGTCCGGGAATTTGATCTGCTTGGATTTAGGAATGGAATTGCGTCAAGGGTCAGTGACCATGGCTGCGGTGAGGCTCCGGGTTGGGATGGGGCTAGGTAGGTGAGTGGGGGGCATTGTGTAGGGTTAGGTGTGGGCCTAGGATAAAGGTCCGGGTGGGCTCTGGTGAAGCCTCTGGGAAGGCACTAGGGGGATGAGGATGAAGGGGTTGGGACGGGTCAGGTGTTACAGGAAGGGGTTAGGGATAGGGTCTGGGGGGAATGTGTCGGCAGACTGGGGTACGTCTGGGCTGGTGAAGGAGTTTGGGGGCTAGTTTGGGGGCTATTTATAGGCCCAGGAGGCAGTTAGGTTTGGAGTTGATGTGGCCATCAGGAAGGGGGTGTGTTGAAGGCCAGCTTTTAGCTTGCACTGGCTTGGATGGCAGTCTAGTTGTGGGTTTGGGGGCAGGTCTGGGGTGAAGATGGGGGATCACATCTGAGGCGTGGGTTTGTTCAGGCAGGAGCCCGCCTGGGGGTGCTCAGAGAGAGGCAGATCCTCCACCCCGCCCTCTCTTCCTTCTCCTCAGCCCGGCACTCTGCTTACCCAGCGGATGAGGGTGGCATAGGTGAAAGGGGGCCGCATGTTGTGAAACTTGAAGTAGTCCATGTTGTGGAAGAACTCTGGCAGAGGTACGGTGGGATCAGGCCCCGTCAGGGAACTCCTCGCTCCCTCTCCCACCCTCTGCTCTCGACCGACCGGCTGTCGAGTCTGCATGCCTGAAATCCCACCGTGAATACCGCTTTCCAGGATCCCAGTCACTGTTTGCTAAGCACTTGACATAAATGATATCATTTCCCCTTTGCACCGCTTCCACCAAAATGGGGCTTATTCTCCCCAAGGCTTAAAAGAAATGAAGTAACTTCCCCATGAAATGCATGTAACTGGTTAAATGGCGGAGTCAGGATGGCACTCGAAGGCCCTAATCGCTATTAAGCCCACAGCCCAGACTTTGCGGGCAGTAGGGGATTGGTGAGCTTGGGCGAGTCACCCTGCTTTTCCTTGGTGGGGAGAGGGAGAGTCCCTGGGAATTACTAAGCTAGCTCTCTTCCTTCTGATGACCAAATGGAGTAGCTGAAGCACAGAGTGAGTGAGCCCTAATCCTCAGGGGAGACAGGGCTAGGACTAGACATCTGAGACCACAATGGGGGCTTGGAGGCCATGGAAATCCAGAGAGGAAGCTTTTACGAGCAGTTGCCAGTTTCCAAAGGCTGGGTGGCAGTGGTGGGGAAGAGCAGTCCCCCGCCCAGTACCAGGCAGGGAGATGAGGGGCCCAGAGGGCACCACGTAGGGCACGTACCATCCTTACCTGGGATCGTGCTGTTTGCATGGCTGCCCCAGAGGTGCCTCCGCACAGCAAACAGGCCTTCAGGGGCCTCTTGGGGACCCGGCCAGGCTGGGACAGTGGTGCCCGGGGTGCCAGTGGCTACGATACAGCAGGAGCCCTTGTCGGATGATGCCTGGGGGAAGAGGGAGAGGCTGGTGACCCAGAGGCTTAAACTTGCCACTTTAGTTTTAAATAAGTGTTTTTAAAAGTAAGGGCACCCTCTTCTCAATTCCACTCTGATGTAGAATCCCACAAAGCAGCACGAGCCATATTTATTAAAGTGCGGGTACGGACACTAGTGTGTGTAGCACACCAGTGCCAGGGCCACGAGCTAGGGTTGAATTGGGCTCCTCTGCTACCCAACTGCGACCTTGGGAAAGTCACCTAAGCCTCCCTGGCCTCAATTTTCCTTATCTGTGAATTGGGGATGATAGTAATACCTACCTCACCATGCATCATGGGGATTAAATAAGTTAACATCACCAAAGTGCTCACAAACAGTGCCTGACACCCAGGGCCAGCTTCTATGTGATCTCTGAAGGTCTTGGGGCCCTGCACTTTGTTTAATGCTCTGCGGTCGTCATTTTGAAATCTGAGCCCCGTGATTTCATTTTGCACTGGGCCCTGTGAGTTATATAGCTGGTCTTGCCAGCGGCACACAGTCTGCATTCAGTGTTTGGCGATTTGCTGTTGCTTTGCAAACTCAAGATCATGATTTGGGATCTTAAGGTCAGAGGGTTTGTAGGTAGAAAGGGACAGATTCCTAGGTCTGGGCATGTTTGGAGCTGGGGACAGGGGCCCAGAGATCCCAGGGCCTGGGTGCAAGGATAGGTCCCCCGCCCCCTGCAGGGCCTCTCTCTCCCCTGCTCCCCAGCAGTCTGTGCAACCTGTAGGCCTGGGGTGGCTCACCGTGGATGGAGCCTTGGTTGGGGCCATCTTCCCAGCCAGGTGGGCCTGCATAGCACCCAGCTTCTCCTTCTCCAGCACCAGCTGTGAGGACAGGCACAGAGTGAGGCCTCAACCTGATCTTTCTCCACCACGTCTTTGTGTAGGCTGTGGTCTTCCCTGGGAGTGCCCTGCCCCCTTCCTTCCTTCATGCCAGCCCCCATCCTGGGTGAGCTTGTATCCTGGCACAGGGTGGACATACGGTTCACCCACCGCCCCCCTGCCCCCGCCCCCCCCATGTCACCTGTTGCTCCAGAGACTGCACCACCTCCCTCTGGAGGAGACACTGTGCCCTGCCCTTCTCATCCAGGAGATGGTCTGCCTGGCAGTGCCTGGGTAGCGGAAAGAGTCCATGCGGGTGACCATGGCGAGCCTGGCTTCTCGGCTCAACATTCCTAGTGGGGAGGGCTCAGACCCTCTGGGAGGAAGGTCTCTCCTCAGAGCCTCAGCCTCCCTCCCCTCTTTCTACCTCAGTCTTCCTTTCACACCTGTCATTCCTTCAACATATGCTACTTGGCATCTACTGTATGTCCAGGGTGCTGGAGATGATGATGGAAGGGTAGTGAGCTGAGAGTGGGAAAGGCATTCCCGGTGGAGAGTACAGCTTGTGCGAAGGCCTGGTTGTGAAGAGGACGGGATGCACTGAATTGCCACTGATAGTTGGGTATGGTTGGAAAAGGGGTGTGTGTGTGTGTGTGTGTGTGTGTGTGTGTGTGTGTGTGTGTGTGTGTGAGAGAGAGAGAGAGAGAGAGAGAGAGAGAGAGAGAGAGAGAGAGAGAGAGAAAGAGAGAGAGATGGGGCTGAGAGGAGGCAACAATAGCCATTGTGAGGATCTGGGACTTTGGGGGTCAATAAAATCAATAAAAGGCTGGTGTGTTGGCATGAGGGGGGGGGTAGCAGGGCAAAGCAGTTAGGAGTGTGGATTCCGGAGGCTGGCTGTTACTCAGGAACTGGGTGATCTTGATCAAGACACTTAACCTCTTTGGCCTCAGTTTCTTTGTCTGTAAAATGGAGGTAAATCATAGCACACACCTCTGTTATGATGCCCCCATTATACAGATGAGGAAACCGAGGCTCCAAGAAACTAAGTAACTTGCCCAAGGTCACAGAGCCAGTGAGTGATGGAGCCAGGATCTGAACCCGCAGTCTCAGCTTTTGCCTCTTTCATGTTACCCCTTATCGGGATGAGGCCTGAGCTGAGACCTGCACCCCAGACCTCCTCCCACAAACTGGGGCCCCCCTGGACCGGAACAGGCCTGACCCACTCACTTGAGGAAGTCCTCTGGCTCCTCGAAGACCTTCTCACATCCGGGCCACTTGCAGACACCATTTGCTAGCAGTGAGTAGGAGCCCTGGGGCATGGTTGAAAGGGTGCTGGGGGGACAAAGTGTGTCAGAGGAGGGGATGGCAGGGCAAGGGTCCTTCCCAGCCCTGCACACTGACCTGTCCTTCCTGGGCACACCGGGGCTTGGGAAGGTGCAGAGCAGTGCTGGCTCCCTGGACACCCATTCCAGGCTGGCCACGTTGATCCCTGCAGGTGGGGACAGGGCACCTCTGGGGGCTGGGGGCCAGGCTCTGGAGCTCGGCCCACAAAGCCTCTCATTTTGAGCTTCCCACCCTCCTGAGCTTTGCAGGCCCAGACTCCCAGGGGGCTCTGTGGTCCCTAATCTCCAAGGCTACTGGTGGAGCAGCTCAAAGACTGCGCTGACATTTCGACTAACTTTGCAAAGATCTGTGGTTCCGTGATTTTGACACTCTGTGTCTTTAAGGTTCTGAGCCTGACATTTTTAGAGGTTGGAGTTTCCAAGATGATAAGACCTGACACCTCTGGCCTCCTGAGGGCCGCAAGTCAGCAGCCCACACCACTTATGTTCAAGGATTGGGGGCTCTGGGCTTCTGTGGAGCTGTGGGGTACAGTGTTACCAGGTGGCAGGCCGGGCCGGGCCTTGAGGGAGAAGACCCCCGTAGCAGCAGTGGGTGGCGGGAGGCTGATCATAGCTGGGCTGTCCAGTGGGCGCACCTGCAGCACAGGGGTCCGGGCATGGGCATCCACCGTTGAGAGCTAGGGGCACATGGGGTCCATTTCAGCCAGGTCCTCTCCCCAGTTCTCCCGCCTGCTCCCTCCTCCCTGCCTGTTCTGGGTTGGTACCTGGTGCACAAAGTGTGGCCTGTCCTGGAGGAGTGCCTGCAAGTGGGGCGAGGGACCCAGCCGTGCTCCAGAGGGTGCCACCATGACGAGGGGCACTGTGGGCAGCTGGGGGAAGGCAGGCGGGTGAGATGCCATCCTCATGTTCACTGTTCTACATGTCTAACCCGTATACTCCTCACCAACGACCCCACGTACTAGGCAGAATGACCAACCCCATTTTACATATGTGGAAACTGAGGCTCACGGAGATTGGGTGACTTTTTCAAGATCAAACAGCTAATAAGTGGCAGAGCTGGCCTCCATCCTGTCACCTCACCTCCCTGGGCCCCAAGCCCTCTGTCACAGGGGGATGGAGACACACATGGCTATGCCTGTGGGACCATGATAGGGTCTCCTATCCTGAGACAGGGATTGGGAGGTTGCGGAGAGCCTCGAATCTCTGAGACCTGCTAAGTGGGGACTTTCTTGGCCCCGTGACATCTGCATAAGTCACAGACGTGCCTGGGACCCAGAAAACCACTTCCTGTGCCCCAGCTGGGCCCCCCGCCCAGTGCCACAGTAAAGGTCGGCACCTATAGGCCCAGGTACCCCACCCTGCCTGCCCCATCCTGGGCCCTAGGCCTCACCTGCAGCTGCGATGGTGGCATGGGGTTCAAGGAGGAAGAGGAGGCGTGAGCCCCACCTCGGAGGTCCCGGCCCTGGAAGGTTGTCCCTGGGCCCTTGGCTCCCAGCTGGTCTGAGGCCTTGGGTGCAGCCCTCCAGCTGGGCAAGGCTCCTGGGGATGGGCTGAGTACCAAGGAAGGGGCCAAGGGCTTGGCTGGCCTGGGGTTGGGCATTGGGTCCTTGTCCGAGGGCAGGCTGCGGGGACACAAGGGGAAGGAGTTACAAACGTGCTGGGGTGTGTGTGAAATGCTCAACCATCTGAACCATGTGGACACCCCCTCTGGTCAGAGCAGGCATTGGCTGGGGCGTGTCCCAAAGGGGCCCCAGCTCTGGTCACGTGTGTGCGCGTGTGCACACACATACTCGGTGTCAGGAGCACGGGTGTGCCTGTGTCTCCAAGCACACGCCACGTGCAGACATACACGGAGCCAGCACACAGCGTGCCTGTACACGCTGGCACAGGCCTGTTGGGGAGGTGTCCTCCCTGAGGGTGGTGGGGAATTTGGGGTGGTTTGTGGGGCCTCAGCCAGGATAGGTCTCAGCACTTGAGTGGTGCTCTTCAAGCCTCAGCCCTCCTGTCCTCCCTGAACCCAGTATAGGCCACACGGCCTTTGCTGATCCCACGGGGGCTGCTTTCTGATTTTCTCCTGGGAGCATTATGTTACCCCAGTGACGGGCATATCTGGGAGTGCAAGGTGGGCATGGACTCCAGAGATCCCTCTGGCTGCTGTGAGGGGGGCAGACTCTAGGAAGGTGAGGGCAGAAGTAGGGGGACTAGTGAGGAGGCTACTATAATAGTCCAGGCAAGCAACAGTCCAGACCAGGATGATGACAGTGGAGATGGTGAGAAGTGGGTGGGTTCGGAGTTAATGTTTCGAAGGTGGAGTCAGGAGAATTTGCTGGCAGCTTGGATGCGGAGGGTGAGAGAGGGAGGGTCAAGGTGACTTCTGGGTATTAGCTGAGCAGCTGGAAGGACAGAGCTGACATGACCTGAGATGGGGGAGATGGGGGAGCAGGGTTGGGGGTGGTGATCCAGGTGTGGAGGGACATGACGACTCTGGTGTTAGACATGCAAGTGGCAAGGCCGTGTGGAAGCTGAGTACAGGAGTCTGGAGCTCTCCATCTGAGATCATCTCTGGGCTCCCGCCCCGCATGGAGCTGGCAGGGCAGGTGCCAGAGAGGAGGAGAGACAGGCTCTCTTGAGCCGGGGCCTGTGCGAGCTCCTCGACTCGGCTCCCACCGGAGTTCATCCCAATCTCTGCTCTTCAGGCCTGCCTCCAAGCCTTTGTTCATGCTATTCGACCTGCCTGGAATGCCCGCTCTTCCTCTCTTCCCCTATCCAAGCCCTATCCAGAAAATCCTCCAGAATGGCTCCAGAACCTTACACTCCCCGATGGGCAGGGCCTTGGTTTCTCGGAATGCTAGAGTACCAATCCGAGAGGAAGCCAGAGCTGGAAGGGACTGCCAAGCCCAACTTCCATTTTACTGAAGGGGACAACCAGGTACAGTGTCCCACAGCCCCATGGTGACTTGAGATCTCTACTTCTTTCTCCGGAAAGTGTGTGTGTGTATGTGTGTGTCTCCCCACCCCGCCCCATAGCACTGGGTTGGGCACACAGCTGCCGAGAGCAGCCCTGGGGAGCAGAAGAAGGGCTCTGAGGGGGCAGTTGCTCCTTTCTTTCTTTGCTTTCAGCTCATGGGGGTTGCCAGAGTTATGGTGCTGACGGAGGTGGGGGTGTGAATCCAGGTATTTAAACCCTTACTCTCTCGGGGCCTTAGAACATTACTGCATGAGAATCAGGAGCCTGGGTCTACGGAGGCTCAGAACAAGGGCCTGAATGAGTGCATGAAGGCGGAGATCAGGGTGTTGCTTGTATAAGCCAAGGAATGTCAGAGCGCCAGCAAACCATCCGAAGCTAGGAGAGAGAACAGATTTCTCCCTCGTAGCCCTACAAGGAACCAACACTGCTGACACCTTGATCTTGGACTTCTGGCCTCCAGAACTGTGAGACAAAACATTTCTGTTATTTAAGCCGCCTAGTTTGTGGTACTTTGTCACAGAAGACCTGAGCGAACCAATACTGATTTTGGTGAATGAGTGGATGTTTTCCACCACTCTGGCCTGGCCTACACGGCTAGCCTGTGGTCACTTCTCAAGCTGCCTGGACCCTTGGCCAGAGCCTATAAGAAATCGCCTCCTCAGACACATCTGCAACAACCTGACTCAGGGCAGCATAGATACATTCTCAGAAGGGGGCCGTGGATATGGTCTGTCTCGTGGTGGGGTACCTGGAGGGCCAGATTGGGCAGCCGGCTTCCTGCACTGTCTGTTGGGGCATCCTTTTCTGACTATTTCTTAGAAGCCACATGGAGGATGTTTCTGGGACATAGTTTGTGTTTTCGTATCGGGGTCTGCATCTGGGCCTTGTTGTCACAGCCCCCGACTTCCCCAGATATTTCCGCCATTGACGTCATGGCGGCCGGATGCGCTGGGCTTCATCGGCACCAAGGAGGAAGAGAAGGGGGCAGGTACCCTACCCCACGGGTTTCGTTCCGAGAATTGGCCGTCCCGTCCTGCAGCCGGCCAGGCCCAGGTGGGGTGATGTGGGTGCTGGCGGATGTGGTGAGTGACGTCCGTCTGGCCACCATGACAAGCCCTGGGCCCTGTAGACCCGGCCCTTTTTGGGCCATGGAGAGGCCCAAGGTTTGATGCTTGGGGAGCGCCATGCAGACCCCACAGAGACTGGGACCCTCAGGGTCTTCAAATGGTACTATTCTAGAACCTCAGAATCGTAGAACATCATTTCTTAGATTCAAATGATCCCAGAATCTCAAACCCACAGACTCTGTGGGGTCCATGGGTCCAACTTCTCAGTAGGTGAAGGCCTATGTCCCTGGTGTCCAAAATCACTGGAACTTCCTGAAGTTCCTAGTGCCTCCCGCCTGCCAGGCCTGGAATTGCAGCAAGCCTTCCTCCTAAGTTCTGTGAAGGCAGGAGGGTCAGAATCGTCCCCTCTGCTTCACCCAGCCTGGGGCCAGGCTCTGAAACTAACTAGCTGTAACTCTCCTTGGGCTCATATGTAAAACAGGACAATAATTGTACCCATCTTCCAAAGTTAACGCACATGAAATGCTTAACAAAATGTTGGTGATCAGTAGATGGACCCCTGCAGGGCCTCCATCTCCCTGTCCATTCTGGGACAGCGCTCCCAGACTCACAGCCATTCTGCCAGAGATGGGGAGGGAAGGAAGGGGACATTGAGGCTGGCAGACCTTCAGCTAGGACCTCATGGTGGGAGCAGTCAGAGCCCTGGCCTTTGCCGGTAGAGTCTACCACCAGGCTCTCTGGAGGAGCCGTGGGATAGAGGATCCCAGGGACCTGTGCCAACTCTGGGGACACGGCTGAGCTCTGTCCACAGCCAGACCCACAGATATACCGACTGACTTATGTCCCTCTAGTATCACCACCCTCTGGCCATGAGGCCTCCTGACCCATGGGGCCCTGGGACCCCACCCAGCCTAGCTCTTGTGAGGCTAGCCCCACACTGTGACCATGAGGGTCCAACTTGTGAGAGGGTAGAAGGGGGAACGGCAGCAGCTGGGAGACAGCCCAGGGTCCCCCTGCCCCTGTCATGGGTGCTGAGGGGTAAACTGAGGCCCATTGTGGGGGAGAGACACAGAGCCAGGGCCCCACTGAGAGTCCTGAGATCTGAGCTTGGGTCTCAACTCTACCACTGCATCTCTGTGAGGCCTTCAGAGAGGCCCTCCCGCCCATCTCCCAGCCTCAATTTGCCCCTCTGTACTCTGGGAAGGGGAGAGGTGTGGAGCGGATGAGGGCCAGGGGCCTTGTGCTCTGTGTCTGAGTGAGCCGTTAGGTGTCTGTAGGGCTTTGATTCGATAACTGCCGTTCTACCCAGGGGACTGGCTGAGAGACAGAAACAGAGATAGACAAACAGACATAGGCAAACAGAGAGACACAGAGAAGAAGAGCTACAGAGAGAGATGGGAGAGACATGAGGTGGGACAGAGATAGACACACAGAGAGAGAAACAAAGAGAACAAGAGAGATAGTGAGAGACACCGAGAGAAGGAGAGACAGTGAGGAGGGGGAAGGAACCCATAGGAGCAGAAAGTCAAAGAGAGAACAAGAGAGACAGAAACAACACAGGGAGATGGGGAGAGACAAAGAGAGAGAGAGAGAGAGAGAGAGAGAGAGAGAGAGAGAGAGAGATGCTCCAAATAAGAACAGTTGTTGGTCTCTGGCTGGAGGAGCTGATCCTTCGTTATTCCAAAATAATGAGGAATAACAAAGGGCAAGATGCCAGGGCCTTCGGCCGGGTGCTATATTGTATTGCAGAGCAACAATCAGCAAAGCGCTGTGGCCCTGGCACCAGAACAGACACCGAGGAACAGAACAGAATGGAAAAGCTCAAATACAGACCAATGTCTAGAGGGAATGGAGTCTGTGATGAACACGGCATTTCAAACCAGGGGACGCTGGAGAATAGATTGTTTAACAAATGGTTCTGGGATAATGAAGGGGAAAATAAAGCTAATGACTAACCAGTCCATTTTTCCACCAACCCCTTCCTGCCCAGTTTGAAATGTCACCCTCATCATGTACCCTAAAATAAATTCCAGATCCATTAAAGAGATAAATAATAATCTTATATGGATCTTGGGTTTATTGTATGCCAGGCCCTAGGCTAAGCATCTAACAAGGTTGAGAGATTTAATCCTTACAACCAACCTTTGAGGTCAGTACTATTATAACCATCACAGTACCTATGAGGAAATGGAGGTATCGAGAAGTTAAATGCCTGGCTAAAAATCACACGAATTGCTTGAGCTGAGGCTGGGTTTGTCCCAGACAGTCTGGCTCCAGTACCCACACTCTTAACCTCTACAGTAAGTGGAAAAAATGAAGCCATAAAAGAGAATAAAAGCCAACACAGGTGAACATTTATCTCATTTTCAAGTGGGAAAGGACTTTCTAAGCACAAAACCAGAGACAGTAACCGCAGAAGAAAAGACTAACCTTGTTGACAATATAAAAACATCATAAGCATCACAAAACAGCATGAACAAATAGCAAAACAACTTCAGTAAATGATGAATTGAGAGAAAATATTTGCTATATATGTACGGCTGATGGAAGGCTAATATCCTTTTATATAAAGAGCTGTGACAAATCAATAAATAAAAACGATGAACACCCTATTAGGACTAAGGACTTGACCAGACAACTGAAAAAAAAAAAAAAGCACATATGGTCAACAAACAGTGTAAGTTATCGAAAGATGCAAATTTCAACAACATGGTAATATTTTTCTTACCTGTTATGTTGAGAAAGGATTAAAAAATGACAATACCCACCCACGGTTAGCTTGAGTAGAGGGAACATAAAACAGGACAACCTTTTGGAAGAACAATTTGCAGAGAGGGTCAGAAACCTTAAAAATGCACTAACGCTTTGCCCTAGCCACTCGATTTGTAGGAATCCGAGGAACTAATACGGGATGATTATGCGAAAAAACTAGAAACAACCCGAATGTCCAAAAATCAGCACTTGGTCGAACCAGTCGTGGTTCATACCAATGTGAGGACAGTCTGAACAGTTATGAAAGATCATACGTTGAAACATTTTTCAGTGACCTACAAAAATGCTCCTATTCATTGAATAAAGCAGAAACAAAAGCAATAGATAGCTAGATAGCATGATTCTAATTTGGTTAAAAAATACTAACAGTTAACACTCAGTGAGCACTTGCTAAGCCTGCAGAGACGAGGTCACCCCAGACCTGAATGGCCTGCTCTGTTCCTGGACATGGATCCTGGCCCTCCCCCCACAACACGAGGTCCTGAGGGTAGAATCCCACAGCTAAACCATGGTTGACAATTGCGTGAAGTGCCCCCCTGGAGGGTCTCCTCATGCGGTGCAAGCGCAAGTTCAAGTTAAGTGCTCAGCCCAACCCGACAGCCCACAATCCTCTTTCGATTGGGGCAAACAGAATTGATGCTCATTCTTGTAAAATGTAAATGTCCTCCCTCCTCGACATTACTCAACACACTGTTATTAAGCGCCAACTGTACAAAGCTCTGTGCTGGAGGCTGGGGGTAGAGGGGGAGAGGCAGGCAGGGGGAAGGCAAGACGAGTGAGCAGGAAAGGCGGCGGGAGAGACGGAGGAAAGGAGATAAATGGAGTGTGGTCAAGTTGGAGGAGACAGCGACAGGGGAGATGGTCAGAGCCAGAGAAAGACAGAGGGGTGGAGAGTCTGCGTGCCAGGGAAACAGAAAGAGAGGGGCAGAGAATCACGAAAAGAGTGAGACAGAGAGGGACGGGAGATATCGAGAGAGAAGAGCCAAAGGTATGTCAGAGACGTCGCTGATATTTCCAGTTACACCTGGACAGTGTTTCAAGTTGTTCAAAGCTCTGAGGTTCATAAAGACTGGCAGCTGATATATTTAAAAAATCCTACCCGTCCACACATCGATCCATTTATTTATCTTTGCCTCTGCCTCAGCACTGATTAAGTACTTGATCTATCAGTCCTCTGGCGTTTGTTATTAGTATTATTACTGTAAAAAATACCTTACCTGACCAGGATCACAGGAGCTGCTGCGTGTGTCTTGCTGGTCCCCGAGGGCCCCTGACTACCCTCCAACCCAGTGCCTACCTCACTGTTGTCTCTTCCGCTGGACCCGCATCTGGTGGGGGAGAGCGGGGACACTCACCTTGGTGAAGTGGACTGACAGAAAAGGATCAGCCTGGCTTGTGGGAAACTGTCACATATCAAAAACAACTTTGCTTTTATACCGAGAAGAAAAACCACGGTGTGGAAGCCACAGACCTCTCTCTTCTAATAATCCAATTTTTTTTTTCGATGAGTGTGTACGCTGATAATCACGGGGTGGGGGGGGTTCTCATAGTTTTTTCTCTCTCGCTCTCTCTCTCACTCGCTCGCTCTGTTTCTCCTCTTCTTGATTATGAGACTTAAACGGAAATTTTGAAATTTTGGGTTTTTTGTTTGCCCTTTACGAGTCATCTGAAAATATGATTTCTTCCCCTCACTACAGAGGTGAGAGGTATCAATGAGATAACAGGGCTCATGAGAAACTACAGTTTTTAAAACAAAAGTGTGTAGAGTTAGAAAAAAAGGGAAAAGAACTCAAATCACAGGGACATCCCAGGCAGGGAGAGATGCCACTCTGTGAGTGAGGGGATATTTGAGGGTCTCTGGGGAAAGGAAGAAAGGAACTGAGATGCTACATGTGGATGGGAAACACCAGGGAAAGAAATGGAATAGGGCTGCGTTTCCAGAGGCCTTGCTCTGGTCCAGGCCTCAGTTTCCCCTTAAGTGGAATTGATACGGTCATCACGGTCTTACTGCCCAGGGGTGGGAGCTCCGGATACTCTTGCAACCCATCTTCTCACAGAGGGTGAGAGGCATGGAAATTACTTCATGGAGAAAAAATCAGGGAGTCCCTCCCTACCCCCGACAATTCACAGAATCCAAGAGTCTGAGAATCATTGGCTCCCAGAATCCACTGAACATCACTGAGTGAGGAAAGGGAGAAAAGTCTTGCCTCATTACATCTTAGGGCCTGAGAGCTCTGACCCAGAGGGGAAGGTCCCAACCAGGCCCCAGTATTAATGAATCCATCCTCACAAAGCCTAGAGAGGCTCGTTGGGACCCCAACCTTCTCATGGTCAGGGACACCATGGCCCGATGCTTCTGAGGCCCTCAGCCTTTGCGATTTTCTACTTCGAAAAGTCCCAGTTTCCAAGGATTTAGGATTCTAAATATCCACCATCATCCCTGTAGCCGACAATTTCTCAGATTTTCCATGTGCCAGATGCACCGCCGAACACTTTTCACAATTATCGTGTTCAATCCTCACCACAGCCCTTGGATTTCCATCTTGTCGTCATGGCCGTTATACAGATGGGGAAAACGGAGGCACGAAGTAGTCGGGCAACTTGCCCAATATCACAGAGCTGGAGGATAGGGGCCCTGCGTTCCATTGGTGCTGGGCTTTGAAACCGCCAGGTTTCCTTGAGCGCAACGGTCTCAGGTTTTAAATTCTAGGCTGCAATGATAGGGAGGTTCTGAGATTTGGAGATTCTTCTGGGGGCTTGAAGGTTTCAGGTTGTCCAAGACTTGGCGGCTGCATTTCCTCACCTCCGCAGGCACCCCCTCCAACCAATGGTCAACAGGGGAGACCAGCCCCCAGGGGCTTCTCCTGACAGGCTGTGGCTGAGACTCCCTGCCCTTGGCTCTCCAGTGCCCTGCATGACCCAGAGTTCTGTCATCCAATGTCCACTCCAACCCGTCTGCAAGACTGGCTTCAGGCCTGGGAAAGAGAAATTGGAAACAGATTTTTATTCACATGGTATAAACCTACTGGCCAAGACCCCCCCCCTTTACCCCTTTGCTTCTTTTCCTCCCACCATCTCCCAAATCCTCAAAAGAAGGAGAGCCTCTTTCCTCAACTCAGACTCACCTTTCTGGAAAAGCCCAGAGGGGGCTGGTGGCCTGGCTTTGTGAAGACAAGAGAAAAAAAATAGGTGAATAGAAAAAAAAAAAAACCTAAAAAAAATCAGCCAACAGCAATAAAAAAAAAAAGAACCCAACCCTCCCTACCATTAGTTCAAAACAAAACTTTCACTGGTTGAGGCTTCTGAGTTGGTGGGACATGTCTGAGACCCAAAGATGGCCTGTGTGTGCCAGGCAGGCAGGGGAGGCACCAAGTGGGGTGAGGTCTCAGGTTGAAGGCCTGCAGGGACCCTGCATACAGCAGGGGCTTAAAAGATATGGCATGTGGTTGGGAGCAAGAGAGGGGGTGAGGCGCGTGCTCATCAGGAGGGAGTCCAACTTTAGGGATGTCCCTAAGGTTAATTAATGACCCCTTGCTCCCTGTCGACTTGGTTCTGAACATTCCCTACATGTCCCATGTAACTATAAACCAGGTCAGTTCTAGAAGCCGAGGCCCCATTCCCTGCCTCAGGACCTGTTCCCTCCTGAGAGAGGGGGCTGGTTTTCTCTTTCAGGGTCCGAGGTGTGGGCTACATCCTCCCCAAACCATCTCTCCCTTACTGTCACTTGCTCCATGAGAGGAGTGCCAGAAAAGAAGGAGGAAAGCTGAGTGACGGGTGATGCTGCTGCTGCTGAGAGCCAGGACCCTTGCAGAATGAGGGCCGAGGGGTCAGGTGGGCAGAGGTCCCCATCTCCTCTCTGCACTGGACTATATCCTCTCACATGGGAGGCTTCCGGGGGAGAGTGGACAGGATTAAATAGAGAGGTTGGTGAAAGTCCCCAGAGAAGTGGGCCTTTGACAAAGACTTGAAGGAGGTGAGGAAGGGAGCCATGTAGATATCTGAGTAATTCCAGAGGAAACAGCCAGCGCAAAGGTCCTGAGGTGGGAGTGTGTCCGATTTGCTCAAGGTCTACTAAGGAGGTAAGAGTGTGGTTAGAATGGTGTGAGTGAGAGGAAGAGGAGTAGGAGGTGAGGTAAGAGAGGGGACTAGGGGGGCCGTTAAACCATGCAGGACCTTGTAGCCCATGGTCAGGACTTTGGCTTTTACTCTGAGTGAGTAGGAGGCCATGGGAGGGTTGTGAGTAGAGGAGAGATGTGAACTGTCTTAGGACTTAACAGGATCCCTCTGATTGCTGAGTGTAGAATGGACTTTAGGAGTGAGGATGGAAGCAGAGGGATCAGTGAGAGGGAGGCTACTGCAATGATGAGGGAGGCTACTGCAGTCGCTACATCATCAGCGACTGATGATGGCGTTGGCAGTGGAGGGGGTGGGGAGAGGGTATATTCGGGAAATATATCGAATGGAGAGCTGACAGGATTTGTTGAAGGATGAGAGTCTTGGGGCCACACCGGGACACAGACAACACCCTAACTCTGTGGGCAGGAAGGAGTCCCTGGACTACTTAACAGCTTGAACTTTTAGGTGAGGAAAAAAAAGTTCTATCTTGTTTAAGCCCATATTATTTTGTGGGGTTTTCCCTGTTATTTGCAACTAAACATACTGATTGGTTCCTGGCCCATAACCCCATCCTGGACACTGAGACCTGAGGAGGGGAGCCCGCCGGTGGAACTGCCTCCCTCCTAGGGATGCTGTGAGTCAGAACCCTGCATACAGCAGGTGTTCAGAAAATCCTCCCAGGATGAAGGGGGAATGTATGAATGGCCATGTTCAGTGGACACAAGCTACAATTCTGTTCCCACGGAAGGCGGGATCTCAAAGGAAGAGTGAAAGGGGAATGAAAGGAGTCCACTAGATGAGGAAGAAGGAGCAGCACTCCTGGTAGAGGGAACAGTAGGAGCAGAGACCGGGGACAGAAAGAAGGGAGGTGAGGCCACTGTGGGGTGTGGAGCTTCAGTCCCGCAAGAAAGACAGGGCTTTGATTTGTGATTACGTTAGTCAATATCTGCCAACATGCCCGACCAACTCCTGGCTGCATAGTCACGCTCAGTGTTTTCTGAGCTGGAGTTAGAAAAAGCTCATCTTCCCCGAAAACTCAACCTTTCATTTGGCCATTCATTCAACAATGGTGCCAAGTCCTGGAGAACACTGAGGGTGATAATCAGGGGCATTCTCGGCTGGTGGCACCGCTCAAGCAAAGGCTCGGAGCTGGGTTGGGCAGACCCACTAACTGCAACAGGAGAGTCCGTTTTGCTTTCTCAGATCTCACACTAGGATGCAGTCTAGGTCTTCAGGGGCTCTGGGCATTCATAGCCCTGGGGCAATAGGGAGTCACGGAGGGTTAAGGAGAAGGTAAATCCATCCATGAGAGGCATACTCTTTCTAAGGGCTGCCTGCACTCTACGGTTCAGAGGCCCGACCACTCTACAGCTCAGACGGCCTACGAACCTTCCTCTCTTCTAGCCTCCTTATTGGCTGTTCATCCCCTCCTTCACACCAGCTACAACATCCCCGTTGGCTCTGCTCTTTCCCGTCCCACCTCCGGGTCTTTCTGTCCCGATACACTTTCTAGCTTCAGCATTGGTTCATCCCGTTCTTGCACTGCCCCTTGAGGTCTCAACTGCCTTCACTCTGACTCCCCCATTGGCTATCTGCTACCTCTCTTCCTCGCTCTCGCCTTCATCACCCACCCCATTGGCTATTCCCCTCCAGTCCCGCCTCCGAGGCCGCTCACATACCGCCTCTTGGTCACCTTTTGGTCTCCGTATTGGCTAGTTCCGCCCTGGCACCGCCCCTTGAAGGCGTAGTGCACACTCACAAGACTCTCCATTGGCTCGCTGCAGCCATTATCGTCATCCCTCCTCTACGTCACCGCTGCACGGCTCCCCATTGGCTGTTCGCTGTCTCTACCTTCCGTCCCACTACCTACGCAACCCATGGATCTCCTACTGTTCCGGCCTCTCCGTTCGCTCCCTGCTGCCCTCATCGCCTGTAGCCATTCCGTTTTCCCTGCCGCTCCCACGCCGCTCCCGCTCACACTTCCCCATTAGCTGTCCTACTTCTGCTCTCTTCATCCCGGACCTCGCACCCCCCCATTCACGCATCCCCATTGATCCCCGATCATCCCGCCTCCTACACCGCCCACTCTCGGGTATCCCCATTGGCTGCGTGCTTCCCCTGCACTCGCTTCACCGTCTACGTCACGCGTGCGCGGCTCCCCATTGGCTCTCCGCTATACCTGTCGTCTCGCCGCCTACGACCCCCCCCCCCCCCCGTGAGTCGTATCCCCCTCCCCCCGGCGCTGGCCTTCCCATTGGCTGCCCGCCCCTTCAGGCCCTGCCCCCGCCGGTCCCGCTGCCGGTGCCGTCGGTGCCGCCGCCGCCGCCGCCGCCGCCGGTATGGCGCGCACGGCCCCTGTGGAGCCCCCGCTGCGGCATCCCGCGCCCCCCTCGCCGGCCGCGGGCGAGCCCCGTACCTCAGTCGAGGCAGCGGTGGCCCCGCGGAGGGTGCTGTTCGCCGACGAGGCCCTGGGGCTGCCGCTGGCGCAGCTGCGCCGCTACCGGCCGTGGGGCGGGCCCGGGGCGGGCAAGATGGCGGTGGCGGCCGGGCAAGATGGCGTCGGCGGCGGGGCTGACGAGGACGACGATGGCGAGGATGGGGATGAAGGGGAGGAGGAAGAGGAGGCTTGCCCCGAGCTCTCGCCGCTGTGCCCCGTTCCCGCTGGCGGGGGGTTTTACCTGGTGCCCACATTTTCGCTGCCGCCCGCGCCGGGCCGTCTGGAGCGCTTGGGGCGCGTCATGGTGGAGCTGGAGGCACTGCTGCCGCCTCCCGGAGCGGTCCCCGGGGGTGCCGGGGTGTGGGTGCCTGGGGGGCGCCCGCCGGTGCTGCGCGGGTTGGTCCGCGTGCTGAACCGCTCCTTTGAGAAGGCGGTGCACGTGCGGGCCTCACACGACGGCTGGGCTTCCTTCTGCGACCACCCAGCGCGCTACGTCCCGCGCAGCCCGCCGGGGGCAGGAGCGGGAGGACCAGGAGCAGGAGATCCCATCCTGGATCTGGGCCTTGGCTTGGGCCCCGGCCAGGCGCCCGCCTCCTCGCCCGACGACGGCGGCCGCACCGACCGCTTTGCCTTCCAGCTGCCCTTTGCTGAGGGTGCGGGCGATGGGGCGCGCCTGGACTTCGTGGTGCGCTATGAGACCCCCGAGGGCACTTTCTGGGCCAACAACCACGGCCGCAACTACACAGTCCTGCTCCGGATTGCACCCGCTCCCACACCCACTGATGCCGAAGGGCTGCCCCAGCAGCAGCAGCTGCAGCAGCTGGAGCCACAGCCCGAGTGCCAGGGTCCCGTGGAGGCTGAGGCCAGGCAGCTGAAGAGCTGCATGAAGCCGGTGAGGCGCAGGTAATGTCTGCCAGCGCCACCTCCGCCAACGCAGTGCTGTGTTTAGGATGGAGGACAAGCATTCCGACCCAGGAGCCCCTGAGGCCTGCTCTCCAGGACAGGGAGGAGGGCGCATTCAGTCAGTCGGTCAAAGAGTAATGGAGACCGAACATGTGCTAGGCTGTGTTTTAATTACCGGGGTTTCATTCATTTATTGAATTGCACTGTAAAGCCCTGAACAAGACAGACATCTTACCTGCCCTCAGGGAGCATACAGGCTTTTATGAGAGACAGTTTGAAAAAACCAGCAGGTGGATAAGATACAGACGAATAAGTTTAGCTGCTGAGAGGAAAGTAAAATAGAGTAAGGGGACAGTTTGGGAGGGAATAGCTGCTTTAGGTAGGGTGTTTGGGGAAGGCCTTTGAGAAAGTGAGTCCTGGATGCTGATAAGAGTTATGCACAGATATGGGGAGGGAGAGAGTTTGTAGAAAAGGGAACAAGGAGGACTTTCTGAGGAGGTACTGTGTAAACTGAGCCTTGAATGATAAAGAGGAATAGTTTTGCACACATAATGGGAGCAGAGGTGTTCTAGGGAGAGAGAACAGCAAGTGCAAAGGTCCTGAGGTGGGACTGAATCTGGTGTGAACGAAGGGTAGTGTGCTGGAGCGGAGAGAACTGCAGTGATATGGTAGTGTGGACCAAGGTCCTTACCAGTGGGAGGCAGGGAATCTGATCCCCATTTGATGCAGCAGGAAGCCAGAGTTCTAGAGGGAGAAACTGGTTGAGGAAGTGATGGCTCCTGGCTTTTCCAGTTTGGCCATGTCTGACCTTGAAGCCTGTGCAGTCTCTTTACTGTTTTGCTCTAATTTGGTCTGATATCTCCTGTGGAGTTGAGGGGCTGAGCCCCTGCTCTCACAAGAAGCAGTGGCTCTGGCAGAGGCAGAACCAGATGGGCCTGGACTGGAAGCTCTTTACCTTTGTTTTTGCTGTACCACCTGTGACCATTCAGGGCTTTGGAGAAGGAACCACTTAACCCCAGAAGCCCCTGATACAAGATCCTCCTGGGTTTTCCCTATCAAGCCATGAGTTCTTCAAGAGTAGCAGCTAGGCCTGATTTTGGGGGGAATCACCTAAGTCTAACCTGGGATAAGTAGATTCTCCAAGCACATGTGGGAAATGCATACATTTCCCTGCTCCTGGGAGGACTGGAAATGGGAATGGGAAAATGCTGTTTGGACCTTGTATATGCTTGATCAGAAGCCTCTGGCTGCAGCAAGATGTTTGTGATCCTGGAAGGGCCTTAGGCTGTGAGTGGTTCAGAAGGGTCTAGCTTGGGGCTTGTGGGCAGATGTGCCTGGGTAAGTGAGCAAGCAGACAAGTACCTACTTACCAACCTGTGTTGGTAACAGTAACCTGAGACTATCTGAGCAGGGTAGGCAGCATGGCTTTCCTTACAGGCGTAAGAGTGTGGATTCTGACATCAGTGCCTGGGTTCAAATCCCAGTCCTGTCATCTGTTAGCCTTATGATCTTGGCCAACTCATTTAACCGCACTGTGCCTCAGTACCCTCATCTGTAAAGCAGAGAGAATTATTGCAGCTACTTCACAGGAGATGAGTAAGAGCACTCAGAACCAAGCCTGGCTCTTAGTAGTGCCGTATAGGTGTCAGTATTAATGCTTAGGGAATCACAGATAGTTCCTTGGATTCCCCTCCCAAACTCTGCTCTGTCCATCACCAGCTGTGTAGCCTTGCCTCAGTTTCTTCATCTGTGAGCCTCCGTTTTCTCATCTGCTAAAGGGGAACGACAGTCAATTTGTGTGCTTGGATTGGACGCAGCAAGCATGGGCAAGGTAACTGAAGCATGGTGTTAGCTTTGAAAGATTAACAGTGGCCAACATTTACTGATCTCTGTGTTGAGAGCTTCAAGTTTGTTCTCTCCTGAGTCCCACTGTGCATGCTGTGTGGTGTAGCTGCTATGGTTATGCCCATTTAATAGAGGGGGAAACTGAGGTAGCTCAGAGAAGTGAGCCAGCTTGTTCAAGTACACTCAGCTAGTGAGTGATAGGACCAGGGAGGAGACGGTAGGGACGTTTTTTAAAAACTACTGTTCCTCTTGAAGGCCTGATAGGATTCAGGGCAAATTCTGCATTTCGCTCCAGGTGTTCCCATGTTCCTAGCATGTCTTGCTTTCCTTCTAGCTTTTTTTTTCCTTTATTGATCTTAAGTGTGAAGCTCAATAGATTTTTACATATGTATGCCCTTGTGAAACCATCACCCAGATCAAGATATCCAGCCATTCCAGTGCCCCTCGCCTTAATTTCTGTCACTTTTCCTGAGTCGTCATTCCAGCTGGCTGTCGTGGGAGCCTTGTCTGTAAGACGTGTCAGTTTGGGTAACAGAGTTTGGTCATTTTAGAGTGTGAAAGGAAGGGAACAGAGAAATCAAAAGCTTGCAGGGCCAAGGTGGGTGGGAGGGTGTTTTTCTTTTAACATACATGGGTGGTTTTAAGGAGAAATTGAAGCAGCCCGTTCAGACAATTGTTTTGGTATCTGGCCCCAGGTCTGTGGTTCCTAACATGACTTATGATATTATTTTAAGTGGGCAGATGGCTTTTCGATAGCTTCTTTATCTTGATCTCAGCTCTTGCAAAGGGGAGGTCGGTGCTCATTGCAAGATCAGCGATAAGATTTTCTTTGTAGGTCGGTGGCTTTCTTGGCGAGTACATTTCAACTTATTATTGTTTTAAAACCTGCGTGCTGCCGGTGACTTGGAGTGCTGTTGGAGAACAGCCGCTGCCTGCGACCCAGCCCTTCTGGGAGGTGGTAGAGGATCTTAGGGGATAGCCTCAGCCTGCGGGAGCCCTGTTGTAGAGGGCTTCCCATTCAGGAAGTGTTGCCTGCAGGTCCACTGTGCACCAGCACAGCCACGTCACGTGGGGACACGGGAGAAGTCTGTGCTAGCCCTCGGGATACAGCTCAGAAACTGAAATGGCTGCATTCCTCGAGTTGCTGGCCCAGGCTTTTGATAACCCTTAGGCTTAGAGCTGATCCATCAACAAGCATTTATTGAGGGCCTACCATGTGCTGGGCACAGTGCTAGGTTCAAACAGGGCCAAAGCTGCAGACTGGCGCTAACATGTCAAAGGGCCGGTGGTGGAACCGGGTGGGAGGGGCAGGGATGGAGGGTTTGTTGTACAAGACCTGGCAGAGACCCTGCGGAGTATTTGCGTGTACAGTCTCATCTAATCCTTTCAACATTCCCTGTGAGATAGATGGTTTCGATCCCTCTTTTCTGGATGAGCAAACCGAGGCTCCCAGAGTCCAAAATCCCAGGGCTGGTGTGGGGAGGAGAGCCCTCCAGGTCTGCCTTGGCTTAACACCCTTGGGAGGTGTCCTATTCCTTTTAAAAATAAAGACCAAGAAAGTTGCAGCATGGCTTTTGAGCACCCCATGACCTCTCCCCCAGTCTGGCCTCCAGGGCATCTAGTCTCACTTCATGCCATCCTCTGCCTTCTGAGCTTCTGTCACTGTGGTCTTTCCAAGGTGCTTTCCCCCTTCCTGCCTCAGGGCCTTTGTCCATGCTGTTTCCCTCATCAGGAATGTTGGTGCGGTTCCCACTGCAGTCTCATTTTGATCCTTCAGTTCTAAGAGTGCTTCCTCCTGGAAGCCTGTCCATCCCAACCACCTCAGGCCCGGGTCTTTTTATAGCAACTGACCAGCCAAGCGGGCAAGCCCTGTTAGAGAATGTCATAGAGCAGAGGAGATGAGCATTGCCACAAATCCAGGGTCATTTTCCACCCTGCCTGGCAGTCCTACTGTTTTATTCTGATCCACTCTTGTCTCGTCCCTGAGGTGACTCTTTCAAATGTTCTTTACCTTCAGACTTCCTGCTTCAAAAAAACAAGTAGAAACTATAAGAATGGAACTCCCCACAACTTGTAGCCCCCAAGCCTGCAAACTGATTTCCCTCCTTTGTGTTACAGGGGAGGAGGGAGGTCCTTTTCCTCCCTCAGGCCAGTCTCCCCATTTGTGCCCTGGGTTCCATTTTTCTGCCACTTGCTCCAGAACCTGACATAATCAGTTACCCTTTCTCTCCTGGCAGCTTTTCACTGCCCTCCTCGCTTGAGCCTCTCTATTGGCCTTTATACATGCCAGTGTCTCTGCTGTCTTAGAAATCTGTGCTTTGACCCCACCTCTGTCCCCACTGCTCCTGGCCAGCACCCAATCACCCTTCTCCCCTTCACTGTCGACCCCCCTCTAAAGAGTTGCCTACACTTGTCTTCTCCACTCACTTCTGCCTCTGCATCTGCCAGATTCCATAGGTGGTTTTTTGGAGTTCTTGAAGTGGTTGAGCACTCCTATTTAAAACACTTTCTTACCTTGCCTTGGGACCATCCTCTGCTGCTTTTCCTCTGAACTCTCTGGTTCTTCTCTTTCTCCCTACTCTTTCCTTCAGCCTCATACATACAAACTCAGTATCTCTACTTGGCTGATGTCTCAAAGATGCCTCAAACTCCCCTTGTTCGAGATTGACTCCATCACCTCCTCCATAGAGTCCTCAGCAGCCCCTCGCTCCCTGACCCCTCCATTGCTCATTTTCCTTCTAAGCATCTTAAGCCCTCCCTGACCCTGTAGTCTGGGCCAAGGCCCCTTGTTCTAGGGCATTCTTTCCTTTTCTGAAGGCCCTGACCTCAGTTTGTAGTTAGACCTTCATTAGGGGATTATCGGATGACCCTCTCTGCCCTGCTAGACTGTAAGCTCCGTGAGGGGTAGGGACATGGTCTGCTTTTGTTCACCACTGTATTCCCACAGGGCCTGCCACGGTGCCTGGCACTTAACAGGTGCTCAATAAATGTTTGTTGAAAGAATGAGTGTGAGTATCTTTTTTTGATGTCTTCCTGCACGCTAAATTGTAAGCTTCCTAGTCGGGTTTGCTCACCATTGTGTCTCCAGAGTCTGGCCCTGGGCTGATGCACAGTAAGCCCTCAATGATTTTCAGGTGTACCTGTAGCTGAATGGATGGGGACCCAACTTGCTATCTGAGTTGGCAGTTGGGAAATCAGAACAATCAAAGTCGAAACAGGATGGGCCAGGGGTCATCTTAGTTGTCTGGAGTGAGGATTTTAGTGTGAAAGTGATCCTCTTTTATTCCACGGAAAACTGATAGGGCATCATGGTCGAGGATGTGGGCCTGAGGCCACGTGTTATGAAAGCAGCACAGCCAGAATCTGAGCTGGGTGCTCCTGCTCTGGTGCCCCAGTTCTCAACTGCTGTGCCGGGCTGGGTGATGTGTCTTACCAGCTGGGCAATGCTGGGCAAGTTGCTTTCCTCTTCAGAGCCTCAGTTTCTCTCAGTGGGAATTTGGAGTGGAGTACTGTTTGTTAAGCACTTTAAAGGAGACTTTCAAATATTTCCTCAATCTGCCTAACAGCTCTCTGAGGTAAGTATTACTATTATACCCTCTTCACAGATGAGGAAACGGAGGCACAGAGAGGTTAAGTAACTTGCTCCAGGTCACACAGCTGGTAGGTGGCAGAGCTGGGGTTATTCAAAACTACATGTCATGACCCTTTATTAAGATGTGAAATAAATTTACTGGATTCCAACAAACATTAAAAAAATAGCATAGAAAATAATGAGTGCATCACAACATGTAGTAAAGGTAAGTTATCTCATTCAAAGAACAACTGGTTTTCAGAGATATGTATATATGGGTGTGTGCTGGGTTATGATGTAAAACGTATTTCTTACCGTGGGTCACGGCCAAATGAATGAAGTCATTGCTGTAGCAGAAGCTCATAGCACAACAAACTGCTCAGCTTCCTCCCTCTGCCCTACTGGATTGTCCATAAGTCCCAGAACTGACACTGACACAGACTAGCTGGGGAAGACAGAGCAGTACCCCACATAACTTGGTGGCTTTCACAGCCTCCTTCAAACCCTGTTGTTTTTAGAAAGCAGATGGCTCAGGGTAACTGGGATTCCAAGTATCTCGGGCAGATTTCCGAAGCCACCTGTCCCCTCGGAGAGTCAGCGTTATCTTCAGGCTGACTGCATGGGAGCTGGGGTCTGCTGAGTTTCCCTTTGGGTTTCAGTGCATGACCCACTTTGGGCTGGCCAGGTTCTTTGAAAACACGAGTGTTGGGGGTGCTCTCAGAGGATTTGGGTGGTGGTGGCAGTGATGTGACTGCTCTGAAAGTCTGCTTTGCTCTTCTCCACAGAGGTTGTCAGCCCTCACTTGCTCACTCACTCTCTGACTGTGGCGATTGACTTTTTTGTTCTGTCTTGGCTGGCCTAGGCTGGGGCCCACAGCACCTCTTTCTGAAATCTCACACCCTGGTCTCCCTGGGTGCCTTCTGAGGTCAGGCCATTGAGTCTCCTGATGGCAGGAAGACTTTTCACACCCAGGAGACAGGCATGCAGGCCTGACACGGCCCATCCTAGACTACACTGTCTTGACTAGTTCTCGCGAGAGCACCCAGAGGATGAGTGCCCAAGATGCCCCCTGGTCTGTGCTCCAGTTCGTGACTGCCCACTGCCCTTGAGGCAATACCACGTGGTGTGTGTGGGGTTGGTGCCAAAAGCAAGTTTCCTTCTCGAAAATTAGCAAGCATACGGGAGGTACAGTTTTGTTCTTAATCTCCCTCCCCATTTTTCTAAGAACCCCTCTTCTCTGTTACTGATTAGTGAGTCAGTATACATTTGTACTCCATTTCTATCACTATCCTCCTTTTGATTAAAGTCATAGCTGCCTCCGAATATTTACTGTGAAAGACAGTTCAAGGATATTTAGTGTTTTTTTTTTAAGCCCACAGTTTCACACACTGTCTTCAAAATGGAACCCTCTTTGGATGTTATCAGTGTGGTGTGTAGTTAGTAGTTAGTAGGTGTAGATACTGTTCCTTGAGCCTCAGTTTCTGCATTTGGGAACAGTTTCTGCAAAGGGAAGGGTGTTGCTTTGAAGGAGAGATGTGAGGGTTTTCAAATGACTTGGTGTATCAATGAAAAGGGCCCACGGTGGAGGAGGTGAACAATAGATGCTGTGCCTCCTGCTTTCATCTCTCTGACTTTGGAAGTAGGGAGAGTGACCTGTGTACTTCTGCTGACTTCGTGGATTTGGGGATTGGCTGAATTACTTGACGTGATTTTTGGATGTTCCCCCTCTTCTCACCCTCCCCGGCTTTGGAAGAGATGTTCTGGGGGCTGAAGGATTTGTTTTGTATTTGTTTTTCTTCTCTCTCTTTTTCCTTCAAATGGACCATGAAGTTCTTTTCCTGCTGGTTGGCTGCATCCTGAGTTCCCCTCTCTTCTCTCTCATGTACATCTAGGACTCTGGAGTGGCTTTTAGAAGCCTGGTTATCATGCACCTGCACTGGGCCAGATGGCAGGGGAAGGCTTGCCTAGCCCTGCCCTGGGAGGAGGGCTGCCTCTCTGTTTGTTTGCGGGTCTTGAGGATGCTTGCTTTAGAAGACCCTAGGAAGATGACATTTTCTCTAATGAAGGACTACACCAGCAAAAGAAGTCAGCAGAAATTGTGTTGGGCCACAAATCCAAAGACCTGGATTTTTGACCTACTAAGGGGAGTGGTGCAGAGCCAAGCCAATTTGCTCCGAATCCCCCTTTCTCATCCGTGAAGTGCAGGAATTGATGGCTGGGCTCCTGGAGTCACCTACTTCATGCCCTGTAGTCTTCTGACTCAAATACCTCTGGTGTGATGTGTGAGCCCTAGTCTGTGAAGAAAACCAGATGGTCCCTTCCAGATCTTCCAGACTCTAGATCCATGTACATGGTTCAAGCTTCCTCCCCAAGGGTGCTAATAAAAACCAGTTCTTGCAGCTATTTCTGTGTCTGGTGGTCTCCTAGCCACATGTCCCCTGAAGGCAGGGAAACTGGGAATGAGAGTGTGGGCAAAAGGCAGATCAAAAGCAAAGCTTGAATGAAGGTGGAGGGAGGGATCTTGTCTATTATTGCTGCCTCTTTCTATCTGCCCTGGAAAGGATTGGAGATGAGGCTGTGGTAAGACCCCAGCCTCCCTCATCCAAGAAGCAGCCGTTTGTTGGTTGAGAGCACAGACTTAGAAGCTGAATGACCTGGGTTTCGATCTTTGCTGCATGACCTTGAGCCATTTACTTGGCTTCTGTTTCACCATCTGTAAGATGAGGATAATAAAACTGCCTACTTCAAAAATGTAAAAGTACCTATCTCATAGGGTTCTCATGAGAATTAAATGAATATATGTGAAGCTATGCTATGAAGTACCATAGTAAGCACTATATTCAGGTCAGCTAGTGATATTCTGTTTCTGTAGGTAATTGTGAAGGGAACTGATTATGTGTTTTCAAAAAAGTTGCAACCACTTACCGAAATGTCAACATCATCCTGTTACTTCTGAGGAAGAAAAAAGGTTTGAGTTATTACCTCAGCTCTTTTCAGGTCTCCGCATGTGTTTTAGTTAATGGTTCCCTCATTTGCCTTAATTTGTAAGCAGTTGATACTCATTGGTGAGAATGAGAACAGCGATTTCTCCATGATCCTCATACCCTCACCCCTGGCAGGGACTGACTGAAATACCCTTGGTTTCCACCACTCAGACCTTGGGTCTGACTTGCCTGGCAAATGAGGAAAAAGACCAACAAATATCTATGCTTGATTCAGCCCCTGCTCTGTGCCAGGCCCTGGTGTCTGGCTTGATGTCCTCATTTCCCTCGACTGCCCTGTGCTTGGTGTACACATGCTGGCTCCCCTGTGCTCCGTTTTAAGGTGAGGAGGGTGAGGTTCAGGGAGGTTAAGTGCCCTGCCAGGCTGATATGGCGATGGGTGGAGGGTTGGCGGAGGGACCTAGGCCTCTGTGATCTCAGGTTACTGCCTTTTCTGCTGACCTCCTTCCCATTCTCCAGTTGCTTCCTTCCTTCCCTTTGCTGTTTCCTGTGCCCCACAGTCCTTGCTTGCCCTTTCTTGGAAAAGATGGTTTCCTCCACAGCCAGAAGTATACTCTAAAGAAATGATCCAAAATGTTCATTAAGCTATGCCCAATGATGTCTGCCAAAGTCTGCTTTGTGGGAGCAAGATGAAGGAAACAACCTAGCTGCCTAGTAGGAAGGGAATGGCTACGTACATTAAGGTCAACCCATGTGATGGGGGTAGTAGCAGCCATTTCAAATGTTTACAAAAGTATGTAATGCTGCTTCTTACTGTTAAATGGACAAAGCCAGCTGCAAAATTATGCCCGCAGAATCTAAACGATTCACAGAATGTGTGGAATGAAATTTTCCAAAATGGTAACGATGGTTGCCTCTGGCTGATGTGTGACTTTTCTCCTGCTTCCTTACGCTTTCCTGTATTTCGTCAATTTTCTACAGTGAGTGTGTAGGACTTTATGACCAGAGGATAGAAAGAGGCAGCAGAAGAGAAAACAGCAGCTGTCAGGTGAGGGTGGGCCAGCAGAGAGGCTCAGAAGGTGCCGGTAGGTGGCAGAACCGGCCTTTCAGGGCATCAGATCCATGCATTCTCTCCTCCGCCCCACAGGCCTAACGAGGAGGAGCTGAGGATGAAGAGTGCAGACGATAATACCCCTGCTGTGGGTAAGCAATTGGCAGGCTGGGGACTTTTAGCTTATATTTACCATTTCTTTCTTCCTCCCCTT
The DNA here is from genome assembly GCF_011762595.2 of Tursiops truncatus. Taxonomy (NCBI): domain Eukaryota; kingdom Metazoa; phylum Chordata; class Mammalia; order Artiodactyla; family Delphinidae; genus Tursiops; species Tursiops truncatus. Next base: position 86,562,262 of record NC_047055.1, on the reverse strand, counting down.
TTCTTTCTCCACAAATTAAGAGGCATCTTCTGCCTTAGACTGTCACAGAAAGCTTCAGAGGCAAATCTGCCAGTTGGCTAGAAGAGTATATTTTCTTAACCAAACCAGGCTTGTTTATACCCTTGCCTGGCCCCGACGCTGTCCTCTTCTTTCCAGCAGAGCGTCCTGATGTCCAGGAGTCAGTGGGTCCCTTGGTGGCCCCCACGCCTCTCCGTCCGTGGCCCCAGATGACACTTCAGGTAAGCAGGCCTGGCAGCCTCTGGATGGACAGCCCGATGGGAGGCTGGGTGGTGGGGCTGACTTGCTCTGGGTCTCCCCTAGGTTGGGGGGTGGCCCCCCAAATCAGAACTTGGTGGCAGAAGGGTAGAATGCAGTTATTTGCCTGGGCTTATAGAAATGTCATTTGTTAGTTTAGCAAATATTTATTGAGTGCTTGCTCTGTGCCAAAGACTGTTAGGGACACTGGTAATACAGTAATGACCCAAACACTGTCTCTTCATGGGGCTCACTTACATTTTAGTGGAGTGAGACATAATAAAACAAAATAGCAGTTAAAATATATGGTATTTTAGATGATGATGAGTGCTAAGGAAAAAGGAAATAAAGGGATAAGGAGAGAGAGAGAGTGTATGTGTGTGTGGGGGGGGGTGTTGGGGGAGGGAAGACGTTTGCAACTTCAGATTGGGTGGCCAGGGAAGGCCTTGGTGGTCAGTGAGATTTGAGAGAAGATCTGAAGAAAGTGGAATAGTGAGGCATGTGGATAACTAAGGTAAGGGAAGAACATCTCAGGCAAGTGCAAAGTCCTCAAGGTGGGGCCGTGGCTAGTATGTGTGAGGAACAGTGAGGAGGAGGCCGTGCAGCGGAGCAGAGTGAGTGAGGGGGAGCGGCAGGAGGTGAGGTGGGAGAAGTGGAGGCACAGATCACATGGGGCCTCACGGGCCATGGAGAGGACTCTGGCTTTTACTCTGAATGACAGGGGAGCCGCAGGAGGGTCTTGAGCAGAGGAGGTCCATGATCTGACTTAGGATTTAACAGGCTTCCTCTGGCTGCTGTGAGGAAAATGGACTGCAGGGTTGAGGGTGGAAGCTGGGGGACCCTGAGGAGGAGGCCACTGCAGTGGTCCAGGTGAGCGATGCTGGTGCTGGCAGGGAGATAGAGAGATTCTAGAGATGTAAGTGTGTGTGTGTGTGTGTGTGTGTGTGTGTGTGTGTGTTAACTTTTTATTACAAAGATTTTCAAACGTATAACAGTAAAGAAACTGGGAATTCCCTGTCAGTCCAGTGGTTAAGACTCCGTGCTTCCACTGTACAGGGCATGGGTTTGATCCCTGGTCGGGGAACTAAGATCCCACATGCCATGCGAGTGGCCAAAAAAAAAATAATAATAAATAATAAAAGTAAAGAAACCAGTATAATGAATCCACATATACTCATCACCCAGCTTCAACAAATTTCAACACGTCCATTCCTACATTTCTCTATACCCCAGCCCCTCCTCTCACCTTCCCTATGGAATTATTTTGGAAAAAATCCAGACTTTATGTCATCCTTGAATACTTTGGTTTGTATTTCAGAAAATTAAGCACTCTTTACAAAAACCCCACAATGCCACGTTACCCCTCAGAAAATTAACAATAATTCCTTAGGATCATCAAATATTTGGTCAGTGTTCAAATTTCCTTGTCTCATAGGTGTTTTAGGGTCCAAACAAGGTCAATACATTGTATTTGGTTGATGGGTCTTTTTAGATTTTTAAATCTGTCTCAATTTTCTTGCAATTTGTTTGTTGAAGAAGCCTTGTTTGTCCTATAGAGTTTCCCACAGTCTGGATTTGGCTGATTGCATCCACGTGGAAACACATTTCTACTCCACTTTTATTAATTTATTCTATTTAATTAATTTCATCTAGTATTAAATTTAATTACTATTACTTTTATTAAATATAACCTGTTATTATTAAATTAATTTAAATAGAATTGATTCTACTTAATTCTATTTATTAGCTGGAATTCTTCTCTAAAGAAAAACTTTCTCACATCAACTATTTGGCTACCTTGAACATATATGCCCTGAGGGTATATAGTTTGTATAGAAAAAGCTGGATAAATACTTAAAAACTTCCCTTTTATTTACCAGTTTTCAGAAGAAATGAACTTCTCCAAAGGTGACCAATTAAGGGTTTTAAGTTTTGGGGTGGCATTAATAACTCATAAATTTTAAACATATTTGATGAGTTTCAACCCATTGCACCTATTTATTTATTTTGACACTTAAATTGAATTGTCTCTGGCCAGTGGGAGCTTATTTTCATTGGCTTTAGAGTTCTTTTTTTTTTTTTTGTGGTACGCGGACCTCTCACTGTTGTGGCCTCTCCCGTTGCGGAGCACAGGCTCCGGACGCGCAGGCTCAGCGGCCATGGCTCACGGGCCCAGCTGCTCCGCGGCATGTGGGATCTTCCCGGACCGGGGCACGAACCCGTGTCCCCTGCATCGGCAGGCGGACTCTCAACCACTGCGCCACCAGGGAAGCCCTCTAGAGTTCTTTTGATACATCCCCAACATTCTTTGAGCACTTTCTCACATTCTTGTATGTCAATATGTCCCAGCCTCATCTTGTACTTTCCCTGCCCCGAACCTGGGAACAGTCAGTTATTTCAGAAGCCCTGATTCCTTTCAGTGGAGAATGGTATTTAGAAACCAAGATCTGGGTGCTAGATGTGCTTGTTGCTACTAGACTGGTCATTGTTTCTAGGCCTTGTCAAAAGACAGAGCTAGGAAATACATTTTGTTTAAAAGAGAAAATACATGAATTCATATGGATATTCTGGATATGTTTTGGAGGTCAACCAACAGTAGTTACTGATAGTCATTCACCAGATATTGGTGCCCACTGAATTTCTCAGCTTTATGATCTACAGGAAGCCCCCTTTTATTCCACCTAATTTTGTTATTTTAATGTAGACGTAGTCTTTGGAGTTAAGAAAATTATAGTTCTTTATGGAGTTTTCACTTGGAAACACCTGTGGGGCTGGATGTGCGCTGTCACCAGTTCTCACTGTCTCTGCTTGTCCCATCCCTTCCTCTTCTTCATTCCCTTCCCTTTCTCTCCCCTCCCTCCCCCCTCCCCTATGGCTCCAGGTTTCTGAAGTTACAGTGACTGGCAAACCCCCAGAGGAAGGTGATGTTCCCAGAAGCAGTCCACCTGTGGCTTTCACAGAGGTCCCCCAGGCACCGGCCATCGGGATTCCCCTCTCTTCCTCCCTCTGTGGCCTGGGTGGCTCTCCCAGGGACCAGGCCTCGGGGCCCGATGCAAGTGAGGGGGCAGCTGGGCCTTTCCTGGAACCCAGCCAGCGACAGGTGGAGGCTACGTGGGAAGTATCCAGAGAGAATGGAAGGGGCCGAAAGGACCCCATAGTGGGAGCTATCATGGATGAGACCCCTGGGGGTCTGGAGGTCGTGAGTGGGTTGGAGGAGCTGCTTGGCGAGGACACCATTGACCAGGAGCTGGAGCAGCTCTACCTGTCCCACCTGAGCCGCCTGCGGGCTGCCGTGGCTGCTGGTGGGACAGGAGGTAGTGGGGAGGGCCCCACAGATGGGGGGGTATCTCCCAGCCATCCCCTGGGCGTACTCACGGACCGCGACCTGATCTTGAAGTGGCCTGGCCCCGAGCGGGCCCTGAACAGTGCCCTGGCTGAGGAGATCACGCTGCACTATGCCAGGCTGGGGCGTGGTGTGGAGCTCATCAAGGACACCGAGGACCCTGATGAGGAGGGAGAGGGGGAAGAGGGGCTCCCCATCATACCCTCCAGCCCAGAAGGGGACACCCCCAAGGAATCGCCTCCGGAAATCCTCTCTGGGGCCCATCCTGTGGTAGCCACTATGGGAGATGTGTGGCTCCCGTGGGCAGAAGGCTCAGGATGTAACAGCCCTGTGGTTCTGAGTATGGAGGGTCAGTTCACTGGGGCTCCAGAGAAGGGGATGGGCAAGGACGCTGACTCTTTGCATGTGAATAGGGTGATAGCTGGGGTGACTGGGTCACCAGGGGGGACAGAAGTCCAGATGGAGTTTACCACTGAGTTGGCAGACAGATCGGTTTCTATATTCGGCAAGGAGCCAGCTGCTCCAGTCCTGCAAGGGCAAGATCTCCCCCTCCTTGGTTCCTTGGGGGCTGAAGTCTGTCCTTCCAGCCTGGCCAGGCCCCATGTGAGCTCCCAGGATGAAGAGGGTTCAGGCCCAAGCCTTGAGCCCCCAAAGAGGTCTCCAACCCTAGCAGCCCCTGCAGAGAGTGTGTGTGTATTGCCTCCCCAGCTCTGGGGGCCCTTGACCCAGACTCTGGGGGTCCTGGCTGGGCTGGTGGTGGTCCCTGTGGCTCTGAACAGTGGTATGTCCCTCCTGGTGCTTGCGCTGTGCCTCTCTCTGGCCTGGTTCTCGTAGGAGCTGCTTGTGAGATCAGCAATAACAGGCTTCCCCCTCTCTGGGGAGGGGTAGCCCCTCCCCCCAGAGGGTTCAGATGGGATGTGTGGCCTGTACAGCGAAGGGTCCTTTGCTTCTGAGAATGCTTGACTGGAGAGAGGCCTTCCTGTCCCTTAGCTCTCCAGTCAGCGTGGGGCTCCCTGCGGTGATACCAGTGGAGAGAAACAGCATGGGTGGATGGTGTGAGTGAGAACTTTCAGAATGGAACTGGGCATGTCCTCCCTTCCCATCCCGCCCCCCCCCAAGCCTGTATTTATTTTTGTATAATTCTCTGGATGAGGGAGAGTGGTCATGAGCTGGTCTTGGGGCACAATTACCCAGAGATATATTTATTAACAGCCAACCTGTGCAACCTGCTGGAGCTTTATTTTTAATTTAATTTATATAGAGTACCTATTATTATATGCCACAATACAGCTCTATGAGAAACGATGTGTCTTGTTGTGCAATGTTCTCCTGTTCGGGTCTGAATGTGCAGGGTGGTCACGTTCTGTGGGAGGACCATGGTGGGGAGTGGGTAGGGGTGGGTGGGATGTGGTCATTGCCTGCTGCTGCTGCTTCAATATGTCCTTGAGGATCTGTGTCACCTCATCTTATGGTACTAATCCATGTGGTCTGGTGGTCTTTGGGGGGCAGGTCCTTTGGTCTTTTTCACATTCTGCCAGGGAGGGAGGAAGAATGGTGGCCACATGAGTGTTTGGTGTCACATACATGACTGCATGACATGTGGTCAGCTGTGGTTGAGGGGATATTTGTTGTGGATCAGCCACAAGGTTTTGAGGTTAGTGGAAAAAAACCCCCAAAACACAGCCTTTGACACTAGCAGGGAGAGCCCTCTGCCCTCAAGATTGAGGAGGCCTCAGAAAGGACAGAGGACTTAATGTGCTGTGAAAAATTCATTTCAGAGTTGCTGTCCACAGACATTGCATTCTAACTCAAAACTGGAAACCCAGAAGCTTTGAAAGAAAGGCTAGATGTATATACTGCATGCAAATAAAAAACTCTGCATAGCAAAATAAAACACCATATATTTGTTTGCTTCCTTTCACAGCAAAACTTTATACCAGCTTTCTTCAGTCCTTCTCCCCCAGGGCTCCAGTGCTTTTCCTTAACCACAATTGTATTTTTTGCCCAACCACTTCAGCAAAAGTGCTGAAGTCACTGATGATATTCACATTGTTCTATCAACAGTCAAGTCTCAGACCTCGTCTTACTTGACCTATTGGCAGCCTTTGACACAGTTAACCATCTCCTCAGCCTTGAAATCCTTTCTTCACTTGGTTTCCAGGATACCATACTCTCGTAGTTTTCCTCTTTCCTCACTGGCCACTCTTCTAGAACACTACCTGGCACATAGTAAGTTTTCAATAAATACCTATTGAATGAAATAAAAGAACAAACAAACGTATGTGGGAAAATATAGAGACATGGCTAGAGAACTTAGTTAGTCATTCAGTGGTTACAGCTCACTTTAGTTCCACAAGTGTTGACGTCTGCTCTGCTCTGAGGACACAGAGGAAGGAGCCCACGGTCTAGTGGGGGAGACAGACGCAGAGAAAGAATTTCAGTGCAGTGTGGTTAGTACATTAGCAGTGATGGATCCAGTGAGCTGCGGGGACCCTGGGACAGATGCTTAGTCCACTGTGGGAACTCTGGAAGCCTTCTTGGAGGATGTGGTACCTGAACTGCATTTTAAAAAACAAGAAGCGGGAATTCCCTGGTGGTCCAGTGGTTAGGACCTGGTGCTTTCACTGCCAGGGACCGGGTTAGATCCCTGGTCAGGGAACTAAGATCCTGCAAGCCACGTGGTGCACAAACAAGCAAACCAACTCCCCCCACCCTCACCCACAACAACAAAAACACCACACAAAGCAAGAAGGAATCCACTAGGTGATGAAGGGGAAGAGAAGGCAGTCCAGTAAGAAGGAATAGCATTGCAGAGGTCTGGAAGTGGAAAACAGCTAGTGAAAACAAATTCAACACACCCATTATTTCACCTTTCAATGAGCATATTCTGACTTTGTCAAATATCAAAGTCCAGACATGTGTCTGTGGCCCTCCACTGATGTGACAATTTGCTCAATGTCCAAAAAAGCAACTTTATGCCAATTGGGTTGAAAATTAGGTAAAATGGACAAATCACTACAGACATATAACTTGCCAAAACTGTCTCCAGATGGCTTCACTGGTGAAATACTCCAGGAATAAGAATTATTATTTATAATAATTATTTATAATAATAATAATTCCAATTTTATAGAACCAATTCCAGAGTGTAGAAAAAGAGGGAGCATTCCTAATTCAATTTATGGGGCTGCTATAACCTTGATACTAAAACCTGATAAGTAAGAAAAGAATATTACAGAACAATCTCCAGAAGATAGATGTAACTATTTTAAGCTAAATGATAACTGCCTGTCTTAGTCTGTTCAGGCTACTATAACAAAATAGTGTAGACTAGGTGGCTAATAAACAACAAACATCTATTTCTCACAGTTACGGAGGCTGGGAAGTCTAAGATCAAGGTGCCGGCAGATTTGCTGTCTGGTGAGGACCAACTTCCTGGTTCCTAGACGGCTGTCTTCTCGCTGTGTCCTCACATAGTGAAGGGGCAAGGTTGCTCTCTAGGGTCTCTTTTATAAGGGCACGAATGCCATTCATGAGGGCTCCACTCTCATGACCTAGTCACCTCCCAAAGACCCTACCTTCTAATACCGTCACACTGGGGATTAGGTTTCAACATATGAATTTTGAGGGGACACAAACATTCACTCTATAGCACTGCCTAAATCCAATATATTAAAAAAGAATAATATGATCAAGTTAGATTTATTGTAAACCTGTGATGTGGTTTAGCACTTGAACTCAATCAGCATAATTTGCCTCATTAGCAGATTAAAGGAGAAAAACCACAATCATCTTAATAAATGTAGAGAAAGGGTTAGATAAAATTCGACATCTATTCATGATTTTAAAAATCTTAGCAAATTAGTTGAATAAATTTTCTTAAAGGGTATCTACAAAGATTTACAGTAAATGACAGAAGTGAAATGTTAAGAGCTTTGACATTTGGAACGTGGCAAAGATGCCTGCTATCACCATTTCTGCTCAGCATTGTACTGGAGGGTCTAGCAGGCACAGTAAGACAAGGAAGAGAAATAAAATGTTTAAAAATTGGAAATGAAGAACAGAATTGTCATTATTTGTAGATGATACCACCGTATATTTAGAAAATCCAAAATAGTGCATGGATAAATTATTAGAATTTTTAAGAATTTAAGAAGATTTCTGATACAAAATCCATATTTAAAAATCTATTGCTTTTAGGGACTTCACTGGTGGCGCAGTGGTTAAGAATCCGCCTGCCAATGCAGGGGATACGGGTTCAAGCCCTGGTCTAGGAAGATACTACATGCCGCAGAGCAAATAAGCCCGCGGGCCACAACTACTGAGCCCATGCACCACAACTACTGAAGCCTGCGTGCCTAAAGCCTGTGCTCCACAACAAGAGAAGCCACTGCAATGAGAAGCCCGGGCACCACAATGAAGAGGTGCCCCTGCTCACCGCAACTAGAGAAAGCCCGTGCACAGCAATGAAGACCCAATGCAGCCAAAAATAAATAAATAAATAAATTTTAAAAAATGCCTTTAAAAAAATCTATTGCTTTTATATGCTAACAACAAACTAAGAAAATTTTAATAAAGATACCATGTATGAACTACTTAGAAAGTAACAAAAGAGGCCAAGTTTTTTTGGGAAAAATATAAAACCTTATCGAAAGACATTTTAAAAGACTAAATAGGGGCTTCCCTGGTGGTGCAGTGGTTAAGAATCTGCCCACCAGTTCAGGGGACACGGGTTCGAGCCCTGGTCTGGGAAGATCCCACATACTGTGGAGCAACTAAGCCCGTGTGCCACAACTACTGAGCCTGCTCTCTAGAGCCCACAAGCCACAACTACTGAAGCCTGCATACCTAGAGCCTGTGCTCCGCAACAAGAGAAGCCACCGCAGTGAGAAGCTTGCGCACTGCCATGAAGAGTAGCCCCCGCTCGCCGCAACTAGAGAAAAGCCCGCGCACAGCAATGGAAGACCCAACTCAGCCATAAATAAATAAATACATAAATAAATAAATAGATCAATCTATATTTAAAAAGACTAAATAAATAGATATACATGTTCATCGAATGGAAGAGTCAATGTCATAAAGCTGTCAGTTCCCTCTATACTGTTTTATAGGTTCAATACAAATACAATCATGATTTCAATAGATTTGTGTGTGTGTATCCTAACAAGTTAATTCTTAAATTTATGTGGAAGTGCCAACTAGCCAGGGCACCCATATTTATTTTAAAGGTATAGCAATTAAGATGGTGTGATATTGGGCTTCCCTGGTGGCGCAGTGGTTCAGAGTCTGCCTGCCGATGCAGGGGACACGGGTTCGTGCCCCGGTCCGGGAAGATCCCACATGCCGCAGAGCGGCTGGGCCCATGAGCCATGGCCGCTGAGCCTGCGCGTCCGGAGCCTGTGCTCCACAACGGGAGAGGCCACAACAGTGAGAGGCCAGTGTACCGCAAAAAGAAAAGATGGTGTGATATTGCTGCAAGGGTAGACAAATAGACGAGTGAAAGACGAGTGGTCTCAGAAACAGACCCATTCATAATGTAGACAGAGAATAGGTGGCCAAGGAGGTACTGTGAAACCAGTGGGGAATGGTTGGACTTCTGATAAATGGAACAATCAGTTATCCATATAGAAAAAAAATGAAATTGGATCCTTACCTCACAACACAAATAAAAATAATACTAGGTGGATTGAAAACCTAAATGTGAAAGGCAAAACTAAAGAGCTTTTTAAAAAAATATTTATTTATTTATTTTTGGGCTGCATCGGGTCTTAGTTGTGGTGCGTGGGCTCAGTTGCTCTGCAGCATGTGGGATCTTAGCTCCCTGACCAGGGATCCCCTGCATCCCCTGCATTGCAAGATGGATTCTTAACCACTGGACCACCAGGGAAGTCCCCCAAAGAGCTTTAAGACTTTAAAATAGTAGAATATAGAAGATAGGAAAGTTTTACTTAAATAAGACAGAAAAACACTAAATGACAATTATAAAACATTCAATTACATTAAAATTAAGAATGTCTATTGATCAAAAAACACCATAAAGAATGAAAACCACAAATTGGGACACAAATTGGGAGAAGATAATTGAAGCACATTTAACTGATGAAAGGCTCAAATCTAGAATATATTAAAAACTAAAAATAGAAAAACCAGAAGTGCCACGAAGTATATAAATAAGTTGTATATTCACAGAATGGAATATTGTACAATGAGAATGAAAGATCCACGAATACATGGAGCAAAAGAGGCCAAACATAAATGATTGCACACTGTATGATCCATTTACATGAAGTTCAAAAACAGCCAAAACGAATCCATTGCTAGTGGTAAAATTATAAAGAAAATCAAGGGAATGATAATGACCAAGTCATAATAGTGTTTACTTCTGGTGGACGGAGGAATATGATTGAGAAGGGACCCAGGGGACTTCTGGAATGTGGATAATGGTATACTGCTTGATCTGGGTGATTGTTCATGGATGTGAAATTCATTAATATTCATTAAGATGTACATTTCTCAGGTTAAAAAAAACCCAAAGAAACAACTAAAAATGCAGTGAGAATGGGGAGCAATGTGACACTCTGGGACTCCTCCACACAGGGTCTGAGCCACCCCAATTTCCTTGTCTAGACCACAAAGTGTAGACTACTTCCTTCAGAACCTCCTCTGGTGTAAAGAATGCACTTGAGGACACGGGGAGGGGGCAGGGTAAGCTGGGACGAAGTGAGAGAGTGGCATGGACTTATATATACTACCAACTGTGAAATAGATAGCTAGTGGGAAGCAGCCGCATAGCACAGGGAGATCAGCTCCGTGCTTTGTGACCACCTAGAGGGGTGGGATAGGGAGGGTGGGAGGGAGACGCAAGAGGGAGGGGATATGGGGATATATGCATACATACAGCTGATTCACTTTGTTATACAGCAGAAATTAACACAACATTGTAAAGTAATTATACTCCAATAAAGATGTTAAAAAATAATAAATGTGTAAAATTAAAACATAAATAAAACCAAAAAGAACCTCCTCTGGGATCAGGGTCCTCTTGCCTTCAGCCCTGGAAGTTACTGAGGTTCCCTCAGCCCTGTCTGTGGAAGTCATATTTGGGGGAATTGTTTATTCTTTATCTCCTGACATCAGCCGTGGTGTGGAGACAGCTGTCTCTGAGGGGATGGAGAGGGTCTGCCCATTTTGTCCTCAGATGTTGGAGTCCATCTCCCCTTGGACCTCATTCACACTCATAATAACTGAGGAAATGTGGTTTCAGAGCCTGGAAAATCTCATTTAAAGGCCAGAACCCCAAGTCCTGGTTGTGTGACCTTAGGCAAGTCATCTATTCTCTCCTAGCTTCAGTTCCTCATTCATAAAAGGGGGCTAATGCCCACTGGGCTTTGGAGAAAACATGTGTAATGGCCCTCACTCATGACCACATTTTTTTTTTCAGGCTGCACCACGCTTGTGAGATCTTAGTTCCCTGACCAGGGATTGAACCTGGGCCACAGCAGTGAAAGAGCCGACTCCTAACCACTGGATGGCCAGGGAATTCCCCATGACAACATTTGATTAATCTAGTAATCCAGTCAGTGGAGTAGGGTGAGCAAGAGGAGGGGCTCTGGAATGACACAGTCCAGGACTAAATTTCCATGATGTCACGTGATGGGCAAGTTACTCAAGCTCTCTGTGCCTCCCTTTGCTTTTCTGTCATCAGGGGTAATAACTTTCCCTCCTCACAGGGTCATGGTGAAGGTTAAATGAGATAATACATCATTCACCTAGGGAAGTGCTTGGTACAGCAAGTAAACATCAGTTGTTATCAGCCCCCCTCTAGATCTCACAATTACTGTCACTCACGTCACCTTGTCCCCACCCTCAAGTATGTGTATTATTGTGTAGGTGGAATAATGGGCAATGTGGGGGCCTCCTTTGTACCCCAGGCCCCTTCCCTGCCTGCCCCCTTGAGAAGCACTGGGTCCTAATATACCCTCCCCAGGGGACCTGTAACCTCCTCAGTCTCCCCCTGTTTCTGAGGTTGACCGAGGGGACAGGGCCACCACCTCGTAGGGGCCACAGGACTGGGCATTTCTGACGGAAATGGGGGCCTGAGAAGGAAGGAAGGGAGTGGGGAGGACATGTGTTTCCCTATCTAGTAGTTTCCTATTAATGATGTAACAAATTTACACCAAACTCAGTGGCTTAAAACAACACAAATGTATTATCTTTCAGTTCTGGAGTTCAGAAGTCTCACAAGGTGTCCTCAGGGCTGTGTTCCTTCTGGGCCTTCTGGAGGCTCTCGGGGAGAAATCATTCCCTTGCCTTTTCCAGTGTCTAGAGGTGGCCTGCAGTCCTTGGCCCCTTTTTTCCATCTTTAAAGCCCAGCAATAGCCAGTGGAGTCTTTTCTCACATCGAATCACTCTCTTTCTTTCCTGCCTTCGTCTTTCACTTACAAGGACCCTCGTGATTACACTGGGCCCAATCCAGGACAATCTCCCCATCTCAAAATGCTTAAATTTAATCATATTTGCAAAGTCCCTGTTACCATGTAAGGTGGCATATTCCAGGTCCTGTGGTTTAGGACATGGATATCATTCGGGGGCCATTATTCTCCCTATCAAACACTCCCTCCTTCACCAGGCCTCTATGGTGACTGCCAGTGTCCCCACACTGGAGCCACAGAGGTGGACAGATGGGGCTTACCTTTGAAGGGAGCAAGGTGCCCACCCCACGGGGGAGAAGAGCATGTCAACAATTAAGACTGAGTGATTCTTGTAATAATAAAAATAACAATACCATCAGCATTAACCTCACAGTTACTCTGTGCCAGACACTGGCTGATCATTTTACATGAACCGTGCTTTTCTCACACCAACGGCACCATGTAAATTCAACTTTTATCACCAGTGTACAGGTGGGCAAACTGAGGCCCTGAGTGTCCATGTTTTCATCAGCCCTGAGCCCAGTCCTTTGCAGAGGCCTTCCTGATCTTCCTCTCCCTCCTCCTCATTACTAGGCCCAGTATCTTGATCTCACAGTGGCCTCTGCTCTCTGTCCTGAGCTCTCAGCCTGGCTGTTACTGGACCACATCCTACAACCTCCCCACTTCCCGTTCTGGATGTCTGTGGTGCAGGGTGAGCCCAGGTCCAAACCTGAGCAGCCTGCTAAGTTAAAGCAGCCTTTTCCTTTCATTCATGGAAGCCTGACTGAAGCCTTGGCCCCATGGGAGGTCTTGGTGTCACCAGGCACAGCTCAGCCACGCACTGTCCACATCACAGCTATACCTGCCTTCGCCAGCAGGGATGTCTCATCTCCAAGTCTGGGAAGGCTTCAAAAAAGACAGAGGAACGACAGAGGCTTTAACATTCACACCTGAGAGGGTCACAGGCCTCTGGGTGTGTGAGCCCCAGGCCTGGGTGTCCCTCGGAGGCTCCCTCTCTGTGTGTGGACAGCTGGGGGTACCTAGGGTCAGCTCTGCCTGTTCCTCCTGGAGAACCCTGGTCTAAGTTCAGGGTCTTCTGTAGATGCCTCCCTCTCCCTCCTGCTCTACTGCCTCCTACCAGAAGCTCATTTCCAGGGTTAAAGGGAAGTTGTTGTCATAGTTTTAATCTTCTTTTTCTCACTGAAAGGTTGCATCATATGCTTCTTTCCACCAAGCCTGGAGTTCAGAAGTCTGCAGCCTGGATCCTGGGGCAGGTTTGGCTATAGCCGGAAGGCACAGCCACAGATGCTGAAGGCACTGGGGGAAGCCCCAACAGAGCCTGGGGTTTAGGAAAAGACCCCCCCCCCCCAAGTCCCCATTCAGATCCTGGCCAGCTGCCAGCTCTGCTTCCACCCAGTCCCCTCCCTGAGACTGAATGCTGGTCTAGAACCCCTGGCTGGGGTGAGTGGAGCACCAGGGCTGCTTGTCTGGGGAGACACAGGCCTGGAGGGAGAAGCAGCAGAAAAGCTCCATTTGGCTTGAGGGGATGCGCTGCTGCAGGACGAGGACCACAACCCACAACCTGCCTGCTGACCTGCTGTGGGGCTGCAGGCCCAGCCCCTGCCCTCTCTGGGCCTGTCTCCTCACCTACACAGCAGGTACTATTACATTCCCAGTTTAATGCAGGGGGTGCTCATGAATGGAGGGTGACCTGTAGAGATGAGAGAGCAGATTTGCCCAAGAGGAGGAGGAGGAGGGGGTCAGAGCTGGTGGGGCAGGACTGAAGTGGCTGCCTCAGGCCTGGCCCAGGGCGGGGTGCCTTCCCGGAAGGGATGCCTTCCTGGAAGTGCTCGCGGCAGGCAGGCAGGTGCAGAAGCTCTGAGATCAGAACCCTGGGCCAGGACCCGTTGAGGCCCTCTCCGGAGTGCTCTGGGGCGGCCAGCAGCCTGTGTCACAGGCTCCTTCCTGTTTGTCCTCATCTCTGCCCTCGGGAGCCCCAAGATGAGCTCAGTGAGCTCCCTGCCCCAAACGTTACTGGGACCCATCTGCAGTCTACAGGGACATGAGTCATCACCACAACAGCCCCTGGTGAGCACTTGTGTAACTCATCCAAACAGTGGCTCACAGGTTTTGAAGTGATTCTGATGATGTGCCATCATCTATCATAGCCAGGGTGTATTCAGTCATTCTCTATTGGGTGGTTAGGTAGTGTTCGATTTACCTTTCTGCCATCTTATACTAGCTGTGGTGCGCGTTCTCACGCATACATGTAAACCTGGGAGAGATACAGGAATGTTCATGTAGTAAAACTATTTTTAATAGTAAAAAACCTGGAAACAAGCCAATTATACATCAATAGGAAGTGCATAAATAAATTGTGTTATATGGATACCATGGAATACTACACAATTATGAGATGGAATGAACTAAATCACACAGACAAAATGTTAAGTGAAAGAAGTCAGATACGAGAGGACGTAACTTAGGATTCCCTTTATATGTAGAGCAAAAGAAAACAGAACTACTGTTTAGGCATACGTACACCTGTGTTAAAACAGTCTTACAGAAAGCAAGGATTCTCACCTGTTTGATTGACAAAGATTTAAAAATTTATTTAAAAAATAATCATACAGGGACTTCCCTGGTGGCACAGTGGTTAAGAATCCGCCTGCCAACGCAGGGGACATGGGTTCGAGCCCTGGTCCAGGAAGATCCCACATGCCACGGAGCAACTAAGCCCGTGCGCCACAACTGCTGAGCCTGCGCTCTAGAGCCCATGCTCCACAACAAGAGAAGCCACTGCAGTGAGAAGCCCGCACACTGCAACAAAGAGTAGCCCCCGCTTGCGGCAACTAGAGAAAGCCCGCGCACAGCAATGAAGACCCAACGCAGCCATCAATCAATCACTCATACAGTAAAATTGACCTTGGGGATTCTGTGAGTTTTAACCCATGTGTGTATTCATGTAACCACCACCACACTAAGGATACATGACTGTCCCATCACCCTACAGAACTCCCTTGTGCCATCCCTTCATAGTCACACCTTCACACACAAATATGACCAATTGATATTTTACAAAGGTGTATCTATCCCTTTGCCAATACTACACTGTCTTGATTATCGTAGCTTTATAGTAATTCTTAAAATCCATGTTAGTCCTCCAATTTTATTCCTCCTTTCAAAATTATTTTGACAGTTGTAGTTCCTTTGTTCTTTCACATACATTTTATTCTTTATTTTTAATTTTTTTCAATTAAAGAAAATGTTTTTGGCTGCCCTGCTCGGCTTGCAGTATCTTAGTTCCCCAATCAAGGATTGAACCTGGGCCCTCAGCAGTGAAAGAGCAGAACCCTAACCACTGGACCACCAGGGAATGTCCTCCACATACATTTTAGAATCAATTATTCTGTATTTACAAAAAAATTCCTACTGGGATTTTGATTGGAATTGCATTAAATCTAAAGATCAATTAGGAGACAATTGATGTCTTAACTACATTGAATCTGTCAACCCATGAACACTATATTCATTTATTTAGGTCTTCTTTTATTTCTTTCATCAGCTTCTTGTAGTTTTCAACATCCACAGATCCTGTACATGTTTTGTTAGATTTTTTGAGGAGCTGTTGTAAAATAGTATTGCATGTGTGTTTTTAAATTTTGGTTTTGATTGTCCATTGCTAGTGTAAAGAAATAAGCCTGATTTTTGTGTGCTGAACTTATATTCTACAATGTTGCTAAATTTACTTATTAGCGCTAATATGTTTTAAATTTATTTATTTATGGCTGCGTTGGGTCTTTGTTGCTGCATGCGAGCTTTCTCTAGTTGTGGCGAGCGGGGGCTACTCTTCATTGCGGTGCGCAGGTTTCTCACTGCGGTGGCTTCTCTTGTTGCGGAGCACGGGCTCTAGGTGCGCGGGCTTCAGTAGTTGTGGCCCATGGGCTCAGTAGTTGTGGCATGTGGGCTCTAGAGCGCAGGCTCGGTAGTTGTGGTGCATGGGCTTAGTTGCTTCTCAGCATGTAGGATCTTCCCGGACCAGGGCTCGAACCCGTGTCCCCTGAATTGGCAGGTGGATTCTTAACCACTGTGTCACCAGGGAAGTCCTAGCTCTAATATTTTAAAATTAAATTCCATGGGATTTTCTATGCAGATAATCATGTCACCTGAGAATTGGGATGGTTTTAGTTCTTCCTTCCCAAACTGTAAGCCATTTATATCCTTTTCCTGCTTTACTGAACTGGCTAGGACTTACAATACAATGTTAAATAACAAGCGGGAGAATGGACATTCTTGCCTCATTCCCTATCTTAGGGAGAAAGCATTGAGTATCTAACGAGATGCGCTGGTAGACAACACTGCACACATGTTGTCACAATTCGTTGCTGGAGGAATGAATTGTGTGACTCCACTGGGAAAGGACTCTTAGAAGCTTCTGCTGCTTTCCTCTGGACGTCACCCTACGCATTTTCCCTTTGCTGATTTTGCTTAGTACCCTTAAGTTGTAACAAAT
Source organism: Tursiops truncatus (assembly GCF_011762595.2). Classification (NCBI taxonomy): domain Eukaryota; kingdom Metazoa; phylum Chordata; class Mammalia; order Artiodactyla; family Delphinidae; genus Tursiops; species Tursiops truncatus. The sequence goes on along the minus strand of NC_047055.1, from coordinate 86,545,740 downwards.
CTTAGCGATGAGCACACCTATATGCTGAATTCTATGGATCCTCTTTGCGAATAATAAACCTGGGGTGGTCTTGGGGGCTCCCAACACAATTGCATATACGTTATAGATCATTAAGTATTTTTGGTTAATTTTTATCAGTTTGTAACATCTCATTATCCCTGGTAATTTTCTTTGTTCTGTGGTTTACTTTGCCAGATATTAATAGAGTCACTTGAACCTTCTTCTTATTTTTAATTAATTAATTAATTTATTGTTGGCTGCGTTGGGTCTTTGTTGCTGCGTGCGGGCTTTCTCTAGTTGCACCGAGTGGGGGCTACTCTTCGTTGCGGTGTGCAGGCCTCTGATTGCGGTGGCTTCTCTTGTTGCAGAGCATGGGCTCTGGGGTCACCGGCTTCAGTAGTTGTGGCTCACGGGCTCTAGGCGTGCAGGCTCAATAGTTGTGGCGCACAGGCTTAGTTGCTCTGCGGCATGTGGGATCTTCCTGGGCCAGGGCTCGAACCCGTGTCCCCTGCATTGGCAGGAGGATTCTTAACCATTGTGCCACCAGGGAAGCCCTCTTCTTCTTATTTTTAATCTCTATAACTCTTTCACTTCTGGTTTTCTGAAGGAAAAATTATATATGTTTTGTATAAAAATTATAGATGTTTTAGTATTTTCCCACAGGTCTGTTTGTTTTTTTCGATCTCTTTTTTTCTGGGTTGTTCAGATTGACTAATTTCTATTGATCTATCTTCAAATTCACTATTTTCTCATCCCCATTCTGCTACTGAATCCATGCAGTGAGATTTTTATTTGGTTATCATATTTTTCACTTCTAAAATTTCCATTTGTTTCTTGAAATATTCCCTCTCTCTCTCTCTCTTTGCCAAGACTTCCTGTCTTTACGTTTATTTCAGAAGTGTTCATGACTCATTTGCTTATTTTTTTTTAACAATAGCTGCTTGAAAGACATTGTCAGATAATCCTGGCATCTTAGTCTTTTCTGCATTGGTGTCTATTGATTGTCTTTCCCATGTGAGCTCAGATTTTCCTGTTTTTTCATATTTTGAGCAATTTTTTCACTTAAAAATTTTAATACAATTTTAAAGGTTATTTTCCATTTACAGTTATTACAAAATATTGGTCATATTCCCTGTGCTATACAATACATTCCTTTTTTTGTGTGTGTGTGGTACGCGGGCCTCTCACTGTTGTGGCCTCGCCCGTTGCAGAGCACAGGCTCCCGACACGCAGGCTCAGCGGCCATGGCTCACGGGCCCAGCTGCTCCGCGGCATGTGGGATCTTCCTGGACCGGGGCACGAACCTGTGTCCCCTGCATTGGCAGGAGGACTCTCAACCACTGCGCCACCAGGGAAGCCCCTACAATACATTCTTGAGACTATCTTGCACCCTATAGTTTGTACCTCCCACCCCTCCACCCTTATATTGCCCCCTCCCCCCACTGGTAACCACTAGTTGGTTCTCTGTATCTGTGAGTCTGCTCTTTTGTTGTATTCACTAGTTCGTTGCAATTTTTAGATTCCACATATGAGCAATATCATACAGTATTTTTCTGTCTGACTTATTTCACTTAGCATGATGCCCTCCAAGTCCGTCCATGTTGCTGCATTCTTTTTTATGGCTAAGCAGTATTCCACTGTATATATGGATCACATCTTCTTTATCCATTCATCTACTGGGGGACACTTTGGTTGCTTCCATGTCTTGGCAATTGCACACAATGCTGCTATGAACACTGGTGTGCATGTATATTTTCCAAATAGTGTTTTTGTTTCTTTTGGATATATACCCAGGAGTGGAATTGCTGGGTCATACAGTAGTTCTATTTTTAGTGTTTTGAGTATTCTGCGTATCTTTTTTAACATCTTTATTGGGGTATAATTGCTTTACAATGGTGTTAGTTTCTGCTTTATAACAAAATGAATCAGTTATACATATACATATGTTCCCATATCTCTTTCCTCTTGCATCTCCCTCCCTCCCACCCTCCCACCCTCCGTATCCGACCCCTCCAGGCAGTCACAAAGCACTGAGCTGATCTCCCTGTGCTATGCAGCTGCTTCCCACTAGCTATCTACCTTACATTTGGTAGTGTATATATGTCCATGCCTCTCTCTCGCTTTGTCACAGCTCACCCTTCCCCCTCCCCATATCCTCAAGTCCGTTCTCTAGTAGGTCTGTGTCTTTATTCCTGTCTTACCCCTAGGTTCTTCATGACATTTTTTCCCTTAAATTCCATATATATGTGTTAGCATACGGTATTTGTCTTTCTCTTTCTGACTTACTTCACTCTGTATGACAGACTCTAGGTCTCTCCACCTCATTACAAATAGATCAATTTCGTTTCTTTTTATGGCTGAGTAATATTCCATCGTATATATGTGCCACATCTTCTTTATCCATTCATCCAATGATGGGCACTTAGGTTGCTTCCATCTCTGCGCTATTGTAAATAGAGCTGCAATGAACGTTTTGGTACATGACTCTTTTTGAATTATGGTTTTCTCAGGGTATATGCCCAGTAGTGGGATTGCTGGGTCATATGGTAGTTCTATTTGTAGTTTTTTAACAAACCTCCATACTGTTCTCCATAGTGGCTGTACCAATTCACATTCCCACCAGCAGTGCAAGAGTGTTGCCTTTTCTCCACACCCTCTTCAGCATTTATTGTTTCTAGATTTTTTGATGATGGCCATTCTGACCGGTGTGAGATGATATCTCATTGTAGTTTTGATTTGCATTTCTCTAATGATTTGTGATGTTGAGCATTCTTTCATGTGTTTGTTGGCAATCTGTATATCTTCTTTGGAGAAATATCTATTTAGGTCTTCTGCCCAGTTTTGGATTGGGTTGTTTGTTTTTTTGATATTGAGCTGCAGGAGCTGCTTGTAAATTTTGGAGATTAATCCTTTGTCAGTTGCTTCATCTGCAAATATTTTCTCCCATTCTGAGGGTTGTCTTTTGGTCTTGTTTATGGTTTCCTTTGCTGTGCAAAAGCTTTGAAGTTTCATTAGGCCCCATTTGTTTATTTTTGTTTTTATTTCCATTTCTCTAGGAGGTGGGTCAAAAAGGATCTTGCTGTGATTTATGTCATAGAGTGTTCTGCCTATGTTTTCCTCTAAGAGTTAGATAGTTTCTGGCCTTATATTTAGGTCTTTAATCCATTTTGAGCTTATTTTTGTGTGTGGTGTTAGGGAGTGATCTAATCTCATACTTTTAAATGTACCTGTCCAGTTTTCCCAGCACCACTTATTGAAGAGGCTGTCCTTTCTCCACTGTACATTCCTGCCTCCTTTATCAAAGATAAGGGGACCATATGTGTGTGGGTTTATCTCTGGGCTTTCTATCCTGTTCCATTGATCTATCTTTCTGTTTTTGTGCCAGTACCATACTTTCTTGATTACTGTAGCTTTGTAGTATAGTCTGAAGTCAGGGAGCCTGATTTCTCCAGCTCCGTTTTCGTTCTCAAGATTGCTTTGGCTATTCGGGGTCTTTTGTGTTTCCATACAAATTGTGAAATTTTTTGTTCTAGTTCTGTAAAAAATGCCAGTGGTAGTTTGATAGGGATTGCATTGAATCTGTAGATTGCTTTGGGTGGTAGAGTCATTTTCACAATGTCGATTCTTCCAATCCAAGAACATGGTATATCTCTCCATCTATTTGTATCGTCTTTAATTTCTTTCACAGTGTCTTATAATTTTCTGCATACAGGTCTTTTGTCTCCTTAGGTAGGTTTATTCCTAGATATTTTATTCTTTTTGTTGCAATGGTAAATGGGAGTGTTTTCTTGATTTCACTTTCAGATTTTTCATCATTAGTGTATAGGAATGCCAGAGATTTCTGTGCATTAATTTTGTATCCTGCAACTTTACCAAATTCATTGATTAGCTCTAGTAGTTTTCTGGTAGCATGTTTAGGATTCTCTATGTATAGTATCATGTCATCTGCAAACAGTGACAGCTTTACTTCTTCTTTTCCAATTTGGATTCCTTTTATTTCCTTTTCTTCTCTGATTGCTGTGGCTAAAACTTCCAAAACTCTGTTGAATAAGAGTGGTGAGAGTGGGCAACCTTGTCTTGTTCCTGATCTTAGTGGAAATGCTTTCCGTTTTTCACCATTGAGGATGATGTTGGCTGTGGGTTTGTCATATATGGCTTTTATTATGTTGAGGAAAGTTCCCTCTATGCCTACTTTCTGCAGGGTTTTCATCATAAATGGGTGTTGAATTTTGTCAAAAGCTTTCTCTGCATCTACTGAGATGATCATATGGTTTTTCTCCTTCAATTTGTTAATATGGTGAATCACGTTGTTTGATTTGCGTATATTGAAGAATCCTTGCATTCCTGGAATAAACCCCACTTGATCATGGTGTAGGATCCTTTAAATGTGCTGTTGGATTCTGTTTCCTGGTATTTTGTTGAGGATTTTTGCATCTCTGTTCATCAGTGATATTGGCCTGTAGTTTTCTTTCTTTGTGACATCCTTGTATGGTTTTGGTATCAAGGTGATGGTGGCCTTGTAGAATGAATTTGGGAGTGTTCCTCCCTCTGCTATATTTTGGAAGAGTTTGAGAAGGATAGGTGTTAGTTCTTCTCTAAATGTTTGATAGAATTCGCCTGTGAAGCCATCTGGTCCTGGGCTTTTGTTTGTTGGAAGATTTTTAATCACAGTTTCAATTTCAGTGCTTGTGGTTGGTCTGTTCACATTTTCTATTTCTTCCTGATTCAGTCTTGGCAGGTTGTGCATTTCTAAGAATTTGTCCATTTCTTCCAGGTTGTCCATTTTATTGGCATAGAGTTGCTTGTAGTAATCTCTCATGATCTTTTGTATTTCTGCAGTGTCAGTTGTCACTTCTCCTTTTTCATTGCTAATTCTATTGATTTGAGTCTTCTCCCTTTTTTCCTGATGAGTCTGGCTAATGGTTTATCTATTTTGTTTATCTTCTCAAAGAACCAGCTTTTAGTTTTATTGATCTTTGCTATCATTTCCTTCATTTCTTTTTCATTTATTTCTGATCTGATTTTATGATTTCTTTCCTTCTGCTAACTTTGGGGTTTTTTTTGTTCTTCTTTCTCTAATTGCTTTATGTGCAAGGTTAGGTTATTTATTCGAGATGTTTCCTGTTTCTTAAGGTGGGCTTGTATTGCTATAAACTTCCCTCTTAGAATTGCTTTTGCTGCATCCCATAGGTTTTGGGTTGTCATGTCTCCATTGTCATTTGTTTCTAGGTTTTTTTAAATTTCCTCTTTGATTTCTTCAGTGATCACTTCGTTATTAAGTAGTGTATTGTTTAGCCTCCATGTGTTTGTATTCTTTACAGATCCTTTCCTGTAATTGATATCTAGTCTCATGGCGTTGTGGTCGGAAAAGATACTTGATACAATTTCAATTTTCTTAAATTTACCAAGACTTGATTTGTGACCCAAGATATGATCTATCCTGGAGAATGTTCCATGAGCACTTGAGAAAAATGTGTATTCTGTTGTTTATGAATGGAGTGTCCTATAAATATCAATTAAGTCCATCTTGTTTAATGTATCACTTAAAGCTTGTTTCCTTATTTATTTTCATTCTGGATGATCTGTCCATTGGTGAAAGTGGGGTGGTAAAGTCCCCTGCTGTGAATGTGTTACTGTCGATTTTCCCTTTTACAGCTGTTAGTATTTGCCTTATGTATTGAGGTGCTCCTATGTTGGGTGCATAAATATTTACAATTGTTATATCTTCTTCTTGGATCGATCCCTTGATCATTATGTAGTATCCTTCTTTGTCTCTTCTAATAGTCTTTATTTTAAAGTCTATTTTGTCTGATATGAGAATTGCTACGCCAGCTTTCTTTTGGTTTCCATTTGCATGGAATATCTTTTCCCATCCCCTTACTTTCAGTCTGTATGTGTCTCTAGGTCTGAAGTGGGTCTCTTGTTGACAGCATATATATGGGTCTTGTTTTTGTATCCATTCAGCCAATCTGTGTCTTTTGGTGGGAGCATTTAGTCCATTTACATTTAAGGTAATTATCGATATGTATGTTCCTATTCCCATTTTCTTAATTGTTTTGGGTTCGTTATTGTAGGTCTTTTCCTTCTCTTGTGTTTCTTGCCTAGAGAAGTCCCTTTAGCATTTGTTGGAAAGCTGGTTTGGTGGTGCTGAACTCTCTCAACTTTTGCTTGTCTGTAAAGGTTTTAATTTCTCCATCAAATCTGAATGAGATCGTTGCTGGGTAGAGTAATCTTGGTTGCATGTTTTTCTCCTTCATCACTTTAAATATGTCCTGCCAGTCCCTTCTGGCTTGCAGATTTTCTGCTGAGAGATCAGCTGTTAAACCTTATGGGGATTCCCTTGTGTGTTATTTGTTGTTTTTCCCTTGCTGCTTTTAATATGCTTTCTTTTTATTTAATTTTTGACAGTTTGATTAATATGTGTCTTGGCGTATTTCTCCTTGGATTTATCCTGTATGGGACTCTCTGTGCTTCCTGGACTTGATTAACTATTTCCTTTCCCATATTAGGGAAGTTTTCAACTATAATCTCTTCAAATATTTTCTGAGTCCCTTTCTTTTTCTCTTCTTCTTTGGTACCCCTATAATTCGAATGTTGGTGTGTTTAATGTTGTCCCAGAGGTCTCTGAGACGGTCCTCAGTTCTTTTCATTCTTTTTTCTTTATTCTGCTCTGCAGTAGTTATTTCCACTATTTTATCTTCCAGGTCACTTATCGATTCTTCTGCCTCAGTTATTCTGCTATTGATCCCACCTAGAGTATTTTTCATTTCATTTATTGTGTTGTTCATCTTTGTTTGTTTCATCTTTAGTTCTTCTAGGTCCTTGTTAAATGTTTGTTGCATTTCCTCTATTCTATTTCCAAGAGTTTGGATCATCTTTACTATCATTATTCTGAATTCTTTTTCAGGTAGGCTGCCTATTTCCTCTTCATTTGTTAGGTCTGGTGGGTTTTTATCTTGCTCCTTCACCTGTGGTGTGTTTTTCTGTCTTCTCATTTTGCTTATCTGACTGTGTTTGGGGTCTCCTTTTTGCAGGCTGCAGGTTTGTAGTTCCCGTTGTTTTTGGTGTCTGTCCCCAGTGGCTAAGGTTGGTTCAGTGGATTGTGTAGGCTTCCTGGTGGAGGGGACTAGTGCCTGTGTTCTGGTGGATGAGGATGGATCTTGTCTCTCTGGTGGGCAGGTCCACGTCTGGTGGTGTGTTTTGGGGTGTCTGTGGACTTATGATGATTTTAGGCAGCCTCTCTGCTAATGGGTGGGGTTGTGTTCCTGTCTTGCTAGTTGTTTGGCATGTACAGCACTGTAGCTTGCTGGTCGTTGAGTGGAGCTGGGTGCTGGCATTGAGTTGGAGATCTCTGGGAGACTTTCGCCGTTTGATATTATGTGGAGTTGGGAGGTCTCTTGTTGGCCAGTGTCCGGAAGTTGGCTCTCCCACCTCAGAGGCACAGCACTGACTCCTGGCTGTAGAACCAAGAGGCATTCATCCACACGGCTCAGAATAAAAGGGAGAAAAAGTAGAGATAAAGAATTAGGAGAAGCAGGAAGAAAGAAAGAAAGAAGAAAAGAAGGAAAGAAGGAAAGAAAGAGAGGAGGGAGGGAGGGAGGGAGGGACGGTGGGAGGGAGGAAGGAAGGAAGGAAGGAGGGAAGGAAAGAAAAAAGAAAGAAAGAAAGAAAGAAAGAAAATAAAGTAAAAAATAATAAAGTTATTAAATTAGAAAATAATTATTAAGAAAAAAATGAAAAAAAAACGGACGGATAGAACCTTAGGACAAATGGTGGAAGCAAAGCTATACAGACAAAATCTCACACAGAAGCATACACATACACACTGACAAAAAGAGGAAAAGGGGAAAAAATCATAAATCTTGCTCTCATAGTCCACCTCCTCCATTTGCGATGATTCGTTTCCTATTCATGTATTCCACAGATTCAGGGTACATCAAGTTGATTGTGGAGCTTTAATCCGCTGCTTCTGAGGCTGCTGGGAGAGATTTCCCTTTCTCTTCTTTGTTACCACAGCTCCCGGGGCTCAGCTTTGGATTCGGCCCCGCCTCTGCATGTAGGTCGTCGGAGGGCATCTGTTTTTTGCTCAGACATGACGGGGTTAAAGGAGCCGCTGATTCGGGGGCTCTAGCTCACTCAGGCCGGGAGGAGGGAGGGGCGCGGAGTGCGGGGCCAGCCTGCGGCGGCAGAGGCCAGTGTAACGTTGCACCAGCCTGAGGCCTGCTGTGCGTTCTCCCGGGGAAGTTGTCCCTGGATCCCGGGAACCCGGCAGTGACCGGCTGCACCGGCTCCCCGGAAGGGAGGTGTGGAGAGTGACCTGTGCTCGCACACAGGCTTCTTGGCGGCGGCAGCAGCAGCCTTAGCGTCTCCCACCCGTCTCTGGGGTCCGCGCTTTTAGCCGCGGCTCGCGCCCGTCTCTGGAGCTCCTTTGAGCAGCGCTCTTAATCCCCTCTCCTCGTGCACCAGGAAACAGAGGCGAGAAAACGTCTCTTGCCTCTTCGGCAGCTCCAGACCTTTTCCCGGACTCCCTCCCGGCTAGCCGTGGTGCACTAACCCCTCAGGCTGTGTTCACGCCGCCAACCCCAGTCCTCTCCCTGCGCTCAGACCAAAGCCCTAGCCTCAGCTCGCAACCCCACCCGCCCCGGTGGGTGAGCAGACAAGCCTCTCGGGCTGGTGAGTGCCGGTTGGCACCGATCCTCTGTGCGGGAATCTCCCCGCTTTGCCCTCCGCACCCCTGTGGCTGCGCTCTCCTCCCCGGCTCTGAAGCTTTCCCCCTCCGCCACCTGCAGTCTCCGCCCGCGAAGGGGCTTCCTAGTGTGTGGAAACCTTTCCTCCTTCACAGATCCCTCCCACTGGTGCAGGTCCCATCCCTATTCTTTTGTCTCTGTTTTTTCTTTTGCCCTACCCTGGTACGTGGGGAGTTTCTTACCTTTTGGAAGGTCTGAGGTCTTCTGCGAGCATTCAGTAGGTGTTCTGTACGAGTTGTTCCACGTGTAGATGTATTTCTGGTGTATCTGTGGGGAGCAAGGTGATCTCCGCGTCTTAGTCTTCTGCCATCTTCCCTGAGTAATTTTGAATCATATGCTGGACGTTTTGAATATTAGGTTCTGAGGCCTGGGCTTATGCAAATCCTATGGAGTATATTGTCATTTCGGTTTTAGCAGGCATTCTACTCATTTCACAGGCAACTACCACAGCCCTTGTCATAGTGGGGGCTGGGATAATGGAAAACGGGCCACAAAGGGGAGAGGGGAAGTTGAAAGTTGGGAGGGGCTTGGGGGCGTTACTTGAGGTATCTGAACCCTGGAGGGACCGGAAGTGCAGACGAGTACAGATCCGGGAGTTCTCTGTGGGGTCCCGTGGAGGGGCGGGGAAACCAGCCCACGCAGCACGTGCGAGACGCAGTGCGCATGCTCAGGGCTGCACGCCTTCCCGTCGGCCCTTGTGCGGCGTGTGCAACGTCGTCTGGGTGCGGAGCTACGCGCATCGCGTCTTAGCCTCTCCGTTCTTTCTGCCTGGCTGAGACTCACCAGGTAGGTCCACAGATCTGTCCTGCTTGGAGTTTAAGTGTGCGTGTGTGTGAGGGGGAGCCAGCGGGCTTCGGGCGGGTCAGGCGGTGCGATCTATGGCCTCTGAGGAGGAAAGCCCTCGAGGTCGTTGTCCTTCTCACCACAGGTGTCATGGCCACCATAGCTCTCGTCCTGGTGGCTGGAAAGGGAGGGCGGTGGGCGGTGGGCGGTGGAGGTTAGGGAGGTCAGATGAAGGTAGAGCGAGTCATGGCGGGGTTATTTGCAGTATCTGGGTCCTGGAGGCCCTGGAACTGCAGACAGAGCACAGAATCCGGAGTCAGCAGTGGGGCCCGGGGCATGGGGGCGGGGCGGGAGGTAAAGGAAAGGCCTAGACACTAGACCAATGTGGGGTTGTAACGGCATCCTGAGATTTATAGTGCCCCGAACAGGGTGCCAAGGAAGGAGAGTGCCTCATAGGAGTCTTTACTGCAGCTGCTCAACTCTGCAAATGCAAAAATAGCCGTAGGCAATATGCGAACGAGTGAGTGTGGCTTTGTGTTCCAAAAGAATTTAATTAGGGTGGGGGCAAGGGCTTGGTAAACAAGAGTGTGACGAAAGCAATAGTCCCTGAAGTTTTAAATTTCCAGTAGTATTTTACTAAATGTCTCCATAATGGTGTATGAAGTTGTGAATCCAAAACTCATCAGAAATGTGTTCTTGTCTTTTACTATGTTTTTTTTTTTTTTTTTTTTGCTGTACGTGGGCCTCTCACTGCCGTGGTGTCTCCCTCTGCGGAGCACAGGCCCCGGCCATGGCTCACGGGCCCAGCCGCTCCACGGCAGGTGGGATCCTCCCGGACCGGGGCACGAACCCGCGTCCCTTGCATCAGCAGGCGGACCCTCAACCACTGCGCCACCAGGGAAGCCCTACCATGTGTTTTAAGGTGATTTTTCTGTCAGCTTGGCCATGACATAAACAATTGCTTTTGCAAGTTGCCAGATTTGGTGTGATTGGAAAGCACACACATTTAAATTACCTTGAGACTTATTTTGAAAATGTGTTCAATATTACAAAAATAGTATACATCATCATTTGGCCACAGAAGTGTTCAAATATAATTATTCTCTTAAGTGCATTTTCCAAATGACAATGTTCTGTTTTCAGTGGGAAATATGAGTCGGAGAATAAAGTCAACATACAGACCTAAAGAAAGACGTGATGATCAAGGCTATCCCAGGGCAGTTGGGCCTGTATATGTAAGTGTTTTAACATTTGATGATTTTTACTAGTAGAAATTAATTTTTGTGCAAATGTTGTTGAACTAATATAGATACAGTGATAAAGGTCTTCCATGTGATAAGGAACATTGATCCAGGAGGATTACACTCTGGTGTTGCCTGGATGAATGCTGTTACGTTCCTGGGGAATTTGACTGATGACTTCCTTCTCATGCTTATTAACAGATTGCACACAGCCATCCTGACATAGATTAAAATAGCTTCCAAAGTCCTTGTGGGTAACTGTTTTCTTGGAGTAGCCTCTCTGTGGGAAGAGTAACTTTGTTAAGAATAAGTATGCTGGGAGCTCGAGGCTTTTTAGGGCATGAGCCACCTCGTCTCCTAGCATGGACTTGTAATACAACTTTCTCTGCTCCAAAAAAAAAAAGTGTACTGAATAGTATTTGAAAAATGTCTTTAGATTTATTTATGATCAAATGTATCTTTGTATTTTGTATATTTATACTGTTGACGTGTATTAGTAACAAAACTTTTCATTTGCACACACACACACCCATAGTTCCAGCAGCCCGGTGATAAGCAACCTCAACAAGAGAAGCCACTAACTAAAAGTCAGGACATTATACTTGGTCAAGAGAAAAAGGATGAAGGAGCATCTTCACTTCAAGGTGAAGGGAAAGGGAAGAAGAATGCTTGTTGGGTGTGTGTGTGTGTGTGTGTGTGTATGTGGTGTCTCATGCATTATGATATACCGGTCAGAGAAGGAAAGAAAACAATAGAAAGGGATCTCAAACATGGCCTGAAAATTGGCTGGAGAAGTGAAGAGAGTATAAGTTGCAGCTTAGGGCAATCCCTCACTATAATAAATTTTCCCCAATTTATGAATGAGAAAATTGAGGCTAAAGGATTGGGCTTATCAAAGAGCACTTGGCTTTCGAATACAAAATCTGTATTTCACTCCAGAGTTTGTGTCTTCCTACCATGAGTGTTGCTGTAAAAAAGGTGAATGATTTTGCTCAAAACTCAAATGTCTGTACTGTAATGTAGCTCGGTATTGCCCCAGTTCAATGTAGTAGGATAGAGGCTCCAGAAATGAGTCGTGCATGATGGCCATTGTTTCTGTAATTGATATTTTTATATGGTAAGTTTGATAAAAGCTGGATAGTTCAGGAGACTGTCATACAAGTAGGTGGTTTAGTATGATTTTTTATAAGTGTTTTTTTTTTTTTTTTTTTTGCGGTACACGGGCCTCTCACTGTTGTGGCCTCTCCTGTTGTGGAGCACAGGCTCCGGACGCGCAGGCTCAGCGGCCATGGCTCACGGGCCCAGCCGCTCCACGGCATGTGGGATCTTCCCGGACCGGGGCACGAACCCGCGTACCCTGCATTGGGAGGCGGACCCTCAACCACTGTGCCACTAGGGAAGCCCTACTATGTGGTTTAAAGTGATTTTTCTGTCAGCGTGGCCATGACATAAACAATTGCTTTTGCAAGTTGCCAGATTTGGTGTGATTGGAAATCACGCACAATTAAATTACCTTGAGAATTATTTTGAAACTGTGTTTAATATTACAAAAATAGTATACATCATTATTTGGCCACGGAAGTGTTCAAATATATTAATCCTCTTAAGTGCATTTTCCAAATGACAGTGTTCTGTTTTCAGTGGGATATATGTGTCGGAGAATAAGGTCAACATACAGACCTAAAGAAAGAGGTGATGATCAAGGCTATCCCAGGGCAGTTGGGCCTGTGTTTGTAAGTGTTTTAACATTTGATGATTTTTATTAGTAGAAATTAATTTGTGTGCAAATGTTGTTGAACTAATATAGATACAGTGATAAAGGTCTTCCATGTGATAAGGAACATTGATCCAGGAGGATTACACTCTGGTGTTGCCTGGATGAATGCTGTTACGTTCCTGGGGAATTTGACTGATGACTTCCTTCTCATGCTTATTAACAGATTGCACACAGCCATCCTGACATAGATTAAAATAGCTTCCAAAGTCCTTGTGGGTAACAGTTTTCTTGGAGTAGCCTCTCTGTGGGAAGAGTAACTTTGTTAAGAATAAGTATGCTGGGAGCTCGAGGCTTTTTAGGGCATGAGCCACCTCGTCTCCTAGCATGGACTTGTAATACAACTTTCTCTGCTCCAAAAAAAAAAAAAGTGTACTGAATAGTATTTGAAACATGTCTTTAGATTTATTTATGATCAAATGTATCTTTGTATTTTGTATATTTATATTGTTGATGTGTATTAGTAACGAAACTCTTCATTTGCACACACACACCCATAGTTCCAGCAGCCTGGTGATAAGCAACCTCAACAAGAGAAGCCACTAACTAAAAGTCAGGACATTATACTTGGTCAAGAGAAAAAGGATGAAGGAGCATCTTCAGTTCAAGGTGAAGGGAAGGGGAAGAAGAATGCCTGTTGGGGGTGTGTGTGTGTGTGTGTATGTGGTGTCTCATGCATTATGATATACCGGTCAGAGAAAGAAAGAAAACAATAGAAAGGGATCTCAAACATGGCCTGAAAATTGGCTGGAGAAGTGAAGAGAGTATAATTTGCAGCTTAGGGCAATCCCTCGCTATAATAAATTTTCCCCAATTTATGAATGAGAAAATTGAGGCTAAAGGATTGGGCTTATCAAAGAGCACTTGGCTTTTGAATACAAAATCTGTATTTCACTCCAGAGTCTAGGTCTTCCTACCATGAATGTTGCTGTAAAAAAGGTGAATGATTTTGCTCAAAACTCAAATGTCTGTACTGTAATGTAGCTCAGTATTGCCCCAGTTCAATGTAGTAGGATAGAGGCTCCAGAAATGAATCATGCATGATGGCCATTGTTTCTGTAATTGATATTTTTACATGGTAAGTTTGATAAAAGCTGGATAGTTCAGGATACTGGCATACAGGCAACTGGTTTAGTATGACTTTTTATAAGTCTTTTTTTTTTTTTTTTTTTTTGCGGTACACGGGCCTCTCACTGTTGTGGCCTCTCCTGTTGTGGAGCACAGGCTCCGGACGCGCAGGCTCAGCGGCCATGGCTCACGGGCCCAGCCGCTCCGCGGCATGTGGGATCTTCTCGGACTGGGGCACAAATCCGTGTCCCCTGCATCAGCAGGTGGACTCTCAGCCACTGCGCCACCAGGGAAGCCCTAAAGTGGTTTTTAAAAGGTGGTTAAATCCTTCTATGGTTAGGAAAATCAAAAGATTAATTATTCTAAGACTAACATGAGACAGACATTATTTCTCCTGGATATATATAGTATTTTGAAGCAAAACATTTACATAACTTAGGCTACTATTAAAGGTTTGTAGAATATGACTGGCAACAATGCCCTTTCATTTCTTTCTACCCCATTTTCTTTATTCTCATTGTATATTTGACTGTTATTCATAAATAATTTTACTGTTATTTTGGTTATTTTATTTTTTTTCTTTGGTACGCGGGCCTCTTACCTCCATGGCCTCACCCGCTGCGGAGCACAGGCTCCGGACGCGCAGGCCCAGCGGCCATGGCTCACGGGCCCAGCTGCTCCGCAGCACGTGGGATCCTCCCGGACCGGGGCACGAACCCGCATCCCCTGCATCGGCAGGCGGACCCTCAACCACTGCGCCACTAGGGAAGCCCTACTATGTGTTTTAAGGTGATTTTTCTGTCAGCTTGGCCATGACATAACAATTGCTTTTGCAAGTTGCCAGATTTGGTGTGATTGGAAAGCACACACATTTAAATTACCTTGAGACTTATTTTGAAAATGTGTTCAATATTACAAAAATAGTATACATCATCATTTGGCCACGGAAGTGTTCAAATATATTTATCCTCTTAAGTGCATTTTCCAAATGACAATGTTCTGTTTTCAGTGGGAAATATGAGTCGGAGAATAAAGTCAACATACAGACCTAAAGAAAGACGTGATGATCAAAGATATCCCAGGGCAGTTTGGCCTGTGTTTGTAAGTGTTTTAACATTTGATGATTTTTATTAGTAGAAATTAATTTGTGTGCAAATGTTGTTGAACTAATATAGATACAGTGATAAAGGTCTTCCATGTGATAAGGAACATTGATCCAGGAGGATTACACTCTGGTGTTGCCTGGATGAATGCTGTTACGTTCCTGGGGAATTTGACTGATGACTTCCTTCTCATGCTTATTAACAGATTGCACACAGCCATCCTGACATAGATTAAAATAGCTTCCAAAGTCCTTGTGGGTAACTGTTTTCTTGGAGTAGCCTCTCTGTGGGAAGAGTAACTTTGTTAAGAATAAGTATGCTGGGAGCTCGAGGCTTTTTAGGGCATGAGCCACCTCGTCTCCTAGCATGGACTTGTAATACAACTTTCTCTGCTCCAAAAAAAAAAAGTGTACTGAATAGTATTTGAAAAATGTCTTTAGATTTATTTATGATCAAATGTATCTTTGTATTTTGTATATTTATACTGTTGACGTGTATTAGTAACAAAACTTTTCATTTGCACACACACACACCCATAGTTCCAGCAGCCCGGTGATAAGCAACCTCAACAAGAGAAGCCACTAACTAAAAGTCAGGACATTATACTTGGTCAAGAGGAAAAGGATGAAGGAGCATCTTCACTTCAAGGTGAAGGGAAGGGGAAGAAGAATGCCTGTTGGGTGTGTGTGTGTGTGTGTGTGTGTGTGTATGTGGTGTCTCATGCATTATGATATACCGGTCAGAGAAGGAAAGAAAACAATAGAAAGGGATCTCAAACATGGCCTGAAAATTGGCTGGAGAAGTGAAGAGAGTATAATTTGCAGCTTAGGGCAATCCCTCGCTATAATAAATTTTCCCCAATTTATGAATGAGAAAATTGAGGCTAAAGGATTGGGTTTATCAAAGAGCACTTGGCTTTTCAATACAAAATCTGTATTTCACTCCAGAGTTTGTGTCTTCCTACCATGAATGTTGCTGTAAAAAAGGTGAATGATTTTGCTCAAAACTCAAATGTCTGTACTGTAATGTAGCTCAGTATTGCCCCAGTTCAATGTAGTAGGATAGAGGCTCCAGAAATGAGTCATGCATGATGGCCATTGTTTCTGTAATTGATATTTTTACATGGTAAGTTTGATAAAAGCTGGATAGTTCAGGATACTGTCATACAGGTAGCTGGTTTAGTATGATTGTTTTAAAGTGGTTTTTAAAAGGTGGTTAAATCCTTCTATGCTTAGGAAAATCAAAAGATTAATTATTCTAAGATTAACATGAGACAGACATTATTTCCCCGGATATACATAGTATTTTGAAGCAAAACATTTACATAACTCAGGCCACGGTTAAAGGTTTGTAGAATATGACTGGCAACAATGCCCTTTCATTTCTTTCTACCCCATTTCCTTTATTCTCATTGTATATTTGACTGTTATTCTTAAATAATTTTACTTTTTTTTTTTTTTTTTTTTTTTTTTTTTGCTTTACGCAGGCCTCTCACTGTTGTGGCCTCTCTTGTTCGGAGCACAGGCTCCGGACGCGCAGGCCCAGTGGCCATGGCTCCTGGGCTCAGCCGCTCCGCAGCATGTGGGATCTTCCCAGACCGGGTCACGAACCCATGTCCCCTGCATTGGCAGGCGGACTCCCAACCACTGTGCCACCAGGAAACCCCTATTTTGGTTATTTTTTAAATTTAAAAGTTAAATAATTTTACTTTGTTCTACATGGGATTTATTTATGGAAAGTTACATATAGGACCTTTGGACCTAAATATAGCTTTTGTTTATTTTAACGAAGTAAGTTTCTGGCTACCCCAGTAGAGCGTGGCTGTCACAACTATAAGATTTGTCATGGGCCTGCAAATGCACTGAGCTAACTCTTCAGAAGATTACCTTTTAATTGTAATTGAAATCCTATACGTGGTATAGACTTCAGGCTTTGTAAATAGCTGATGCTCACTGCTTTTAGTACACTTTAGCGAAATACAGAAATTATACGTTTATTATGGTTTATTCTTAGACCATTTAAAATAAAGGTTTCATAATACAGGAAAACAAATATGTAAAGTCCATTTCTAGTTTCTGCTAATGATGCAAAAATAACCCCTTACTGAACTGTACACTTAAAAATGGTTAAGATGGTAAGTTTTATGTTACGTGCTTTTTAAAAAAATTTTTTTGTTCTTTTGGCCATGTGGCTTGTGGGATCTTAGTTCTCTGACCAGGGATTGAACCTGGGCTCTCAGCAGTGAAAGCACAGAGTCCTAACTACTGGACCACCAGGGAATTCGCTGTTATGTGTTTTTAAACCACAATTAAAAATAAGATCACTCTTGTCTTCCTGAAGTACAATGTAGTTGTCATGTATTCTCTTTAATTTTTACTTTATATTTCTAAAAACATAAAATTTACAGAAAATTTGCAAGAATAGTACAATTAACTCATAAACTTTTCACCTAGATTCACCGATTGTTAATAGTTTTTACCACATTGGTTTCATATCCTCTTCCCTTCCCCTCTGTATGTATACACACACACATACACACTTAACTGATATGTTTGCTCTTATTACTACTGAGTCATTTAGATAAAGGTTCAACTATCATGACCCTTTACCCTAAGTACATTAGTGTATGTATAGCCTGAGAACAAAGAAAAAGTAATTCTCTTGGCTCTAATCACTGTACAATTATCAGAATCAGGAAATTTGACAATGAGAATATGCAATCATTAAATACACAGTGTATATTCAAATTTCCCCAGTTGTCCCAATAACTTCCTTTATAGAATTTTTTTTTATCCAGAGTTCAGTCCAGGATCATGCATTGCATTTAGTTGTCATGTCTGTTTAGTTTTCTGGCATTCATGACACTTGACATTTTTGAAGAGGACATACCAGTTGGTTTGCAAAATGTTAATCAGTTTGAGGTATTTTTTAAGACTTTTTTCCCCACTCAACATTTATCGTTGTCTGCTCATGCCATGTAATATGCTAAGTACTAATAGGAGACATGGTTTCAACCTTGAGCTCACAATTTAGTCGGAGAGACCCAAACGAATCACTGATAAGTACAGTCACAGGTACAATATGGATAAGTACAAAGGGAGCACCTAATTTGTCTGAGGGCAGTCTTGGGAAAGGAAGAGGGTAATAAAACCCTGTTTCTTGTAACAGACTCCTGAAATAATGCTCTTGGGATTCTCATGCATCACATTTATTACCACACTAGCCTAAGGCTTTTACTTCATAACACTGAAGGAGTGAATATTATCATTCCCTTATTTATATCTTAAGTTTTACTTCTTAAATTGATAAACTTTTTATTTGCAAGGTCCTGCCCTGGAAGCTAATCAGCAGGAACTGGCTCAGCCAAAGACTGGGTGTGGGTGTGGAGATGGTTCTGATGTCAAGAGGAAGAGACTGCCAAATCCAGAGCCCATTAAAGAGCCAGAAGCAGGTATGTTATCTGTTATGCATGCAAATTATAGGGTGTCTGTTTTCCACAATATTATATTTTTAATAATATAAAGATAACATTACTGTTGGTTTAATAGCAGAGTTCACATATAAAGCTGATTTGAAATGTAGTTCAGACCTTAACTATCAGGTATAGAAACAAATTGGGTCAAAGCCATATTGAATTATAAAATGAAAGCATTTTCTTACTTTTAAGTATAAGCCCTTTAACCAACAGTTAATAATTTTCAGATGCTTTTATAGAGATCTGCATTTAACAAACGTGTAATGCATTTGTAACACACATCAGTTTGTATGAAATATGCTGAAGCGCTGAAGTAGGTTCCAGTACCAGCTCCAACATAATTTGTGTGACTCTGGGCAAATCCCTTAATTTCTAAACCCATCTTTGCTCTTATAAAAATAGTGACTTCAAATCAGATATTTAAAAATTATTTTCAATTCTCATTTTTACTTACTCTGGTTCTGTTGCATAGAATACAAAGATAAGCTGCTTTATGTGATTTTGTTTATCATAAATCATCAAATCCTGACCTGAGTCAAATTACATTTGAATTGAGGTTTCATCACTACTAAGAAAATGAACTAACACTTTGCTTGATATTTGTTATTCTGTTGGAGTTCTGAATGCCTGTCCTCGGATTCTGTTGAATTCTGAATTATCTGGCTTTTAAAGAACAATTGCATTTTATTTTTTCTTCCAGTTTTATTGATGTATAATTGACAAAAATGTGAACAATTGAGTTTTATTTTATTTTTTTGCGATACGCGGGCCTCTCACTGTTGTGGCCTTTCCCGTTGCGGAGCACAGGCTCTGGACGTGCAGGCTCAGCAGCCATGGCTCACGGGCCCAGCCGCTCCGCGGCATGTGGGATTTTCCCGGACCGGGACACGAACCCGTGTCCCCTGCATCGGCAGGCAGACTCTCAACCACTGCGCCACCAAGGAAGCCCAACAATTGCATTTTAAATCCTTCCCGGAATGAAGCCTCAGATGACTGAATAATAAAATATCAAGAGACAGTCTAGTCTCTGGTCTCTGTGGGTGATCAAGTAGAGAGTGCATGTAGTCAGTGATGGTCAAGGTGACTGTTAGTAAGATACCTGTGCTGAGCACGCTCCCTGTCCCCACTGTCAGTCTTAATGAGCTACTGTTCCTAATAAAATGTGGATAGTATGATATAATCACCTCTAACCATGTCAAATGTGTGAAAATTTTGCTCCTTGAGGCATCAAATTGTTAAGATTGAATTTCAAAGACCGTAACTGAAGTACTTCCTGAGTAATCAATTTAAGTGTGTTTTACATGTGTGTTTTCCAAATTACTGACCATTAATCACACAGCTTCTGAATTTAAAGGAAGCACTTGATGTTTAGAGAAGAAATTACCCTGCATTAGTCTTCTAAATATTTTCACTTTACATTCCTGGTCCATTCCAGACTCTTTACGTTAAAAGATAGTTTTCAGGCTACTTTCAGGAACCTACTGAACATGGCTAAAATGTACTCATAGGAAGATCATAGCCTTAAATACATAGGCTGTTAAAAAAGATAATAAAATTACATGAGCATCCAATATAAGAAAATAATAACAAGGCAACAAAATAAATCTAAGGGGAAGAGGAAGGGGATTCTTAATAAAAGACAGGTATGAATCATTAGGAAAAGGAAAAATAATACAACTAATAAATCAATGAGATTGCTCTTTTAGAAAATATTTGCGAATAGAAGATCCACTAGTTTAAATAATCTTGCAGAAAACAGACAAAAGGCTAAGTGTACACAATAAGGATTATGAAAAAGACACTAACAGATATTGACTATATTATCTTTCTGTCTATCTAGATATTTGGCTCTCTAGGTTTTTTTCCTTTCTCTCCACCCCACTTCTGTCCTTTTTTTTCTTCCGGACTGTGAGACATGGTACTATTTTCCTTCACAATGTGATGTTACTTTTGATGGTAATGACTTAAAACTAGTGTAACCATATAATTTATTATACAAACTGGAATGCTTTTAGGTGTGTAGAGAGTCACTACTCATAGGAGTATGGATGAAAACAGGGACAAATGGTTAACCTACTACTATGTAAGGGCTAAACTGGCTCATAGAAAGTTTTGTACTTTTCCACAGTAGAGCCAAAACAAATGCAATACTAGCCTTTCTGTTTTCCATTTAAGCAATTCTAAGTGTGACATTACTGTTTTAGATATCCTATATTAAGAATTTTTTTTCAAGTCAAAACATTTAAATGAACTTTTAAAAGTTTCTTTTGTTTCTTAGGTTTTTTATTTGTTGTTTGGTTGGATTTTTACTAAAAGTATAAAAAAATGTTGCTTTCTACTTAAAACTACTTCTGAATGGAAGCATTGGGCTTAATCAGTTCTGAACTTGAACAGTCTCTTTGTTTCTCTGTACCACTAGAAAGAGTGATGTGTTTAGCAAATATTGTTGAAGTGCCTGAAAGTCTACCTTCAAAGTCTCTACAGAAGTTTAACTGTATATAAGCCAAGGGTCACCCTTAGGGTTCTGGTTTTAGTCCATTTTATAAAACTAAGACTGTAGTGTCCTCTGTATCCCTTTAGCGTCATCTGAATAAAGTTCTAACTAATATTCCCAAATGTTATGTTATCTTACAGGTGAAGGGCAACCACAGGTTTAAATGAAGACAAACTGTAACCATGCAGGCTGTTCTTGTGTTGGAAATGTGACTGTAAAATTCTCTCAGTAAAGTTTTGCAGTTTTGTCCAAAGAAGTCTTGCATGTCTTCTGTTAAATTTATTCCTAGGTATTTGATGCTATTGAAAATTGTACCTTTTTTTGGAAACTTTATATTTTGTTTGATCTGGTATATAGAGACCTAATTTTTATGTGTTGTTTTTTCTACCCAGAAACCTTGCTAAAATATGCTTAAGTCCTAAAGTTTATCTTTAGATCCTTTTCAGTGTTCAAAATACATAATCATATCATCTTTGAATAATAATGTTTTGTTCCTGCCATTTTAAACATTACAGCTTTTATTTCCTTTTCTCATTTTAAAGTAGATAGTAGATAGTGGATATCCTTGTTTTTCCCTGATGAGAAATGGAAAATTTTCAATATTTCACCATGGTGTTTACTGTGCTTTTCTTTTGGTAGATACACTTTATCAAAGTCATTCTATTTTATTATTAATTTGCTTAGAGTATTCGTGTTGATTACATGTTGAATTTCACCAAACACTTAAAGTGCATTTATTGAGATGATCATAAGATTTTCCCCTCTATTAATATGTTAATGGGTTGAATTAAATGGATAAGTTTCTATGTTTAAGCCAACTTTATATTCCTAAAATAAACAGTTTGGTCATGAGTAATCTATGTCCTAATAATTTGTTTAGGATTATGTGTGTCCCCATGAGTGACACTAGCCTATACTTTTATTTCATGTACTCTCTTTGACTTTGGTATCAAGGTTATGCTAGCTTCATACAATGAGCTGGGATGTAAAACCTCTTCTATTCTCTAGAGCTTCAAGGCTGTGAGTAATGTGGGGTCAGGCTTTCCTGTGATCAGCTGTTTCTGAATTGCCTTTCTCTTTGAAGATTGGACTTTACTTAAAAGGTAGAGACAGAAGGGGCAGCTCCAGGTTGCCATCCCTTCAAACTTTGTGAGGTGCCCATCTTCCCTGCAAGATACCTCTAATGATGCTGTCACTCTGAAAGCTACCTGCTCCTGTTTCTATGCTGATACCAATCTCCTGTACACAGAAAGTTAAAAGTCACGGCTCTGTTAACTTGCCTAGATGACTTTGATCTGTCCTGTATGGTCACGAATGGCTGACCAACCCTGGAGCTGTGTACAGTTACGACCATAGCTTCATCTATTGAGTTCTATAGATCTATAGATCTATAGTTCTATAGTTCTATAGATCTATAAATCAATCTATAGTTGATTTACTATAAAAACTCACATTTATAGAGTATGTACCATTAGCCATTTTTGTGTGCTAGATTCTGTACATGTATGACCTCATCAGATCCTCACAAAGAAAGTCAGAGTTTTCACAAAATTGAGAATCTCTGACCCCAGTAAAAAGCAGATTGGGGGTTCGAGTTCGAAGTTCAAAACCCTTGCTCTTTTCTCAGAGTAAAAGCTCCTGAAGTGTTGAGTACAGAACTGATGCTGTATATGATGATTTCAGTTATAATGTGATGTTTTTATAAGATTTAATTTAAATTTTAAAAATATATAAAATTGTTTGACTTAAAAGGCTTTGTTCTTCTCTTGAAGGAAGGGTTTCCCAATATGTGAAACACAGACCACATACTGCAGATGAAGCGTTGCCCCAGATGGTATTCCAGACGAAATCATTGATATTAAAAACAAACATTTAAAAATAATAACATGCTTATCTTATAGTGCTACAGAAAAATATAACTAGAACACTAAACCTTTTGGGGACAGTTTGTGGAGAGACAGAGAAAAAAACTTATGCCACAGGCCTCATGGCAAAATGCCACAACATCCCCTGCAAACACCCCTATCCTTCCAAGTTATTCAGAGGTGGGGAGGGAGCAGCCACAAATCTCTATTTCCTCTGCAAAATCCTCCACTGGCCTGATAGTCACAGATCACACTCAGAAGCCCCCAACTGCCTGATTCCAGCCTTATACCCCTATTACTGTATACAATGAGAGCAAGCTACATCTCTGAGCTCCCATTTTTATTTTAACACTCCAAAAAAAGGTTCTGAAGAAAAGACCTTGCTCAGAATCCATCCTGCTTAAGGAATAATAAATGCAATTATTTCTCCCTCTTAATACAGGTTTAAAGATATTTCCTCACCCAAAAGGACTGAAAATCTATGGTTCAAATAAAAAGACTAAACGTAGGGTATCCCCGTTTGCTACAAAATATGTGAGAAGTCCCTAGGCTGTAGAGTTGGATGAAAGGATTAGAATGTAGGTAGAAGAGGGAAAGGGAGCAGGGAAATTGGCTGAGGCCAAACGACTTGGGTCCTACCTATTCTGTCTGCTTATAGGCCATGGCATGAAATAGCCATTGGTTTCGATCCTGCCTCTGACACGCACTGTGTGATGGTGGGAAAGGTATCTATATCCTTTGGTTGTGTTTCTCCATTTCCAAAATAGGGATTAAAATATTTACACTAAAGGATTGCTGTGGTGAAATAAGTGAGGTAGCATATGGATACATATGGTGTTTGTCATGGGGGATATTACACTGGTGGGGCAGAGAAGACACATAAACAAAAGAGCAGTTGAAGTGCAAAGGAGGAACACAGGGATGGAACCTAGAAAAAAAGTGATGAGTGGGGTGGCCACAAAGCAGGAGGAAAACAAGGAGAGGAGACTCGTGAGGGTGAAAGAGGCCAACTGGACTTCCCACACGCACTGATCACTGGGTTCACATACTTGGTTCTGTTGATATAAGGCTGAGTGACATCTATGCCTTACACTTAAAACTAAAATAACCAGATTGGCAGTGTTGTGTTTATTCAAGGAGTATTTATTGAGAGCCTAGTCTGTTCCTTAGCCCCTTTGTATATGGGAAGGCTTTAGCGAATTAGCCAATGCAGCCCCTGGAGGCTGATCTGAGAAAGCAGCAGTGACTAAGGTTCATTATAAATATAAATGTGGGCAGTACACTGGTACTAGATGATTCTGGCAAGAGTGTGGGTAAAGGGCACAAGCTCCCTGTGCCAGAGATTCCCAAGATCACCCTCAGGCTTGATGATCTGTTAGAAGGACTCACAGGACTCAGAAGCTGTTATACTCATGGTTTGGTTTATTACAGTGAAAGGATACAGATTAGAATCAGTAAAGGGAAAAGGTGTATGGGATGGAGTCCAGGAGAAACCAGGTGCAAGATTCCTTTCCCAGGGGTCCCTTCCCAGTAGAGTTGCATGGGGACATGTTTGTATATTCTCCCAGCAATGGTGTGGGACAATACATGTGAAATGTTGCCAACCAGGGACGGTCATCTGAGCCTTGGTGTCCATGTTTTTTTTGGGGGGAGTCAGTCACATAGGCATGCAGAGTTCATGTGACTGATCTCAGTTACTCAGACCATATCTCCCCAGAGCAAAACCAGACAGTCATCATAAATCACATTGTTAGGATAAACTTATTTGATCCTGCTGGTACAGCATGGCCCAAGGTCTCAAACATGCAAAAACTCTTATCAGGCAAAATATTCGAAGGGCTCAGAAGTTATCTCTCAGGAGCCATCCAAGGGCCAATCCCGGAGGCAGGCTTTTCTTTGGTATGTGCAGGATTTGAGCAACCCAGGCCCACTGAGGTAACCCTTTCCTGCACATCCCCCTCTAAGAGAACAGAAGTTTGCAAAGAGAGATTTCCTATGATCTCTTGTTTATAATGTATTATTTCCAATAACCAAATGCTAGTTTCATAATGGTGTAGGGAGGAAAAATATCTTTTTTCTCTATCCTTTGAAGTTCTTGGCTGGGGCTGCTGTAACAAAAGAAAGATAAGAGAAAAGCATATTAATTTGTTTAATATAAGTTTTACAAGACCCGAAGAAGTGGTTAAACCTGAGCATTTTATGCTAGATTTGATGAAGAGTGGGAAGTCCTGGAAAAATGTGATAAGATAAAAAAGAATGTGAGCCGAGTGTAATAAACTAGGGGAAACATTAAGGCCTGTCTGTTCAGATTCTTGTCAGTGTCCCTGTGTCTTGGAGATAAGGATGCTCCTTTCCTCTGGGTAGAGGGAGGGCACCTCTCACATGAGGGTCTTATGACCTGTTTCAGAGAAAGGTCAGAAAATCCTGCCTGTACTTGCCGCTTCTTAAATTCCTTCAGCTGGAAGTATTCAACATGTCAAGGTGCCATATTTTGGAGTAGTGGTTCCTGAACTTCATCATCCTCTAAACTTGATTATCTAGTGTCATCATCACTCAGACAAAACCCCCCAGTCAACCAAGCCAAACCAAACCAAACCCAAAACCAAAGACAAAAAACAATCTTGTCTGAGCCCCTGCCGGGAATCAAGCTCCTTGCTCTGGGCTAGGCAGGCTCTGAGGACATAGGAATGATTGATTCAGGCAGGATATAAGTTCTCAAAGAGCTCAGAGTTAATGAGTAGAGAACCATCCAGAACATAATGATAGAACAACTATGATGAGAGCCATGGCAGGGGAGAGCCAGGGGATGATCAGAATACAGAGGAGAGCCCTGTAACCCAGGTGGTCAGGAATGGCTTCTCGCAGGGGATGATGTGAGTGCTCTAGGTACTGCTTCACTGTAAGTACATTTCAATCTCTCTGTTACTACCCTTATTAAAAAAAAAACTCACTGTTCTATTATCCTCATTTTATAGGTCAAGTAATGGAAGATAAGAGAAGATAAGTATCTTGTTCAAGGTCAAATCACTAGTCCCCAGTGCAGCTAGTTTTCAACCCAGGACTCTTAGAACCCCTATGTACTTCTCATTATAACCATCTATTTGCTTTTAATATTGTCTTCTGTCTTAATTCACATTCACCATACATATGTTTCTTTGCTCTGCTTGTCCCATTAATTCTTTCTCTTTAATTCATCAGGAGTTTGTTTATTTATTTATTTTTACAGCTTTAGTGCCAAACCACCAAAATATTTTTCAAACTGGCTGTACAATTTTGCATTCTCACCAGCGGTGTATGAGGGTTGCTTCACATCCTCATTAACTCTTGGGATGGTCAGTCTTTTTAATTTTAGCTATTCTAAAAGGAGTGTGTGGCATCTTCTTGGGGTTTGAATTTGCATTTCAACATGTTGAGCCTATTTTCATGTGCTAATTTTTCATTCACATTTATTCTTGTCTGTTCACATTTCTTGTTTTATTGGGTTGTCTCTTTTTTGGCTGCATTGATCTTCGTTGCTGTGTGCAGGCTTTCTCTAGTTGCGGTAAGCGGGGGCTACTCTTCGTTGCGGTGCGTGGGCTTCTCATTGTGGTGGCTTCTCTTATCACGGAGCATGGGTTCTAGGTGCGTGGGCTTCAGTAGTTGCAGCATGTGAGCTCAGTAGTTTAGGTGCACGGGCTTCAATAGTTGTGGCACATGGGCTCTAGAGCTCAGGCTCAGTAGTTGTGGGCACACGGGCTTAGTTGCTCTGCAGCACGTGGGATCTTCCTGAACCAGGGATCAAACCCGTGTCCCCTGCATTGGCAGGTGGATTCTTTTTTTTTTTTTTTAACATCTTTATTGGGGTATAATTGCTTTACAATGGTGTGTTAGTTTCTGCTTTATAACAAAGTGAATCAGTTATACATATACATATGTTCCCATATCTCTTCCCTCTTGCGTCTTCCTCCCTCCCACCCTCCCTATCCCACCCCTCCAGGCTGTCACAAAGCAGGTGGATTCTTAACCACTGTGCCACCAGGGAAGTCCCTGGGTTGTCTTCTTTTTTTTTTTAGGATCTACTATTTATTTTTATTTTTACTTGGTATTCTGAAATTTTACAGTAATATCCCTTTGTCTAAGTCGTTATTCATTTGTGTTGGATACACATGGCCTTCATTTCTAAGGCACATTCTTGGATTATTTCTTCGATAATTTTCTCTGCCTTTTCCTCTGTTCTCAGTATCTGGAAAGTTTTAAACTCTAATTCTAGATCACCTTTATTAAGACTTAAAAAAATTGTTTCACTCCTTTTGTCTGTTTATTCAACTTTCTGGAAGATTTGCTCAACTTTTTTTTTCAAGCCTTCCATTGAACGTTTCATATTAGCTACCTGATTTCCAGGAAGTTTTTTGGAAATCTGTATTTTTTCACTTCAATAAAAAATTAAAAAACAAAAAACATCTACTTTTTGGGAATTCCCTGCTGGTACAGTGGTTAGGACTCCACGCTTCCGCTGCAGGGGGCATAGGTTCTATCCCTGGTTGGGGAACTAAGATCCTGCAAGCCTCACAGTGCGGCCAAAAAAAAGTGTACTTTTCTACTTTTTCTTAATTAATGGATGATTAAAATATAAACATACACTTAATCCAATTAAGGTCTCTTTATTGAGTTCTGAAACCAATATTATGGCAAATTCCAACAAAATCTTGGAAATTCATTTTTTTCCCTTCCCAATGGAAGAGTTTACAGAGCACTGAAGTTGTGTGTTGCCCATAGACTTACAAACCCTGGAGTCCCCTAGCCTTGACAATAACCTTTTGTAAAGGACAAAAGATGGCCCATGGGAGCAGAAGTTCTTAGGTTGTATCAACTTTGGAGTGTTTTCAGTGAGTTGAAAGCCAGGGAAAACTGGCTGATGTTTGCTCTTTCCCCCAAGTCACCTGATGACTGTCTTTGATTCAGAAATATAGGTGAAGAGGCACTCAAAGGATGACAGAAAATGCAGGGAATGAGGGAATGTAGGGAGTTGTTTTTTGGTTTTTGTTTTCTTATGGAAGAAGATAAATCCCTGACATCTGGTCAGTTTACACTCAAGTTTACGCATTAAAGGTGTTTGGAAATCTTTTTATTGCTCAGGCTTTGGATCACAGACCTTTGTCAGGAACTGTGTGGCTGGGTCAGAAGTCATGCTGAAGACTGGTGTCAGCCCCCCTCAGCCAGGGCTCCTTAGAGAAAAGATACTTATCTAGGCCCCAGGTAAGGCTTATAGTTGCACAAATTGGTCTATGTCATAGGGACAAAGGCCTCAGGATGACCAGAGACCACCAGATGTGTCTGCTGGGAATCATGAGGCTGAGAATCCGGTGATGAATTCCCCAAAGAGGCACCAGCCCCTCCAGGCTGCTCAGCTCAGGTCGGTCAGGGTCTTGGGCACCTGGAATTGCAGGACAAGCATTTGCAGCAGTTGCGGGTAAGCAGCCTCCCCCTCCTGCACGAAACATTTTGCTCTGGGGTCCTGGTAACAACCACTGCTTCATTTAAACAATTATTTATTTACTTTAAAATTGCGGTTAAAGATACATAACACAAATTTTACCTTTTAAACCATTTTTAAGTGTACAGTTCTGTGGCATTAAGTACATTTACATTTCTGTGAATGATCACTATCATCCATCTCCAAAACTCTTCATTTTGCAAAACTGAAACCCTGTACGCATTACACATGACCTCCCCATTTCCCCCTCTGTCTCTCTTTCACTCCTGATATTGGTAATTTGTCTCCTCTTTGATTTTTGTTTGTTTGTGTTTTTGGTCCGTCTGGCTAGAGTTTTATCAGTTTCATTGATCTTTCCAAGGAACTAGTTTTTAGTTTCATTGATTTTTTTTCCCTCTTGTTATTCTGTTTTCTTGATTTCTTTTCTGTATTATTTCCTTCCTTCAGCTTGGCTTAATTTTGTTTGTCTTTTTCTAATTTCATGAGGTGGAAGCTTAGATCATTGATAGGAGGACTTGATGGAGTTCAGGACATGCTGCTCCCAAATATGGCACCTTGGCATATTGAAAACTTTAAGCTGAAGGAAGTGGAGAAAACAGCAGAAGCAGGGAGGTCACTCTGACCTTCCTCCTGCCCTCTCCCCTGAAACAGTTCATACACCCTCATGTGAGAGGTGCCCTCCGCATACCCAGAGGAAAGGAGCATTCTTATCTCTGAAGACAAAGGAACCCTAATAAGAATCTGAACAAACAGGCCTTGCTAACTTTCCCCCAGTTTACTACACTTACCACATGCTCTCTGACCCTATCATATTTCTCTATGACTGTCTAGGCTTCATCAAACCTAGAATAAAACTACTCAGGTCTGTTTCCTCAGGTCTTCATTTCCTTATGAAGGTTCCCGTGTCATGTAAAATTTATATTAAATGAATTTGCATACTTTTCTCCTGTTAATCTGTCATTTTACTTTTCAGACCCAACCAAGGACCCTAAGAGGGTCAAGGGAAAATTTTTCCTTTCCTATAACCTTCTTTTCTAACATAAGTATTTAATCATAATTTTTCCTCTAAGCACTGCTTTAGGTGCATACCACACACTCTGTTACATTGTGTTTTCAGTGTCATTTAATTAAAAATATTTTCTAACTTGCTTTGTGACTTACTCTTTGATGCACCCATGGGTTATTTACAAGTGTCTTTCATTTTCAGATGTTTGGAAATTTTCCAGGTATTTTTCTGTCATTGATTTCTAGTTTAGTTCCATTACAGCCAGAGAACATACTGTGCATTATTTCAATTCTTTTAAATTTGTTAAGATTTTGCTATGACTCAGAATTTGGTCATATGGACATTGGTTTTCCTTCTTCCACTTATAAGGATCTTTGTGATTACACAGGGGCCATCCAGATAATCCAGGATAATCTCCCCAGCTCAAGGTTCTTAACTTAATCACGTCCTCCAAGTCCCTTTTGCCATGTAAGGTGACACATTCATAGGTTCTGGGGATTAGAATGTGGACATCTTTGCGGGGGTCATTATTCTGTGTATCACACCTCCTTTCCCTCCCGCAAGCCCTTGTGACTGTCACTGTCCCCGGATGGGTCCATAGAGGTGGACACATGGGGCTTACCTCTAAGAGTAGCAAGGTCCCCATCCCACAAGGGAGAAAAATCCAGCAACAGTCGATGGCCTTAAGAATAATAGTGGCCTTTGTCACCTTCTGAGATGGCCCACACTCTGTCTGTGGAGTGTGTTTCTCTCTAAATAAATCCACTTCTTACCTAAAAGTAATAATAATAATAATAGCGACAATGTTGATCATAACAGGTACTGTTTGCACTAGGCTTGCCATGTGCCAGTGCTTTGCATGAGTTATACTTGCCACTGTCTCCATTTTACAAGTGAGAGTCTGAGGCCCAGCAAGGTTCTATGATTTGCGCAGTGTCACGCAGATGGGAAGTAGTAGAGGAGCCAGGTTAGAACTCCAGCTTTCTCCAAAGCCTGTGCCCCTAAGCCACTGCCTCAAGTTATGACCATGACCCCCAGAGGTCAGGGGAGACCTCCTTAGAATGGATCGTTTATGGACCTAGAATTGTAGGATGGATTTTAGGGTTTGCTAGTGGCCAGATCACTACCTTTTATGAACCTACAGAGAGGCTGTTTGACTCCACCTCTCTCTGTGTCTGACTCTCTGATTCTGTCTCTTCTCCTTCCCTCCCTCTCTTTCTCTGTCTCTCTCTTACACATACACACAGAGCATGGTATCTTATACTTGTGGCTTAATCTACATAATTTAGGGGTTATGTATCTACATAACTCAGGGGATGATGACCCTCAGTACACGTGGGGCATGCCTTACCCAAAGCTCCACATTCCTGTCCAGGATAATCTCCTCAGCTCAAGATTCTAGGCCATTAAAGTGGCCTAGTTGTTGAGAGCGAGCGGGAGGCAGCCCGGGAGAGTGAAAGTCTCCTGTGGGCATCTGGGGGGAGGTGGGCAGCAGACCATGAATGGTGCAGGTGTCTGGACAAGGACTTCTGGACACCCCAACACGTGTGTTCCCAAACCTCCCCTCGCCTGCCACCAGGCCTCCCCTTCCACCCAGGGGCCTCTTTAGCCCCCTCCCCCAGCCCTATTCACAGGGCCTCAGTTACACCCTCACCCCATTTGTGTCCTCTCACCCAGCACCCAGTGCTGCCTCAGAGGATCCCTTCAGGACCCTGCCAGCTCCCTGCAAGGGCAGAGGTGTCTTCAGGACACCTCGCTCCTGCCCACAAACAGGGGTCTCTCAAAAAGTCCCTGTGAGGGCAGAACTGAAAATCTCTCCAGGATCCAGATGAAATCCAGACCCAGACCAGGAGTCCAGGGAAGTTCCCGCAGGGCTGGGTGGAAAGGGAGAGGGTCTCTGAGAGCAGGAGTGGGCTGGGTGTCCCGCAGGAGGTAGGATGACAGAGTGCAGGGCTGGGTCTGTGAGGACAGGGAAGGGACCCTGGGAGGGGCTGGGGCAGCATAAGTGCCAGGACTGCCCCAGCTGCTGTCCTCGTGGGCTTTGGCACCTGCCCTAGCTGGATGACAGAGCCAGTTAAGTGCCTTCTCTGGGCCTGAGTGTCCTCATCGCTGACAGGGGTGACAGTGTTTTCTTCCAAGGGGCTTAGTGAGGATTAAGTAGGATGGCACTTAAGAGGTGCTTGGGATCAGCCATAAAAAAGAAGGAAATCCTGGGCTTCCCTGGTGGCACAGTGGTTGAGAGTCCACCTGCCGATGCAGGGGACACGGGTTCGTGCCCCGGTCTGGGAAGATCCCACATGCCGTGGAGCGGCTGGGCCCGTGAGCCATGGCCATTGAGCCTGCACGTCCGGAGCCTGTGCTCCACAACAGGAGAGGCCACAGCAGTGAGAGGCCCAAGTACCGCAAAAAAACAAAAAAACAAAAAGAAGGAAATCCTGCCATTTGCAACAAAATGGATGGCCCTGGAGTGCATTATGCTAAATGAAATAAGTCAGGGAAAGGCAAAGACTGAATAATCTCACTTATAGGTGGAATCTAAAAAACGAAACTCATAGAAACAGAGCACAGATTGGTGGTTGCCAGAGGCAGGGCAGGGGGTGGGGGTTGGGGAATGGGTGAAGGGGCTCAAAAGGTACAAAATTCCAGTCATAACGTAAATAAGCCCTGGGGATCTAGTGTACACACACACACACACACACACACACACACACACACACACTCACACACACACAAAAGCACTAAAAGAAAACAATAAGGCACTGCAGTATGTGGTTATGAGGATGGAACTCTGGATCCACATGGCCTTGGTTCAAATCCTGGCTCCATGATTTCCCAGCTGTGTGACCTCTGGTAGGTTTCTAAACCTCTCTGTTTCCCAGGTGCCTCATTTGTAAAATGGAGAAAACAAAACTACCTAACTCAATAGGTTGTTGTGAGAGTATTACGTAAGTTAATATTTGTAAAGAATTTTGAACAGTTCCTGGAATATAATAAACATTTAATAAGTGCTTGCTAATGAAACAATTTTAAAGCATTGAATTAGGAGTGCAGCCCACAGAAGTTCAAGAAGGGACACAGGGGAAGAAGACATAAAGGTCACCTCACATGTAAAGTGGAGGTGATATCAGCACTACCCTCAAAGTTTATTGCGCCTATTTTGTTACAACTTTCTTAATGTGTTCACTTCGAGAAAGCCCTAGCCTTAGTCCTAGGGCTAAGCCTCCATCCCTTAGCAGGGGGCCTGTCTCCTCCACTCTGGATGGCACTCCTGTTATTGCGCCTCCAAGATTTCCCTGTGGCTCCCAAGGGTACCTTCCCAAAGTGACATGGGACCCCCTTTCCCTGCCATGAAAGGGCCTAGCTGGGTGTCAGTGCCTCATTCTGGGCCCCATGAAGGTCACTCCAGGAGGCCTGACTTCCTGGAGACAGTTAGGATCTGGGGATTCCTGTCCTCCCACTGTCAGTCTGGATAAGCTTCTCATTGTATCTTCATCCAAGTCCTAAAGGTAACTGGCAGCCCACTGCATTTGTGAATAAATGAATGACACTCAAAGGAATGGCTCACCCCCTCCCAGGCTCCTGAGCCAGCCCTCCCCAAGCCCCTCCTCTGAGATTGCCCTGTGAGTGATGTGGAGACAGACCTGTGGTGAACAAAACCCAGTCCCCATTCCTTCCGCAGGAATCGGGCACTAGCCTCTTGGGGTCGGACACTTTTCTCTGCAACACACTTGTTCCACCTGCTGTTCTCTGTTAATAGCGTGTCCTGTAGAAAGCACTCCCCTTGCCCCTGCAGGTACACACAGGTCCCACTCATTTTGTATCATATCCAGTGGATGCTGTGTGTATAACATGAATCCCAGTCATTAATTTTACTCTGCAAGCTACTGGCTATAAATGGTCATTTAGACCACCCCCCCCGCCCTCTCCAATAGTTTGCTCGTATCATCCTTGTGCACATGTGTGAGTGTTTCTTTAGCACACAATCTTAGAAGTGGAACTGCTGAGTCAAAGGGGTCAGTCAACAACCTGAGTGCCTACTCTGTTCCAGACACTGCTCCAGGCGTTGGGGAGACTCAAGGAACTAGAAAGCCACATGTTCCTGCTTTGGTGGAGCTGACATTCCAGTGGAGGATAGTTCCAGTTTTTATTTTGATAGATGCTGCCACACTTGTCCAATTACTGACATCCTCGGCCTACTTCTGGGGCGGGAACTTTAAGGCAGGTGGGTGTACTCTTTTGCCTTTGCTCTCTGCAAGACCTTCCGGGTCAGGGCCTGGGATGGTCCATTTGCAGACGTGGGTGTGGAGTGGAGGGAGACAGGGATGGAAGGGTCCAGGGAGTGGCAGGAGGCTGAGGAAGGAACGGTTCACAGGGCATTTGCATAGAAGCCTCCTTGATCACACCACTAGGGGGCCTACGGGAGGTAGGGATAAGGAGTCGGTAATAGAACCATCCTCTCAGGTTATACCCCTGCGTGAGGCACAGATGGAACAGTCCGTTCTGGGAGGTACCACTGGGTAGGTGGCATCTTTTTTGGAACAAACCACTGCGTGGGTTGGAGGGGACACTAAGGGCCGCTTAAGTGTTTCCGCACAAGCTCCCGATGGAAGCAAGAATGTCAGAACCTTGACCGTTTGCAGCCCCCACCCATCCTCCTGATTCCTATCCGAGTCCCAGGCAGGCACCTTTTATTGGACTGAGGCCTCCACATTGCCCAGGCTTCCTTCGCAGCTTCTCGGCCTCCACCCTACAATTTCTTTACCTTTGAATCGGTGGCTTGAGCATGCAGGAGCAAGCGATTGGATCCACGCAGAGGTGAGCGGGTCTCAAGGTGCGTTTTGGGATCTGATTGGTCAACACGAGTTTTTACCAATCCTGAGCTTTTTCTGTGCTCACAGGGGCATTAGCCCCGCCCCCAGGCGCGTGCCGAACTCCAATTGGCCGGTAATTTGGCGCAGGCGCGATGGCAGCTTGGCCAGAGTTTCGGGATGTGGAGGCAGGGCTTTTGGGATGGAGAATCCGTTCGAATCCTGTGTCCGTGACTCAGTTGGTTCACTTGTCAAAGGTGCTGAAGATTCTCCTGTAGCAGAATTGAAAACTATACCTCTTAGTGCAGCGGTGATGGGGGCCGACCTTGCGTGAGCAGCTGCAGTCTCTTGTTCCCCATTTGCCCCTAAACTCAGTCACAGGCCCAGCAAGCGCTTCTACCTCCTTGCATTCATTCATTCATTCATTCTCTCCATTGCTAAAATTGCATCGTCGGATTTGAGATTTAGGGAAATTTCACAAAAGTTACTTTATTAAGCAGAAATCCTGCCCTGGTGGAAGGCCCATGATCCCTGGACCACAGAGCAGGGCTCCTTAGACAAACCCAGTTTCCAGAAGTTGGTGCTTTTGTGATGAAATATTTTCCCATGTGGGTTTTCTTTTTGCTGTTAATTCCAGAAATACTTTAAGCCTGGAACCAGGTTTATCTTGAAACTGTACTGCAATCTAGTTTTAAAACACAGCAGAAATGTTTATCTAAAGGCAACAACAAACACCTGTGTTTGCAGCATATATTTCCAACATTTTCTCTTGTGATGCATAGAAAAGTGGGGAAAGCTACGTAGTCAAAAAGTAAAAATGTGAAAGTATGGGAGGAAAAGCAAACCCTAAAAGTGAATACAAGCATACACAAATGAACCTCTTTTTTTTTTTAAATTGAAGTATAGTTGGTTTACAATGTTGTGTGAATTTCTGCTGTACAAGAAAGTGATTCAGTTATACATATATATACATTCTTTTTAAAAATATTCTTTTCCATTATGGTTTATCATAGGGTACTGAATATGGTTCCCTGTGCTATGCAGTAGGACCTTGTTGTTGATCTATTCTATATATAATAGCTTACATCTGCTAACCCCAACCTCCCATTCCATCCCTCCCCCAACCTCCTCCCTCTTGGCAACCACAAGTGTGTTCTCTATGTCCGTGAGTCTGTTTCTGTTTTGTAGATAGGTTCATTTGTGTCATATTTTAGATTCCACATATAAGTGATACCATATGGTATTTGTCTTTCTCTTTCCGACTTACTTCACTTACTATGATAATCTCTAGCTGCATCCATGTTGCTGCAAATGGCATTATTTTGTTCTCTTTTATGGCTGAGTAGTATTCCATTGTGTATATATATACCACATCTTCTTTATCCATTCACTGTTGATGGACATTTAGGTTGTTTCCAGGTCTTGGCTATTGTGAATAGTGCTGCTATGAACATAGGGGTGCATGTATCTTTTCGAATTATAGTTTTGTCTGGATATATGCCCAGGAGTGGGATTGCTAGATCATAGGATAATTCTATTTTTAGTTTTCTGAGGAACCTCCATACTGTTTTCCATAGTGGCTGCACCAATTTACATTCCCACCAACACTGAAGGAGGGTAAATGAACCTCACCCTTGATCAAATTGAAAACCCACAGAGAAAAGTGTTCTTCCAGATAACTGTCTCTGGCTGTGTCAGTAGGGCTCCAGTATTCAATTCAATACAGTCTTCAGTATTCAATTTGATCTTCTTTTCTTTTTGTCAGGATTCCTGAATGGTTCCTGTTTGTTTTAATCAGGATGCTGTCATTTATCTGAAGCCAATTTCTCCAAGACAAAGGCAGACTGGATAAACAGCCTGTTTAAATCAGTTACTGGTCTGGAATTTCCTCAGAATACAGGATTCAGAACTGGGTAAGCAGGTGGCTGGAGTAGTCTCACTATCCTCCCAGGTCCCTTCACCATTTCTCCAGCCCCTGGAGTAGCCCAGATCACTCCAGCTGCTGAGGGCCATAACCCAGCGTGGTGCTTGTCATTAACCCTTTCTTAGAATACTACTCTGATCTTTCTCTGCCTTTCCATGTCAAAGTGGCTGCTGAGAAGCCACGATTTGTGGCTGCCTCTACTTATGACAGTCTGCCCCGCTGGCCCCAACATAGCTCTGAAATCCCTGCATTATACTTCTCTTCTGGAAAAAGCATAGAAATAGGACTGTTTACTTTGCTATTAGCAGCTATTAATAGTCTGGTTGATCCAGATTAATGAGTCATTTAGCACTTGTCTATGGGGATGTGACCCACAGGGATAATGAAGAATGGGTCACTTTTGGTGGGCAGGGGAGTTTAATGGGGGAGAAGGTCCTGGAGGTTTGCTGGGGACCCAGGTCACAGTGAGAGTTCACATGGTAAATGGAGGAGAAGGAGGAGGATGCCCAAAGGGAAAGGTGAAGACCTCGAAGGAACATAACATGTTTTACAACGTTACTGAGAAGTGTTCCCTTCCATTTATATTCTTTAGTGTAGCTCCCTCTCTACATGGGCCTCCATGTGTTTCCAAGGAAAGGAACTCAGAAAATAACAGTTTTGCTTGAGATGAAATAAGTAAGAACATCAATTGACCTCACACAGCTCTTAATAAAGAGCTGATTCTTTATTCCATCCAGGAGTTTGTGCTTGTAACACTCCTATACTGTCTGTGAAATCTCTATTAAAGTACAATTTTCAAACATGACGCTGATACAAGTATAGAATGAACACATATGTCACATGTTGTATTCTCCCAAGACAGTTGGGGGCAAGACATTTATTAAGGACCAACACCTGTGACAGAAGGATACAGAAGTGGAAGTGGGCAGAGGGAGAAGTCAAACTGTGATTGAGAGCCTGACAAAGCCTCGGCCAGCCAATCCAGGAGGGAACCCTGGAGTGTCTTAGTCTGCTTGGACTGCTACAACAAATTACCATAGACCAGGGGGCTTCAGCAACAATATTTATTTCTCACAGTTCTGGAGGCTGGAAGTCTGAGATCAGGGTACCAGAATGACTGGGTTCTGGTGAAAGCCTTCTTCTGGGTCGCAGGCTGGCGACTTCTCATTGTATCCTCACCTGGCAGAAAGAGAACCAGCTAGGTGTCTGGCCTCTTTTACAAGAGCACTAATTCCACTTGAGGGTTCCACTTTCATGACCCATTTACCTCCCACAGGCTCACTTCCAAATACCATCACATTGAGATTAGGGTTTCAATACATGAATATGGGTGGGGGGACACAAACATTCAATCCATTGCAGTAAGTAATGCTCATCAGAGTGTCTTGTGTTGGGTGGAGCTGGCTGGGGCTTCATGCCTCCTGTCTCCCTCAGTCACTGCTTGTGTGCTGTCTTGGGGAGGCTATAACCCAGGTGGTTCTCTGAAGCTGAGGCAGATGCCAAAGGAGCTTGAAGCGGGCCTGGGGGGCTCACGTTTGTGTCTGCACAGCCCACCCCCTGTATCACATGGATCTACTTCTCCACATATGATCAGGTGCTCCTCTTCCAAAGTTCTGGTGGGCCTCTTTTCCTGAGGGGTAACTTAGAAGAGGGAGATTAGTGGGATGAACCATAGCCCCTGCCATTGCAGCTGGTCGTGGACAACTATACTAGGAAGGGAAATATCCAGATGTCTTAAGGACTGTTGGACATAGGGTCTGAGTTGACATTGATATCTGGAAACTTTGTGTCATCATGGCCTCACTGTTAGAGTGGGGGTGTTTAAGGACCAGGTAATAAATGGAGTCCTGTCCCAAGACCAGGTCACAGTGACACTTGGTTTAGTTTACGGTGGGGGCACTGAGTCCATGGTCCCAACCCGTGGTCATTTTGCCAGACTTTGAACGTATGATCGGGATTGACATGATGGGCAGTTTGTGCAACTCCTATATTGGTTCCTTGGCCTGTAGGATAAGAGCTATGATAGTGGGGAAGGCTAAGTGGAAACCTCTGGAACGGCCTTTATTCATTTCCTGGGGCTGCTGTAACAAAGTACCACAAACTGCGTGGCTTAAATAATAGGAATTTATCATCTCACGGTTCTGAAATCTAGAAGTCCGAAATCAAGGTGTTGGCAGGAAAGGTTCCTTCTGAGGCTGAGAGAGAATCTCTTTGTGCATCTTCCTAGCTTCTGGTGGTTTGCTGGAAATCTTTGGCATTCTATTTTTGTTTGTTTTTGTTTTTGTTTTGTTTTGTTTTGTTTTGTTTTGTTTTGTTTTGCGGTACGCGGGCCTCTCACTGTTGTGGCCTCTCCCGTTGCAGAGCACAGGCTCCGGACGCGCAGGCTCAGTGGCCATGGCTCACGGGCCAGCTGCTTTGAGGCATGTGGGATCTTCCCGGACCGGGGCACGAACCCGTGTCCCCTGCATCGGCAGGTGGACTCTCAACCACTGCGCCACCAGGGAAGCCCTCTTTGGCATCCTTTGGCTTCTGCTGCATCACCCTGATCTCTTCTTTCATCTTCACATGGCATTCTCCCTTTGTGTGTGTGTGTGTGTCTAAATTTCCCCTTTTCATAAGGTCACAGGTCATATTGGATTAGGGGCCCACCCTGCTCTGGTATGACCTCATCTTAACTAATTACATCTGCAACAATCCTATTTCCACATAAGGCCACATTCTGAGGTACTGGGGGTTAGGACCTCAACATATGAATTTTAGGTGGACACAGTTCAACCCATAACACTACCCTTCACTCATCAAAGGTAGTAAATCCAAAGCAATATTACATCCTTGCGGGTATGGCTGAGATTAGTGCCACCTTTAAGGATCTAAAGGATGTAGGAATGGTGATCCTCATTGTTTATCCATCTAATATGCCAGTCTGGCTCCTGCAGAAACTGACTGGATTCTGAAGGTTGACAGTAGACTGCTCCAAGCTCAACCTAATAACAGCAGTTCCAGTGGCAGCCAGATACGATATCATTGCTAGAGAAGATTAACATGGCCTCAGGTACATGGCCCTCGATTTGTTGAATGCATCCTTTTCTATCCCTATCAGAAAATAAGATAAAAAACAGTTTACAATCACATAGAATGGGCAATAATATTAATTTACAGTTTTGTCCCCAAACTCTTTTAACCCTCCTGCCTTTTGTCGTAATTAGTACAAAATAATCAGGACTGTCTGGCCACTTCACAGAACATCATATTGATTCATTACATCAGTTATCATGTAAGAGACGGCCAGCACACTGGACAACTGGAAAACATGTGCTCCAGAGGGTGGGAGATGAACACTGTGAAAATTCCGGAATCTGTCACATGCTTAAAAATGCTAGGAGTTCAGTGGTCCAGAGTTCAGTTCCAGAACATCCCTTCCGAAATAAAAGATGAATTATTGCATCTTGCATCTCCCGCCACAGAGGAAGGATAGTGCCTGGTGGGCCTCTTCAGATTTTGCAGGCAGGGTATTTGACACCTGGGTTATTGCTTTGGCCCACATGCCAGGTGACATAGAAGGCTGCTGCATTTGATTGGAACCCAGAGCAGGAAAGGGCCCTGTATCAGGTTCAAGGTGCAGTTCAAGCAGCTCTAGTGCTTGGGACGTATGATTTGGCAGACATTAGGCTGTTGGAAATATCAGTGGTGGGAAAAGATGGTGGAGAATTTATAGCAAGCCTCAGTGGGAGAATCCCAACTCAGACTCCTGGGGATCTGGAGCAAGTCCGTGACATCTTCAGTGGAGACTTATACATTAAAAATATGGCCCTGGAAATCCTGACACATGCTACAACATGGATGAACCTTGAGGACATTATGCTAAGTGAAATAAGAGAGTCACAAAAAGACAAATACTGCATGATTCTGCGTATATTACGTAGAACAGGACCTACAGTGTTGCAGACTCCCGTCCAAGTGTTGCTGTTGCTAACAAATCCCACTGAAATCTGCATCCCCCAGCTCATACTCACAATAGGATGTACATTTCCAGGTGAAGACCTTGGCAGAATTTTTTTCTGAGAATTGGTTTTGTTAGAAGTGTGATGGGGGTAAGGTGGAAAGAATATGGCTTCTAACGTCTGAGAGGTGTTCCTGAGGGAAACCAATAAAGCAGGCAAGGGAGGCTCTGACACATAAAGACACACGTTTCTGGTTTTCCAACGTTGTAGAGTTGCCCCTATACAGAGTTTATCTCCTTGAACTTCAACTTGCCTGTCACAAAATTTTTCCATAGGCATTTGCCCTCATTGGGATCTGGTCTATAGATACCCAGTCTCACCAGATTCGCTAGCTTCATAATGCACCTTCTGTATAAATAGTCAGTTGACCCTTGAACAACAGGAGTTTGAACTGCTTGAGTCCATCTAAATGCAATTTTTTGGACAAATAAGTATTACACTACTACAGGGGCCGCGGATGCGGGACTATGCAGATTTTCAAGTGTGCTTGGGGTGGTCAGAGCCTCTAACCCTCCACGTTCTTCAAGGGTCAACTGTATATATTTTTTCATTTTTTAAAAATTTATTTATTTATTTTATTATTTATTTTTGGCGGCATTGGGTCTTCATTGCTGCGCATGGGCTTTCTGTAGTTGCAGCAAGCAGGGGCTACTCTGTTGTGGTGCGTGGGCTTCTCATTGTGGTGGCTTCTCTTGTTGAGGAGCACCGGCTCTAGGTGCGCGGGCTTCAGTAGTTGTGGCTCGCGGGCTTCAGTAGTTGTGGCTTGTGGGCTTCAGTAGTTGTGGCTCATGGACTCTAGAGCACAGGCTCAGTAGTTGTG
The DNA here is from genome assembly GCF_011762595.2 of Tursiops truncatus. Classification (NCBI taxonomy): domain Eukaryota; kingdom Metazoa; phylum Chordata; class Mammalia; order Artiodactyla; family Delphinidae; genus Tursiops; species Tursiops truncatus. The sequence continues at coordinate 86,505,158 of NC_047055.1, read as the reverse complement.
GCACACGGGCTTAGTTGCTCCGTGGCATGTGGCATCTTCCTGGATCAGGGCTCGAACCTGTGTCCCCTGCATTGGCAGCTGGATTCTTAACCACTGTGCCACCAGGGAAGTCCCTGTCAAACTGTATATTGATAAACTTGCTGACTTGTGTATGCGTTTCATGTAAAGTCTCTCTTTTATTATTTTTTTAATTAATTAATTAATTTATTTTTGGCTGCATTGGGTCTTTGCTGTGCGCGGGCTTTCTCTAGTTGCAGCAAGTGGGGGCTACTCTTTGTTGCAGTGTGCGGGCTTCCCATTGCGGTGGCTTCTCTTGTTGAGGAGCACAGGCTCTAGTCGTGTGGGCTTCAGTAGTTGTGGCACGCAGGCTCAGTAGTTGTGGCTCACGGGCTCCAGAGAGCAGGCTCAGCAGTTGGGGTGCACAAGCTTAGTTGCTCCACGGCATGTGGGATCTTCCCGGACCAGGGATTGAACCTGTGTCCCTTGCATTGGCAGGCAGATTCCCAACAACTGCGCCACCAGGGAAGCCCGGAAGGTCTCTTTTTAAAGCATAGATTTACATGTTATAGACTATAAAATATGGATGTTTCTTTACTTTCTAAAATACAATACTTTATTTAGAATTTTAAGATATCCTGTGCCCATTTTATAGAGCCGTAACTATCTTGAAAAATTGTTTGTTGCATAAATATTTTCAATAACTCTGACTGTAATCCTAAAGTGGTTTCTAACCATTGTGACAGGAGAGGAGCTGATCACTGCTATAAACACAGGAATTCATGCATCCTAGTGGCTACTTTAGCCTGAGAGGCTGGTTGCAAAAGTTGCAAAACAACTCCAGAGTCCAACGGCTGTATAGGGGGTGCAGGTGCAAATGTCATGAAAAAGCAGCAACAACAAACTCTGATAAGAGTATTAGGAACAATCATCTTTATTATTTTTATTTATTTATTTAGTTTTTTTTTTGTTTTGTTTTTTAACATCTTTACTGGAGTATAATTGCTTTACAGTGGTGTGTTAGTTGCTTCTGTATAACAAAGTGAATCAGCTATACATATGCATATGTCCTCATATCTCCTCCCTCTTGCGTCTCCCTCCCTCCCACCCTCCCTATCCCACCCCTCTAAAGCACCTTACACCCTAGGTCAGGGTCTCTCAGCCTCAGCTCTACTGACATTTTGGGCCAGATAATTCTTTGTTGTGGGGGTTGTCCTATGCATTGTAGGATGTTTAGCAGCATGCCTGGCCTCTACACACTAGACACCAGTGGCACTTACCTGCTTATGACAATCAAACTTGTCTCTAGATATTGCCAAATGTCTCCTGGGGGACAAAATCACCTCCTTGTTGCCCATTGAGAACCAGTGCCCTAGAGTAAAATGTTCTAAAATGTTTAAATTTTTAAAAAAATGCTTTATTGAGATACAATTCACATACTATACAATTCACTTACTTTTTTATTTTTTTAATTTAATTTTATTATTTTTTTATATAGCTGGTTCTTACTAGTTATTTTATACATATTAGTGCATATATGTCAATCCCAATCTCCCAATTCATCCCTCCCCACCCCCCACCCCAGTTTCCCCCCTTGGTGTCCATATGTTTGTTCTCTGCATCTGTGTCTCTATTTCTGCCTTGCAAACCAGTTCATCTGTACCATTTTTCTAGATTCCATGTATATGCGTTAATCTACGATATTTGTTTTTCTCTTTCTGACTTACTTCACTCTGTATGACAGTCTCTAGGTCCATCCATGTCTCTACAAATGGCCCAATTTCGTTCCTTTTTATGGCTGAGTAATATTCCATTGTATATATGTACCACTTCTTCTTTATCCATTCGTCTGTCGATGGGCATTTAGGTTGCTTCCATGACCTGGCTAGTGTAAATAGTGCTGCAATGAACATTGGGGTGCATGTGTCTTTTTGAATTATGGTTTTCTCTGGGTATATGCCCAGTAGTGGGATTGCTGGGTCATATGGTAATTCTCTTTTTAGTTTTTTAAGGAACCTCCATACTGTTCTCCATAGTGGCTGTATCAATTTACATTCCCACCAACAGTGCAAGAGGGTTTCCTTTTCTCCACACCCTCTCCAGCATTTGTTGTTTGTAGATTTTCTGATGATGCCCATTCGAACTGGTGTGGGGTGATACTTCATTGTAGTTCTGATTTGCATTTCTCTAATAATTAGTGATGTTGAGCAGCTTTTCATGTGCTTCTTGGCCATGTGTATGTCTTCTTTGGAGAAATGTCTATTTAGGTCTTCTGCCCAATTTTGGATTGGGTTGTTTGTTTTTTTAATATTGAGCTGCATGAGCTGTTTATATATTTTGGAGATTAATCCTTTGTCCATTGATTTGTTTGCAAATATTTTCTCCCATTCTGAGGGTTGTCTTTTCATTTGGTTTATAGTTTCCTTTGCTGTGCAAAAGCTTTGAAGTTTCATTAGGTCCCATTTGTTTATTTTTTTATTTCCATTACTCTAGGAGGTGGGTCAGGAAAGATCTTACTGTGATTTATGTCAAAGAGTGTTCTTCCTATGTTTTCCTCTAAGAGTTTTATAGTGTCTGGTCTTACATTTAGGTCTTTTTTTTTTTTTTTTTTTTTTTTTTTTGCGGTACGCGGGCCTCTCACTGTCGTGGCCTCTTCCCGTTGCAGAGCACAGGTTCCGGACGCACAGGCCCAGCGGCCATGGCTCACGGGCCCAGCCGCTCCGTGGCATGTGGGATCTTCCCGGACCGGGGCACGAACCCGTGTCCCCTGCATCGGCAGGCGGACTCTCAACCACTGCGCCACCAGGGAAGCCCACATTTAGGTCTTTAATCCATTTTGAGTTTACTTTTGTGTATGGTGTTAGGGAGTGTTCTAATTTCATTCTTTTACATGTGGCTGTCCAGTTTTCTCAGCACCACTTATTGAAGAGACTGTCTTTTACAGTTCACCATTTAAAAGTGGTTTTAGGGCTTCCCTGGTGGCACAGTGGTTGAGAGTCCGCCTGCCGATACAGGGGACACGGGTTCATGCCCCGGTCTGGGAAGATCCCACATGCCACGGAGCGGCTGGGCCCGTGAGCCATGGCCGCTGAGCCTGTGCGTCCGGAGCCTGTGCTCTGCAACGGGAGAGGCCACGACAGTGAGAGGCCCGCGTACCGCAAAAAAAAAAAAAAAAAAGTGGTTTTAAAAATGTATTTATAAGGTCAAGCAACCATAATCACAATCTAAGTTTAGAACAATTTTGTCCTCCCCCTCAAAGAAACTTCATGCCCGTTGGAAGTCAGTCTCTATTCCCCCCTCCCCAAGGTAACCACTAATCAACTATTTCTATGGATTTGCCTATTCTGGACATTTCATATGAATGGAATCATGCAATGTGTACCTTTTGTGACTGACTTCTCTCACATAGCATAATGTTTTCAAGGTTCACTCACTTTTACAATGTATCAGTTGTTCATTCCTTTCTTTTTGTTTTTTTTTTTTTTTGGCCGCACCGCACAGCTTTCCGGATCTTAGTTCCCCAACCAGTGATTGAACCCCTGGCCACCGCAGTGAAAGTGCCGAGTCCTAACCACTGGACCGCCAGGGAATACCTAGTATTTCATTCCTTTTTAAGGCTGAATAATATTCCATTTTATGGATAAACCACATTTAACTCTTCATCATTTGATGGACATTGGGCTTGCATCTACATTTTGGCTATTATTAATAGTGCTGCTATGAACATTCATGTACAAGTTTTTGCATGGACATATATTTTCATTTCTCTTGAATAAAAGAAATGGAATTGATGTGTCATCTAAAACACTTTTCAAACAGCAAAATCTTCTTTTCAAGATACATTTTATGGGAAACCCCAAAATACAAGATAAATTGAAGTCGAGTACTTGAAGTGAGGTTAGTTGGAGTTCCAGAACCCTGCCTGTACTGCCACTTGACAGCCCTGGTGGCCTTGAGATGTCTACCCAGAGCATGAATGGGGAGAGAGGAGGTGGGGGACAGGGTTCCCAGGAACACAACCTCCACATCTGCACCTTAAAGACTTCCAAGACCTTTCAACAAAATATTTTTTTAATTAATTAATTAATTTTTGGCTGCATTGGGTCTTTGTTGCTGTGCAGGCTTTCTCTAGTTGTGGCGAGCGGGGGCCACTCTTCACTGTGGTGTGCTGGCTTCTCATCATGGTGGCTTCTGTTGTTGCAGAGCATGGGCTCTAGGGCACACGGGCTTCAGTAGTTGTGGCACGCAGGCTCAGCAGTTGTGGCTCATGTACTCTAGAGCGCAGGCTCAGTAGTTGTGGCACACGGGCCTAGTTGCTCCACGGCACGCGGGATTTTCCTGGACCAGGGCTCGAACCTGTGTCCCCTGCATTGGCAGGTGGATTCTTAACCACTGCGCCACCAGGGAAGCCCTCAACAAAATTTTTTTTAAAATGAGTGATTATCAACTAAGCTCAGACCTTGAATCAAGAAGGAACAAAAGCACAAAACAGTTTGGCAATTGCTCTCTGCTTATTTGTGTCTAGGGCACCTCCATGTTTAGTTACCCAAGATGAAACCTTACCCTTCATCTCCTACAGGCCACAAGTCTTGGCTTGAAATGCCTTTCCAGTTTGCTCTTTCCTGTCCAGGCCCAGTTCTACTGTCTGGATCTCTACCTTTGTCTCCTCACTCCGTGATAATCACAGGTCCCTTGTTTGGCTCCCCTGGTTTCCCCTTCTCTGGCCTATTTGCCTGCCTCAGCCAGGCTAAGCTTTGGAACAACATTGCTTTGATTTGGTCTTTACCTTTCTGCCAATGACATGAATTCAATTCAATTCATTCATTCATCAGATATTTATGATGCCCAGAATTTACTGTGCTAGGAGTGCTAGAGGAGTTCTGGATATGCATTAGAGTCCCTGTCTTTCAGTAGGATAGATAAGACAGTTAAAAAATACGCATCTGAGGTGGTATGTGGTAATAGCCATTGGAATGGTACAAGCACAAATATAGTTAGCGATCTTTTCTGGTGGGTGAGATTGGGGATGATTTAGTGACTAGGAAGGCACTGAAGAATTGGTAGAAATTCTTTATATAGAAATGGTAGCAGTGGGACATCTGGTGGAGAGGATGGCATGAGCAAGGGCATAGAAATAGGAAAGCACAGATTCTATTCTGGGAATCATGAGTCAGATAATTAAAGTAGATGAGTAATGAAAGATCAAGTAGTACAGTTATGTAGAACAAAGAGAATGGAAGGCTTTGAAAGCCAGGCTGAGGGGTTTGAATTTTATGTAGTGGACACTGGAGAACAAGTGACCTGGGGTTTCTCTGTTATTATAGCCCCACCCCCCAGCCTATTGTTAGGAGATGCTGTGATGCAGTGAAAGGGTTTTTTCTTTTCTTTTCTTTTTTTAAATTAAATTTTATTTTTTTATTTTTTATTTTTTAAGAGTAGGAAAAGTTTTATTTGAGCCAAACAGAAGACTGTAGCCCAGAAGCCAGCTTCCCAGATTACCTTGAGAAACTGCTCTGAAGAAGCATGGTTTTCAGCACAGTTTTATATCTTGTCAGAAGAAAGAACATTAAACAAGTCAGGGACACATTTCTTCAAGGTTTCAAAAAAACAAACATACCAGCACATACATAACTAATCAGTATGGCCTTGGCACCTAGTAAGAGAATCTTTTTTTTTTAAATTTAATTTCATTTATTTATTTTTTATATAGCAGGTTCTTATTAGTCATCAATTTTATACACATCACTGTATATATATCAATCACAATCGCCCAATTCATCACACCACCACCACCACCACCCCGCCGCTTTCCCCCCTTGGTGTCCATACGTTTCTTCTCCATATCTGTGTCTCAATTTCTGCACTGCAAACTGGTTCATCTGTACCATTTTTCTAGGTTCCACATATATGCTTTAATACACGATATTTGTTTTTCTCTTTCTGATTTACTTCACTCTGTATGACAGTCTCTAGATCCATCCATGTCTCAACAAATGACCCAATTTCATCCCTTTTTATGGCTGAGTAATATTCCATTTTATATATGTACCACTTCTTTATCCATTCGTCTGTCGATGGACATTTAGGTTGCTTCCATGACCTGGCTATTGTAAATAGTGCTGCAATGAACATTGGGGGGCATGTGTCTTTTTGAATTATGGTTTTCTCTGGGTATATGCCCAGTAGTGGGATTGCTGGATCATATGGTAATTCTATTTTTAGTTTTTTAAAAAACTTCCGTACTGTTCTCCATAGTGGCTGTATCAAGTTACATTCCGACCAACAGTGCAAGAGGGTTCCCTTTTCTCCACACCCTCTCCAGCATTTGTTGTTTGTAGATTTTCTGTTGATGCCCATTCGAACTGGTGTGAGGTGATACCTCATGGTAGTTTTGATTTGCATTTCTCTAATAATTAGTGATGTTGACAGCTTTTCATGTGCTCCTTGGCCATCTGTATGTCTTCTTTGGAGAAATGTCTATTTAGGTCTTCTGCCCAATTTTGGATTGGGTTGTTTGTTTTTTTAATATTGAGCTGCATGAGCTGTTTATATATTTTGGAGATTAATCCTTTGTCCATTGATTTGTTTGCAAATATTTTCTCCCATTCTGAGGGTTGTCTTTTCATCTAGTTTATAGTTTCCTTTGCTGTGCAAAAGCTTTGAAGTTTCATTAGGTCCCATTTGTTGATTTTTGTTTTTATTTCCATTACTCTAGGAGGTGGATCAAAAAAGACCTTGCTGTGATTTATGTCAAAGAGTGTTCTTCCTATGTTTTCCTCTAAGAGTTTTATAGTGTCTGGTCTTCCATTTAGGTCTCTAATCCATTTTGAGTTTATTTTTGTGTATGGTGTTAAGGAGTGTTCTAATTTCATTCTTTTACATGTAGCTGTCCAGTTTTCCCAGCACCACTTATTGAAGAGACTGTCTTTTCTCCATTGTATATCCTTGTCTCCTTTGTCATAGATTAGTTGACCATAGGTGCGTGGGTTTATCTCTGGGCTTTCTGTCTTGTTCCATTGATCTATGTTTCTGTTATTGTGCCAATACCATTTGTCTTGATTACTGTAACTTTATAGTATAGTCTGAAGTCAGGGAGTCTGATTCCTCCAGCTCTGTTTTTTTCCCTCAAGACTGCTTTGGCTATTCGGGGTCTTTTGTGTCTCCATACAAATTTTAAGATATTTTGTTCTAGTTGAATAAAAAATGCCATTGGTAATTTGATAGGGATTACATTGAATCTGTAGATTGCTTTTGGTAATATAGTCATTTTCACAATATTGATTCTTCCAATCCAAGAATGTGGTATATCTCTCCATCTGTTAGTATCATCTTTAATTTTTTTCATCAGTGTCTTATAGTTTTCTGCATACAGGTCTTTTGTCTCCCTAGGTAGGTTTATTCCTAGGTATTTTATTCTTTTTGTTGCAATGGTAAATGGGAGTTTTTCCTTAATTTCTCTTTCAGATTGTTCATCATTAGTGTATAGGAATGCAAGAGATTTCTGTGCATTAATTTTGTATCCTGCAACTTTACCAAATTCATTGATTAGCTCTAGTAGTTTGCTGGTGGCCTCTATCGCGTTCTGTATGTATACTATCATGTCATCTGCAATCAGTGACAGTTTTACTTCTTATTTTCCAATTTGTATTCCTTTTATTTCTTTTTCTTCTCTGATTGCCATGACTAGGACTTCCAAGACTATGTTGAATAGTAGTGGCGACAGTGGATATCCTTGTCTTTTTCCTGATCGTAGAGGAAATGCTTTCCATTTTTCACCATTGAGAATGATGTTTGCTGTGGGTTTGTTGTATATGGCCTTTATTATGTTGAGGTAGTTTCCCTCTATGCCTGCTTTCGGAGAGTTGTTCATAAATGGGTGTTGAAATTTTCCAGAAGCTTTTTTGGCCTCTCTTGAGATGATTCTATGGTTTTTATTCTTCAGTTTGTTAATACAGTATATCACCTTGATTGATTTGCGTACATTGAAGAATCCTTGCATCCTTGGGATAAATCCCACTTGATTATAGTGTATGATCCTTTTAATGTGTTGTTGGATTCTGTTTGCTAGTATTTTGTTCACGATTTTTGCATCTGTATTCATCAGTGATATTGGTCTGTAATTTTCTTTTTTTGTAGTATCTTTGTCTGGTTTTGGTATCAGGGTGATGGTGGCCTCATAGAATGAGTTTGGGAGTGTTCCTTCCTCTGCAATTTTTTGGAAGAGTTTGAGAAGGTTGGGTGTTAGATCTTCTCTAAATGTTTGATAGAATTCGCCTGTGAAGCCAACTGGTCCTGGACTTTTGTTGGTTGGAAGATTTTAATCACAGTTTCAATTTCATTACTTGTGATTGGTCTGTTCATATTTTCTATTTCTTCCTGGTTCAGTCTTAGAAGATTATACCTTTCTAAGAATTTTTCCATTTCTTCCAGGTTGTCCATTTTATTGGCATAGAGTTGCTTGTAGTAGTCTCTTAGGATGCTTTGTATTTCTGCATTGTCTGTTGTAACTTCTTTTTCATTTCTAATTTTATTGTTTGGAGTCCTCTCCCTCTTTTTCTTGATGAGTCTGGCTAATGGTTTATCAATTTTGCTTATCTTGTTAAAGAACCAGCTTTTAGTTTTATTGATCTTTGCTATTGTTTTCTTTGTTTCTATTTCATTTATTTCTGCTCTGATCTTTATGATTTCTTTCCTTCTGCTAACTTTGGGTTTTGTTTGTTCTTCTTTCTCTAGTTCCTTTAGGCATAAAGTTAGACTGTTTATTTGAGATTTTTCTTGTTTCTTGAGGTAGGCTTGTATAGCTATAAACTTCCCTCTTAGAACTGCTTTTGCTGTGTCCCATAGGTTTTGGATCGTCGTGTTTTCATTGTCATTTGTCTCTAGGTATTTTTTTATTTCCTCTTTGATTTCTTCAGTGATCTTTTGGTTATTTGGTAAACTATTATGTAGCCTCCATGTGTTTGTGTTTTTTATGTTTTTTTCCATGTAGTTGATTTGTAATCTCATAGCCTTGTGGTCAGAAAAGATGCTTGATATGATTTCAATTTTCTTAAATTTACTGAGGCTTGGTTTGTGACTCAAGATGTGATCTATCCTGGAAAATGTTCTATGTGCACTTGAGAAGAAAGTGTAATCTACTGTTTTTGGATGGAATGTCCTATAAATATCAATTAAATCTGTCTGGTCTTTTGTGTCATTTAAAGCTTCTGTTTCCTTATTTAGTTTCATTTTGGATGATCTGTTCATTGGTGTAAGTGAGGTGTTAAAAGTCCCCCACTAATATTGTGTTACTGTTGATTTCCTCTTTTGTAGCTGTTAGCAATTGCCTTATGTATTGAGGTGCTCCTATGTTGAATGTATATATATTTACAATTGTTATATCTTCTTCTTGGATTGACCCCTTAATCATTATGTAGTTTCCTTCCTTGTCTCTTGTAACATTCTTTATTTTAAAGTCTATTTTATCTGATATGAGTATTGCTACTCCAGCTTTCTTTTGATTTCCATTTGCATGGAATATCTTTTTCCATCCCCTCACTTTCAGTCTGAATGTGTCCCTAGATCTGAGGTGTGTCTTTTGTAGACAGCATATATATGGGTCTTGTTTTTGTATCCATTCAGCAAGCCTGTGTCTTTTGGTTGGAGCATTTAACCCATTCACGTTTAAGGTAATTATCGATATGTATGTTCCTATGACCATTTTCTTACTGTTTTGGGTTTGTTTTTGTAGGTCCTTTTCTTCCCTTGTGTTTCCCACTTAGGGAAGTTCCTTTAGCATTTGTTGCAGAGCTGGTTTGGTGGTGCCGAATTCTCTCAGCTTTTGCTTGTCTGTAAAGCTTTTGCTTTCTCCATCGAATCTGAATGAGATCCTTTCCAGGTAGAGTAATCTTGGTTGTAGGTTCTTCCCTTTCATCACTTTAAGTATATCCTGCCACTCCCTTCTGGCTTGTAGAGTTTCTGCTGAGAAATCAGCTGTTAACCTTATGGGAGTTCCCTTGTATGTTATTTCTCATTTTTCCCTTGCTGCTTTTAATAACTTTTCTTTGTCTTTAATTTTTGCCAGTTTGATTACTATATGTCTCAGCGTGTTTCTCCTTGGGTTATCCTATGGGACTCTCTGCGCTTCCTGGACTTGGGTGGCTATTTCCTTTCTCATGTTAGGGAAGTTTTCGACTATAATCTCTTCAAATATTTTCTCGGGTCCTTTCTCTCTCTCTCCTCCTTCTGGGATCCCTATAATGCACATGTTGTTGCATTTAATGTTGTCTCAGAGGTCTCTTAGGCTGTCTTCATTTCTTTTCATTCTTTTTTCTTTATTCTGTTCTGCAGCAGTGAATTCTACCATTCTGTCTTCCAGGTCATTTATCCATTCTTCTGCCTCAGTTATTCTGCTATTGATTCCTTGTAGTGTAGTTTTCATTTCAGTTATTATATTGTTCATCTCTGTTTGTTTGTTCTTTAATCCTTCTTGGTCTTTGTTAAACATTTGTTGCATCTTCTCTATCTTTGCCTGCATTCTTTTTCCGAGGTCCTGGATCATCTTCACTATCATTATTCTGAATTCTTTTTCTGGAAGGTTGCCAATCTGCACTTCATTTAGTTGTTTTTCTGGGGTTTTATCTTGTTCCTTCATCTGGTATATAGCCCTCTGCCTTTTCATCTTGTCTCTCTTTCTGTGAATGTGGTTTTTGTTCCACAGGCTGCAGGACTGTAGTTCTTCTTGCTTCTGCTGTCTGCCCTCTGGTGGATGAGGCTATCTAAGAGGCTTATACAAGTTTCCTGATGGGAAGGACTGGTGATGGGTAGAGCTGACTGTTGCTCTGGTGGGCAGAGCTCAGTAAAGCTTTAATCCCCTTGACTGCTGATGGGTGAGGCTGGCTTCCATCCCTGTTGGTTGTTTGGCCTGAGGCAACCCAACACTGGAGCCTACCTGGGCTCTTTGGTGGGGCTAATGGAGGACTCTGGGAGAGCTCACGCCAAGGAGTACTTCCCAGAACTTCTGCTGTCAGTGTCCTTGTCACCACGGTGAGCGATAGCCACACCCTGCCTCTGTAGGAACCCCCCCAGCACTAGCAGGTAGGTCTGGTTCAGTCTCCCCTGGGGTCACTGCTCCTTCCTGTGGGTCCTGATGTGCACACTACTTTGTGTGTGCCATCCAAGAGTGGAGTCTGTTTTTCCCAGTTCTGTCGAAGTCCTGCAATGAAATCCCAGTAGCCTTCAAAGTCTGATTCTCTAGGAATTCCTCCTCCCATTGCCGGACCCCCAGGTTGGGAAGCCTGACGTGGGGCTCAGAACCTTCACTCCAGTGGGTGGACTTCTGTGGTATAAGTGTTCTCCAGTCTGTGAGTCACCTACCCAGCAGTTATGGGATTTGATTTTACTGTGATTGCGCCCCTCCTACCGTCTCATTGTGACTTCTCCTTTGTCTTTGGATGTGGGTATCTTTTTGGTGAGTTCCAGTGTCTTCCTGTCGATGACTGTCCAGCAGCTAGTTGTGATTCTGGTGTTCTTGCCAGAGGGAGTGAGAGCACGTCCTTCTACTCCGCCATCTTGGTTCCTAATCTTAAATTTTATTTATTTATTTATTTTATACAACAGGTTCTTATCAGTTATCTACTCTATACATATCAGTGTATGTATGTCAATCCCAATCTCCCAATTCATCCCAGCATCACCACACTTTTTATTTTTAATTTTATTTATTTATTTATTTTTATACAGCATGGTCAGTGAGAGGGTGTTGACGAGAAGTTTGGAGGAACCCATGAACTCTTGTCATGAACTCCCATCATAATTTCTTACAGTTCCTTTATCTCTTTGGTCCTGGTTTTCCTTGTTAATAAGTCAAAGGCTATTGGACAAAATGATCTTCCCAGCATCTCTACTTCTGACAGTAAGCATGGACCAAGAAGCCCTGATGCTACTTGAAGAGTTGAGGCTAACGGCTGTGGGAAGATGGCGAGGATCATCTGTGGGATTTCCATGGAGAAATGAGTCCTTTGGAAACACTAGAAAATAAAACCATTTCTCTATACTATATCCAGGTTCCCTGTTGCACATCTTTTTCTTTTTAGTGGCTTCCTTTCCACCTTCAATCTAGAAGGCTGTAAAATTCTTCAGGGATGAAGCACATGTGCTTTGCTTCATCTTCGTACCCCTAGGGTATAGCACAGTGCCTGGCCCTTAGCGTCTCAGTAAGACTCTGCTATATGAATAATTTCTTCCAGCCTCCATCAAAATCCACTCTCAAGAAGGAAATATGTAAGCAAATTCATACTAAGGTATAAATGGCTGATAACCATTTAAATGATGGCCCATATACTAATAGGAATTTTTCTTATAAGGAATGAAATAGCCCTTTGCTAAAAACAAAATCCAGTTCTAATAGTGGCATACATAGAACTGAAGGAGGTGTCAGGATGGTTGCAGTGACATTTCCAGCTGGCTTTCTAGTCACTATTATCATTTTCTCCTAAAAGGACCCCTCAATTCCCACCTCAAGGCTAAATCTTGCCTCATTCTCTATAACAAACACTGTCTGTTCACAGTGAAAACTTCTGGAGCCCTGCTTTAACATTCTGGACTCAGCGTTGGGCTCTGCTTGCTTCTAAATTGGTTCTGGATCTTTCTAGTCCATTTCACAGAACTAGACTTTTGTCTCGCTTCTTCAGCCTGAATATCTACCATGACGATATGTCTTCTCCCCTGGATGCTCTCAGATTAGAACTCTGTGTTTGTCTCTTTCCAGTATGTCCTAACATCTTTTCCCAATCTGATTGCCCATGAGGTCAAGTTTTGGCTTCTGTAGCTAGTTTAGTACCCGAAGTCTTGCTCTCTGTTGTGCCCTCCCTTCATTCAAGCACTATGCCTAAGAGGGAGGTGGATGCCGGTTGGCCAGTTTAGGTCACAGGAGGCCCAGCCCTGTGGTCAGGAGGGGCAGATGGTTTCAGCTCCAACCAAACTGCAAGGATGATGGGTTCTCTGCAGAATAAAGGGGTTCCCATACCAGAGCAGGACAAAGAGAGTCTGAGCTAGAACAATCACAGTCAGATATCCATTTTAGGGATCAGGTGAGTAAAGGGGCTGTGTTGCATATTTGCCTAGATCCCCAACACCTTTTTGCTCACTTCAGTGAGAATGTAAAGGTAAGAGTTGGGGCAGGAGTGGTGGTAAGGAATCATGCTGGGTCACATCTCCGTGTGAAAGAGTTTGTTCCAAATGTTCCCCTTGTGCTCCTCTTGACCCAGGTCATAGAACACTTTGGAGAGCAAGTCAGAAAGCCTAAAATGGGAGAGTCTCAAAATAGGGCAGAGAGGAGTATCAAGAGCCAAGGAGATACTCCCAGCCTGCTCTACAGCATGACCCTAGGCCAAGGGCCAGCCTGAGGATTACCATGTCTGCATGCCAATGGACGCTAGGTTCTGGCACTCATCTCCGAGCAGCCGAGCATGTGTGGGGGTCTTTCCTTCCCTGTTTATCTGCTTCCTCTCTCCTGAGTGCCTTTCCACTCGAAGAGCTATCCACAGCGTTTTCCTCAGAAGGCTCCTCTCTCCTCGGGCAAGGTGGCTTTGTCCCCTTGACCCCACAGAGTAGGCTCTCCAAGGACAGTTGTGCTTAACACATCTGGACAGAATTCACAATGACACCTTGACAAATGATGCCATTTCACTGAAAAGCATTGTCTTTATGCCAACCTAAGGGCAGAAATGAAACTCTAAACCAACACAAGCACATTCCAAGTCAGTAGTATCATGAAAAAGGACCGTATCATAAAACATTTGTGTATTGTAGCTTAAATTCAACCACAGTAGGTCGTTTTAGCTGTTTCCAGGGGACAGGTTTTGCATAACAAGAAGCTGAATACTCTCTTCTCTTCCCATCTCTTCTCTTCCCACCAGAAGCGCCGTCCCCACCAGTTTCTAAGAGCCAACCTGTCATTAGCTTCAGCAAATGAATAATGATCCTCAGTGGCTGTGATCACTTCAAGGTTTTCCTCTGATCGTATCCTTCCTAGTCTTTGAAAATCATAATTACCCCTCTTGTGTGCGTTGCTTAATGCCTATGACTTTGCAATTAGTGTTGAAGGAAGGGACCATCACACCTATGCATCCATCAAGCTGTCAGCAAGTATGTCTCTCCAGGCTCCTTTAATACCTTCTGTCAAAGAGCTTCTTGCTTTATTTCACAGGTGCTTCTCTGCTTTTTCATGTACCAGCTCCATTCTTGGCCAGGCTCTATAAAACAGCAATTTGAGTGTAAGAAATACTGCTCACCAGAAAGCTCTTCTTGGTCACAATGCACATATTTCCCTTTCCTCAGCCCCTCACCCTTGGTCTCCCCAGACAAACTCTTGTTCCCTCCTCAAACTCTGTGGCCTGGCTTTAGCCACCAGTAGCTGAGACTGTGTCAGCAGTTAGACTGACATTTTCCCCACCTCTGGCATTCAGTTGTAACAGTGATCTCTGTCTCCAAATTAATGACCTGCTGTTGTCGGAACCAGAATCCTTCTGAACGGTGGGGTTTCTCCTGCCTTGATGTTGGGACATTCACAAGTACCCCTCAAGAAAAATGGAATGATGTTTACTATGTGTTTCTGTCTGTTCTGCAGGGGAACAGCTTCTCAGTGACTCTTAAAGCCTGGTGTCTTAGAAGCAAAAATCTAGACCGACAGGAGGAGCCTGTTGAATGCTAAAGAATTTGGAGACTCCTGTCTCTGATTCAGATGCCTTTCTGTCAAAAGCTCAGACCCTATATGTGTGTGTGTGTGTGTGTGTGTGTGTGTGTGTGTGTGTGTGTATACACACATACACATACATACACATATACACAATGGAATATCACTCAGCCATAAAAAAGAATGAAATAATGCCATTTGCAGCAACATGGATGCAAGTAGAGATTATCACACTAAGTGAAGTAATTCAGAAAGAGAAATACAAATACCATATGATATCACTTTTATGTGGAATCTAAAATATGACACGAACTTATCCACGAAACAGAAACAGACTCACAGACATAGAGAAGAGACTTGTGGTTGCCAAGGGGGATGGGGGAGGGGGGAGAGATGGAGTGGGAGTTTGGGATTAGCAGATGCAAACTATTATACATAGAATGGATAAACAACAAGGTCCTTTTGTATAGCATAGGGAATGATATTCAATATCCTGTGCTAAACCATAATGGAAAGAATATGAAAAAGAATGTATATATATGTATAACTGAATCACTTTGCTGTACAGCAGAAATTAACACAGCATTGTAAATCAACTATACTTCAATAAAATTTAAAAAAAAGCTCAGACCCTAAATCCTTCATCAATCCCAAGCTGCTCTAATCATCCAAGCTTGCAATTATGATACTTTTTATTATTTTTTTTGTTTTTGTGGATTTATTGTACAAATTAAGCACTGATAAATATTTATAAGACATGGACTAACAAATAGTATTTTATCCTCTTTATTCTAGGTTATTATAATTTTACAATCATATCTTTATTTTTAGACTTCATGGGATAGTATAACAAAAATAAATTCTGGCAATGAAAATGAGCTGTGTTTCAAACCTCCATATGCAAACTACCATACCTCCTTCCAACTGTGAATAAGAAATGTTATATTATGCATGAAGCCTTTCATATAATGTTTTGATATAGTTACAATTCAGGTATTCATAACTATGTAAAGCACTTATTAAAATTGTGAGGGTCTCCTAGGAACTGAATCTGGGGAAGGATAGGATGGGGGGACACACACAGTGAGAAGATTTCCCCTTTTGGCATCACTACAATTATGATACTTTTGAATTCTTCTTTAGCCCATTTATTCCCAGCTACTACAGAACAATGGCATGACTCCTGTTCTTCATAGGGGAAATTTAGGCACCCAGCAAGCATCAGGCAGATGTGGGAACAGAGCAAACTTTGTGAATTGCAGGCTAACTTCTGTCTTGCCACCTCTGTGTGTGGATGAGGCCGATGGACCTCGGCAGAGATATTGAGACAGGGCTGGCTAATGTTGGACAAGCATTTGAAGAGAAGGTGGTGGTTGGTACATGCACCCCTCCTTGTGAGGTCCTCCCCCATTTCCTGGGGCTCCCTCCTTCTGTCTCCTGAAGCACCCCTGATACAATCCAACATGCCCTCAGGGCAGGAAATGACCTAACAAAATGAGCTGGATAAAGCTATAGCTGGAAAGCAATTGCTTAAGGATTTTCCCCACTGAGGGATATTTACAAGACCAAAAAGACTTTTCTGGGGATGTATTTCTTAAAGTTAAAAAAAGTTATTTTGAAATAATTATATACTTAGAGGAAATTGCAAAAATAGTACAAGTTCATCCTTCACCCAGCTTCCCCCAATATCACAGCTGTAGTATAATATCAAAATTAGGAAACTGACATTGGTACATTACTCTTAATTAGACTACGGACCACATTCAGTTTTTAGCATTCAGTTTTCACCATTAAAAAAACCCTGTGTGTGTGTGTGTGTGTGTGTGTGTGTGTGTGTGTGGTTCTGTGCCACTACCACAAGCAAGATACAGAAGTGGTTCCCATCACCACAAAAGAACCACCTAATATTACCTCTTTGTACGTATTCACTCTACCCCCAACTCTTCTCCAGACTGGCTGCACCATTTTACATTCCCACTAGCAATGTGCAGAGATCCAATTTGTCTGTGTCCTCACCAGCATTTGTTATTTATCACTATTTTTTATTTCAACTGATATCTCATTGCAGTCTTAATTTACATTTCCCTAATGGCTAGTGGTGTTGAATATCTTTTCAGACACTTATTTGCCATCCATATCTCCTCTTTGGTGAAATGAATGTTCATGTCTTTTGCCCAGTTTCTAGTTGGATTGTTTCCTTTTTTTTATTGTTGAGTTCTGAGAGTTCTTTATATATTCTAGATATAAGGCCTTCACTGGGTATGTGGCTGGCAAATATTTTCTTCCAGTCTGTAACTTGTCGTTTCATCTTCTTAACAGTCTTTCAATGAAACAAATGTCTTTAATTTTGATAAAGTCCAATTCATCAATTTTTCCTTTTAAGGACTGTGCTTTTCACGTCAAGTATAAGAACTCTTCACCTAGTCCTAGGTCCCTAAGAGTTTTTCCTATATTTTGTTTCTAAAAGTTTTAGAGTTTTACATTTTACATTCACTCCTTGATCCATTTTGAGTTGATTTTTGTAAGGTTTCAGGTTTAGGTCAAGGTTCATTTTTTTGCTTATGAATATCTAATTGCTCCAGCACCATTTGTTGAAAAGGCTATCCTTCCTCCATTGGATCGCTTTTGCATCTTTGTCAAAAATCAGCTGGCTGTATTTGTGTGAGTCTATATGAGATTTTGATTTTGTTCCATTGATCTATGCCCATCTCCCTGCTAAGACAATAACTACCTTGATTACTGCAGCTATATAGTAAGCCATCAGGTATGATCCCTCCCAATTTACTCTTCTTTTTAAAGATTATTTTAATTTAATATTTAAAAAATTAAAAATTAGGTATGTCTTATTTAAAATTTTATTTTAATATTGCTATTCTAGGGCTTGTACCTTTCCATATACATTTTAGAATAAGCTTGTTTGTGTCTACAAAAGAACTTCAGTAGGAATTGCATTAAACCTATAGATCTATTTGGAGAGAATTGACATCTACAATATTCTCAGTCTTCCAATCTATGAACATATGTTTCTCCATTTATTTAGGCCTTTGATTTCTCTCAGCAGCGTTTTGTAATTTTCAGCATACAGATCCTGTACATGCTTTTAGGTTTATATCTATTTAATTTTCTTTAGCACACACCATAAATGGTATTTTAAAAAAATATATATATATATATAAATTTATTTACTTATGGCTGTGTTGGGTCTTCATTGCTGCCCGTGGGCTTTCTCTAGTTGAGGCGATCAGGGGCTACTCTTCATTGTGGTGCATGGGCTTCTCATTGTGGTGGCTTCTCTTGTTGCGGAGTTCAGGCTGTAGGCACGCGGCCTTCAGTAGTTGTGGCATGCAGGCTCAGTAGTTGTGGTGCACGGGCTTAGCTGCTCCGCGGCATGTGGGATCTTCCCGGACCAGGGATTGAACCCATGTCCCCTGCATTGGCAGGCAGATTCTTAACCACTGTGCCACCAGAGAAGGCCCTGGTATTGTGTTTTAAATTTTTGTTTCCACAAGTATGTTGTTAACATATAGAAATGCGATTGATTTTTAAGTGTTGATCTTATATTCTGAAACCTTGCTGAACTCATAAGTTCTAGGAGGGTTTTTGTTTTGTTTTAGATTCCTTGGGATTTCGTACAGTATAGATATCTGCAAATAGGGACAGTTTTATTTTTTCTTTTAAAAAATATGTATCTCTTTTATTTATTCTATTTTTTGGGTGTTATTTCACTGGCTAGAACTTCCAGAAGAATGTTGAATGAGAGTGGTGAGATGCATACATCCTTGCCTTGTTCCCGATCTTAGAGGGGAAGCATTCAGTCTTTCACAATTAAATAAAATATTAACTGTAAGTTTTTGTAAGTACTGTTTACCAAGCTGAGGAAATTTCCTTCTATTTCTAGTTTTTTTGAGGGTTTTTTTTTTTAAATCATGAATGAATGTTGGATTTTGCAGATGCTTTTTCTGCCTCAATATCTCTTCTTGGTGAACTGATCCTTTTATCATTATGTAATATCCCTCTTTGTTTCTAGTAATTTTCTTTGCTCTGGAGTCTAATGTTAATATAGGCAGTTCTGCTTTTTAAAAAGACATAATGTGTTGTACATATTTTTCCATTCTTTTACTTTTCTGTGGTTGTATTCGAAGTGAGTTTCTTGTAGATAGGATATGGTTTGATTAAATTTTTTAATCCACTTTGCTAATCTGTCTTTCAATTGGTGAACTTAAACTGTTTATATTTAAGGTAATTACTGATAGGTTAGGGCTTAAGTCTGCCATTTTATTATATTTACATAGTCATAAATATGTCAACACCGAATATTGCTTTAGCCCCAAACCATGTAATACCTATGCTGGGAAGGTGGAAGAGAAACTTTTGTGTGCAGAATGCTGGAAGAGGAGAGGTAGATCATTGTCTTCTGTAGTAGGAAGTCAACTCACAATAAATAAAATTGAAAATAAATAAGAAATATCAGTATAATGATAAAAGATGTAAATAATTTAAGGGAATAGTTAAAAGGGTTGAATATGGGGCGTCCATGGTGGCACAGTGGTTAAGAATCCACCTGCCAATGCAGGGGACACTGTTTCAAGCCCTGGTCCGGGAAGATCCCACATGCTGTGGAGCAACTAAGCCCGTGCCCAACAACTCCTGAGCCTGTGTACCACAACTACTGAGGACCACGTGCATAGAACCCATGCTCCACAAGAGAAGCCACCACAATGAGAAGCCTGCACACCGCAATGAAGAGCAGCCCCCGCTCGCCTCAACTAGAGAAAGCCCGTGCGCAGCAACAAAGACCCAATGAAGCCAAAAATAAATAAATAAATAAATAAATTTTTTAAAAAAAGAGTTGAATGTGGTTGCCTCTGGGGAATGAGGATCAGGGATGGGAAGGGGTAGAGCAAGAAATTTCTTTCTTAAAAAGCTTTGTAGTAAGTACCATTTGACTTTTAGAACTTTATATCTATATTGCTTGATAAAAATATAATTAGTAAATCTAAATTTAAGAAATACTCAAGTCTTTCTTAGTGCAGTTTTCATCAACCCTAGCTGCCCACTGGAGTTGCCCAGGGGAACTTTTTAAAAATATGAATTTTCAGGCCCCAACCTATACCAATTAATTGGGTCTGGGGTTCAGGCATCAATATTCAAAAATTATTTCCCAGGTTATTTGAATGTGTATCTAGGGTTGAGGATGGCTGGTTTAGAACATATATTAACAGTAGACCTTTGGTAAAATGTTAGCGGCAGTGAGAAAGGTAAAACACGAAGCTCTTACCATCTTCAAGTCAACCCATTTATTGGAGATTGGTAGATCATACACTTTTGGGAAACCTTGCTTGAGAGAAATCAAACACAAGCTTGTAGATGGTGAATCAAACACATATTTGTAGATGGTGAAGCAGAGAGAGCTAAAGGGCATTAGAACTGCAATTTTGGGCCTCTGGGTTT
The DNA here is from genome assembly GCF_011762595.2 of Tursiops truncatus. Lineage (NCBI taxonomy): Eukaryota > Metazoa > Chordata > Mammalia > Artiodactyla > Delphinidae > Tursiops > Tursiops truncatus. The sequence goes on along the minus strand of NC_047055.1, from coordinate 86,485,036 downwards.
AATTCATGTGATTAAAACTAAACAGAGGCTATGACAATTACATTTTCTCAGTCCATAGAGGAAAGCAGAAGAGAAGGAAAGAAGAAAACATAATTCCTAAATTTAGGGTATTTTATAGTCCTTACAATATGACCTGATATAGGTTATTGTACAAAGTGGCCCATGATACATTCTCAACTCATCTATTTGGGCCTCCATCTCCTTTTGGCAGTCATAATTAATGGACTAAGATACCAAGATAGAAGACATTGAAGCTGTGTCTGCAGATGAATATGGGACAATGACAAGAAACACGGAGAAGGTCCATTTTGTACAGGTGTCCAGAAGCATGTACATTCAGGAAGGCTTCAAAAGTTAAAAGATATGCTTCACTCATCACAAGAGGTAACTAGAAAATGTGCCCCTAAAGGGAATTATAGGATTTTTAAAAACTGTACAATTTATTAGGCTTTTTTTAGTATATTCACAAAGTTGTACTACCATCACTACTACCTAATTGTAGAACATTTTCATCCTCCTCTAAAGAAACCCAGTACCCATTAACAGTTATTTCCCCTTCTTCCCTCCTCCCAGGCCCTAGCAATCACTAATCTATTTTCTGTCTCTATGGATTTGCTTATTTTGGTCATTTCATATAAATGGAATCATAAAATGTGTAGTCCTTTGTGCCTGGCTTCTTTCACTTTACATAATGTTTTCAAGGTTCACCCATGTTGTGCCATGTATTAGTACTTGATTCTTTATTATGGCTGAATAATATAACGATATATGACATTCTGTTTATCCATTCATCAGCTGATAGATATTTATGCTATTTCAACTTTTTTTTAGTGATTAATTGAAACTCATTTATTGGTTCTGAGGAAAAAATGTGATATTTTTCTCCATTTAAATAATCATTTTTGTTTCTGCTATGGTTTTTGTTACAGATGTATTTTTTAAAAAATATCTTTATTGGAGTATAATTGCTTTACATTGTTGTGTTAGTTGCTGCCGTATAACAAAGTGAATCAGCTATACGTATACATCTATCCCCATATCCCCTCCCTCTTGCGTCTCCCTCCCACCCTCCCTATCCCACCCCTCTAGCTGGTCACAAAGCACCAAGCTGATCTCCCTGTGCTATGCAATTGCTTCCCACTAGCTATCTATTTTACATTTGGTAGTGTATATATGTCCATGCCACTCTCTCACTTCGTCTCAGCTTACCCTTCCCCCTCCCTGTGTCTTCAAGTCCATTCTCTATGTCTGCCTCTTTATTCCTGTCCTGACCCTAGGTTCTTCAGAACCGTTTTTCTTTTTTTTATAGATTCCATACATGTGTTAGCATATGGTATTTGTTTTTCTCTTTCTGACTTACTTCACTCTGTATGACAGACTCTAGGTCCATCCACCTCACTACAAATAACTCAATTTCATTTCTTTTTATGGCTGAGTAATATTCCATTCTATATATGTGCCACATCTTCTTTATCCATACATCTGTCGATGGACACTTAGGTTGCTTCCATGACCTGGCTATTGTAAATAGTGCTGCAATGAACATTGTGGTACATGACTCTTTTTGAATTATGGTTTTCTCAGGGTATATGCCCAGTAGTGGGATTGCTGGGTCGTATGGTAGTTCTATTTTTAGTTTTTAAGGAACCTCCATACTGTTCTCGATAGTGGCTGTATCAATTTACATTCCCACCAACAGTGCAACAGGGTTTCCTTTTCTCCACACCCTCTCTAGCATTTATTGTTTGTAGATTTTTTTTTTTTTTTTTTTTTTTTGCAGTACGAGGGCCTCTCACTGTTGTGGCCTCTCCCATTGCGGAGCACAGGCTCCGGACGCACAGGCCCAGCGGCCATGGCTCACGGGCCTAGCCGCTCCGCGGCATGTGGGATCCTCCCAGACCAGGGCACGAACCCGTGTCCCCTGCATCGGCAGGCGGACTCTCAACCACTGCGCCACCAGGGAAGCCCCTGTTTGTAGATTTTTTGATGATGGCCACTCTGATCATGTGTGAGGTGATACCTCATTGTAGTTTTGATTTGCATTTCTCTAATGATTAGTGATGTTGAACATCCTTTCATGTGTTTGTTGGCAGTCTGTATATCTTCTTTGGAGAAATGTCTATTTAGGTCTTCTGCCCATTTTTGGATTGAGTTGTTTGTTTTTTGATATTGAGCTGCATGAGCTGCTTGTAAATTTTGGAGATTAATCCTCTGTCAGTTGCATCATTTGCAAATATTTTTCTCCCATTTTGAGGGTTGTCTTTTCATCTTGTTTATGGTTTCCTATGCTGTGTAAAAGCTTTTAAGTTTCATTAAGTCATTTCTGTTTTTATTTCCATTTCTCTAGGAGGTGGGTGAAAAAGGATCTTGCTGTGATTTATGTCATAGAGTGTTCTGCCTATGTTTTCCTATAAGAGTTTTATAGTGCCTGGCCTTACATTTAGGTCTTTAATCCATTTTTAGTTTATTTTTGTGTATGGTGTTAGGGAGTGTTCTAATTTCATTCTTTTACATGTAGCTGTCCAGTTTTCCCAGCACCGCTTATTGAAGAGACTGTCTTTTCTCCAGTGTGTATTCTTGCCTCCTATATCAAAGATAAGGTGACCATATGTGCGTGGGTTTATCTCTGGGCTTTCTACCCTATTCCATTGATCTATATTCCTGTTTTTGTGCCAGTACCATTCTACCTTGATTACTTTAGCTTTGTGGTATAGTCTGAAGTCAGGGAGCCTGATTCCTCCAGCTCCGTTTTTCTTTCTTAAGATTGCTTTGGGGTCTTTTGTGTTTCCATACAAACTGTGAAATTTTTTGTTCTAGTTCTGTGAAAAATGCCATTGGTAGTTTGATAGGAATTGCATTGAATCTGTAGATTGCTTTGGGTAGTAGAATCATCTTCACAATGTTGATTCTTCCAATCCAAGAACATGGTATATCTGTCCATCTGTTTGTATCATCTTTAATTTCTTGCATCAGTGTCTTATAGTTTTCTGCATACAGGTCTTTTGTCTCCTTAGATAGGTTTATTCCTGGGTATTTTATTCTTTTTGTTGCAGTGGTAAATGTGAGTGCTTCCTTAATTTCTCTTTCATATTTTTCGCAGTGTATAGGATTGCAAGAGATTTCTGTGCGTTAATTTTGTAGTGTATAGGAATGCAAAAGATTAGTGTGTAGGAATGCAAGAGATTTCTGTGCATTAATTTTGTATCCTGCTACTTTACCAAATTCATTGATTAGCTCTAGTAGTTTTCTGGTACCATCTGTAGGATTCTCTATGTATAGTATCATGTCATCTGCAAACAGGGACAGCTTTACTTCTTTTCCGATTCGGAGTCCTTTTATTTCTTTTTCTTCTCTGATTGCTGTGGCTAAAACTTCCAAAACTGTGTTGAATAAGAGTGGTGAGAGGGCAACCTTGTCTTGTTCCTGATCTTAGAGGAAATGGTTTCAGTTTTTCACCATTGAGGATGATGTTGGCTGTGTGTTTGTCATATATGGCCTTTATTATGTTGAGGTAAGTTCCCTCTACGTCTACTTTCTGGACAGTTTTTATCATAAATGGGTGTTGAATTTTGTCAAAAGCTTTTTCTGCATCTATTGAGGTGATCATATGGTTTTTCTCCTTCAATTTGTTAATATGGTGTATTTGCGTATATTGAAGAATCCTTGCATTCCTGGGATAAACCCCACTTGATCATGGTATATGATCCTTTTAATCTGCTGCTGGATTCTGTTTGCTAGTATTTTGTTGAGGATTTTTGCATGTATGTTCATCAGTGATATTGGCCTGTAGTTTTCTTTTTTTGTAACATCTTTATCTGGTTTTGGTATCAGGTTGGGGGTGGCCTCCTAGAATGAGTTTGGTAGTGTTCCTCCCTCTGCTATACTTTGGAAGAGTTTGAGAAGGATAGGTGTTAGCTCTTCTCTAAATGTTTGATAGAATTCGCCTGTGGATCCATGTGGTCCTGGGCTTTTGGTTGTTGGAAGATTTTAATCACAGTTTCAATTTCAGTGCTTGTGATTGTTCTGTTTATATTTCCTATTTCTTCCTGGTTCAGTCTCAGAAGGTTGTGCTGTTCGAAGAAGTGGTCCATTTCTTTCAGGTTGTCCATTTTATTGGCATATAGTTGCTTGTAGTAATCTCTCATGATCCTTTGTATTTCTGCAGTGTCAGTTGTTACTTCTCCTTTTTCATTTCTAATTCTGTTGATTTGAGTCTTCTCCCTTTTCTTCTTGATAAGGTTAGCTAATGGTTTATCAATTTTGTTTATCTTCTCAAAGAACCAGCCTTTAGTTTTATTGATCTTTGCTATTGTTTCCTTCATTTCTTTTTCATTTATTTCTGATCTGATCTTTATGATTTTTTTCCTTCTGCTAACTTTGGGGTTTTTTTGTTCTTCTTTCTCTAATTGCTTTAGGTGTAAGGTTAGGTTGTTTATTTGAGGCTTTTCTTGTTTCTTGAGGTAGGATTGTATCGCTATAAACTTCCCTCTTAGAACTGCTTTTGCTGCATCCCATAGGTTTTGGGTCATGGTGTTTTCATTGTAATTTGCTTCTAGGTACTTTTTGATATCCTCTTTGATTTCTTCGGTGATCTCTTGGTTATTTAGTAATGTACATTTAGCCTCCATCTGTTTGTATTTTTTACAGATATTTTCCTGTAATTGATATCTAGTCTCACAGTGTTCTGGTCAGAAAAGATACTTGATACAGTTTCAACTTTCTTATATTTATGAAGGTTTGATTTCTGACCCAAGATATGCTCTATCCTGGAGAATGTTCCATGAGCACTTGAGAAGAAAGTGTATTCTCTTGTTTTTGGATGGAATGTCCTATAAATATCAATTAAATCCATCTTGTTTAATGTGTCATTTAAAGCTTGTGTTTCCTTATTTATTTTCATTTTGGTTGATCTGTCCATTGGTGAAAGTGGGGTGTTAAAGTCCCCTACTATGAATGTGTTACTGTCAATTTCCCCTTTTATGGCTGTTAGTATTTGCCTTATGTATTGAGGTGCTCCTGTGTTGGGTGCATAAATATTTACAATTGTTATATCTTCTTCTTGGATCCAACCCCTGATCATTATGTAGTGTCCTTCTTTGTCTCTTGTAATAGACTTTATTTTAAGTCTATTTTGTCTGATATGAGAATTGCTACTCCAGCCTTCTTTTGGTTTCCATTTGCATGGAATATCTTTTTCCATCCCCTCACCTTCAGTCTGTATGTGTCCCTAGGTCTGAAGTGGGTCTCTTGTAGACAGCATATATATGGGTCTTGTTTTTGTATCCATTCATCCAGTCTACGTCTTTTGGTTGGAGCATTTAATCCATTTACATTTAAGGTAGTTATCGATATGTATGTCCCTATTACCATTTTCTTCATTGGTTTGGGTTTGTTATTGTAGATCTTTTCCTTCTCTTGTGTTTCCTGCCTAGAGAAGTTACTTTAGCATTTGTTGTAAAGTTGGTTTGGTGGTGCTGAATTCTCTTAGCTTTTGCCCGTCTGTAAAGGTTTTAATTTCTTCGTCAAATCTGAATGAGATCTTTGCTGTGTAGAGTAATCTTGGTTGTAGATTTTTCTCTTTCATCACTTTGAATATGTCCTGCCACTCCCTTCTGGCTTGCAGAGTTTCTGCTGAAGTTCAGCTGTCAACCTTATGGGGATTCCCTTGTATGTTATTTGTTGCTTTTCTCTTGCTGATTTTAATATCTTTTCTTTATATTTAAATTTTTTTATTTTTTAACATCTTTATTAGAGTATAATTGCTTTACAATGGTGTGTTAGTTTCTGCTTTATAACAAAGTGAATCAGTCATATATATTCATATGTTCCTCTATCTCTTCTCTCTTGTGTCTCCCTCCCTCCCAACTTCCCTATCCCACCCCTCTAGGTGGTCACAAAGCACCGAGCTGATGTCCCTGTGCTATGCAGCTGCTTCCCACTAGCTATCTATTTTACGTTTGGTAGTGTATATATGTCCATGCCACTCTCTCACTTTGTCACAGCTTTCCCTTCCCCTCCCCATATCCTCAAGTCCATTCTCTAGTAGGTCTGTGTCTTTATTTCCATCTTGCCCCTAGGTTCTTCATGATCATTTTTTCCCTTAGATTCCACATATATGTGCTAGTATACGGTATTTGTTTTTCTCTTTCTGACTTACTTCACTCTGTATGACAGATTCTAGGTCCATCCACCTCACTACAAATAACTCAATTTTGTTTCTTTTTATGGCTGAGTAATATTCCATTGTATATATGTGCCACATCTTCTTTATCCATTCATCCAATGATGGTCACTTAGGTTGCTTTATGTCCTGGCTATTGTAAATAGAGCTGCAATGAACATTTTGGTACATGTCTCTTTTTGAATTACGGTTTTCTTAGGGTATATGCCCAGTAGTGGGATTGCTGGGTCATATGGTATTTCTATTTTTAGTTTTTTAAGGAACCTCCATACTGTTCTCCATAGTAACTGTATCAATTTACATTCTCACCAACAGTGCAAGAGGGTTCCCTTTTCTCCACACCCTCTCCAGCATTTACTGTTTGTAGATTTTTTGATGATGGCCATTCTGACCGCTGTGAGATGATGTCTCATTGTAGTTTTGATTTGCATTTCTGTAATGATTAATGATGTTGAGAATTCTTTCATGTGTTTGTTGGCAATCTGTATATCTTCTTTGGAGAAATGTCTGTTTAGGTCTTTTGCCCATTTTTGGGTTTTTTGTTCTGTTTTTTTTCCCTTTTTTCCAGTTTATTGAAGTATGATTCACAAAACTACATATATTTCGATTGTAAAAATTGAAAGTTTCATTAAGATTTCCAAAATGATGATTTAATACAGATAGACATTGTGAATGATTACCACAATCAAGGTAATTAACTGTCACCTCACATAGTTTCTATTTGTGTGTTTCTGGGTGTTGAGAACACAAGCAGGTCTCTCATACTAGATAGCAAAAAAACAATACAGCATTATTAACTATAGTCAACATGATACATATTTGATACCTAGAACTTTGTCATCTTTTAACTGAAAGTTTGTACCCTGCACCAATATCTCCCCACTTTCTCCACCATCTACTCCTTACAACTACAGTTCTAATTTATGGTGTTATGAGCTTGATTTACTTAGATTCCACATATATGTGAGATCATACATTGTCTTTCATTGTCTGGTGTATTTCTATAAGCATAATGTCCTCCAGGTCCATTTACATTTTCACCAACAGCAAGGTTTCCTTCTTTTAATGGCTGAATAATATTCCATTGTCTATATATACACTACATTTTCTTTATCCATTCATTTGTCAAAGGACACTTGGTTGTTTTCCTTTTTTTTTTCAACTCCCTCATTACCAAGTATTATTTTTTTCACACACACACACTGTATTTTATTTTTACAAGAGATAAATAAACTGACACCAAGCATTGTAAATGGATGACCACAACAAAAGCAACAATGATTGCAGTTACCAAACATGAAACACACTCATACTATGTCATAATATTGACATTCAGTCCAGTAATCCTCCACTGTAACAGCTCCTTTACTTTGCAGTGAAAATTGATTTGTATATTTTTTGCCTCTGAGTCCTTGTGGGATTTTTTTTATTCAAACAGAAAGTCACATAAATTATAATCATCCTCATCAGTTCACTCAGTCCCATGTAATTAATTATTTTTATCTTGATCTTTTGTTAGCACTTTTATGAATTCATCAGTTTTCCATTAGAGTTCTGAAAATGCTTATTCATTCAGTTCAGCAGTATAGTCAGTTACCAGAAACCTGTACTTGTCAGAGTCTTTTCCATGAATTCCTTGAAGATGAAACCCTTTTATAGGAACATTTTTGCAAAAGCATCAGAGTACACCCAGAACTGTCTGTTAATGACAAAAGACTTAAAAATGACCACGGTTAAAGATTTGATGAAAGTTCATAATAATGCAATTGATGAGGAAATTTAGTTATTTCTGAGATATACATCTTAAAGTAATAACTAGAATTATGACTTATAACATTATAACAGAACATATAAAATTTTTAGAAATTTCATGTAATGTCTGAAACATTTATATTAACATATTTCCATACAAATAACCCCCCAAAAGTTTAGTATTAGTTGTTTTTTTTTTATACTGCAGGTTCTTATTAGTCATCAATTTTATACACATCAGTGTATACATGTCAATCCCAGTCACCCAATTCATCACACCCCAACCCCCACCACCCCTCCGCTTTCCCTGGTTGGTGTCCATACGTTTGTTCTCTACATCTGTGTCTCAACTTCTGCCCTGCAAACCGGTTCATCTGTACCATTTTTCTGGGTTCCACATACATGAGTTAATATATGATATTTGTTTTTCTCTTTCTGACTTACTTCACTCTGTATGACAGTCTTTAGATCCATCCACGTCTCAATAAATGACTCAATTTCATTCTTTTTATGGCTGAGTAATATTCCATTGTATATATGTATCACTTCTTCTTTATCCATTCATCTGTCGATGGGCATTTAGGTTGCTTCCATGACCTGGCTAGTGTAAATAGTGCTGCAATGAACATTGGGGTGCATGTGTCTTTTTGAATTATGGTTTTCTCTGGGTATATGCCCAGGAGTGGGATTGCTGCATCATATGGTAATTCTATTTTTAGTTTTTTAAGGAACCTCCATACTGTTCTCCATAATGGCTGTATCAATTTACATTCCCACCAACAGTGCAAGAGGGTTCCCTTTTCTCCACACCCTCTCCAGCATTTGTTGTTTGTAGATTTTCTGATGATGCCCATTCTAACTGGTGTGAGGTGATACCTCATTGAAGTTTTGATTTGCATTTCTCTAATAATTAGTGATGTTGAGCAGCTTTTCATGTGCTTCTTGGCCATCTGTATGTCTTCTTTGGATAAACGTCTATTTAGGTCTTCTGCCCATTTTTGGATTGGGTTGTTTGTTTCTTTAATATTGAGGTGCATGAGCTGTTTATATATTTTGGAGATTAATCCTTTGTCCATTGATTCGTTTGCAAATATTTTCTCCCATTCTGAGGGTTGTCTTTTGGTCTTGTTTATGGTTTCCTTTGCTGTGCAAAAGCTTTGAAGTTTCATTAGGTCCCATTTGTTTATTTTTCTTTTTATTTCCATTTCTCTAGGAGGTGGATCAAAAAAGATCTTGCTGTGATTTATGTCAGAGTGTTCTTCCAATGTTTTCCTCTAAGAGTTTTATAGTGTCCGGTCTTACATCTTCTAGAGAATTTTTAATTTCATTTATTGTGTTGTTCATCATTGTTTGTTTGCTCTTTAGTTCTTCTAGGTCCTTGTTAAACATTTCCTGTATTTTCTCCATTCTATATCCAAGATTTTGGATCATCTTTACTATCATTATTCTGAATTCTTTTTCAGGTAGACTGCCTATTTCCTCTTCATTTGTTAGGTCTGGTGGGTTTTTACCTTGCTCCTTCATCTACTGCATATTTCTCTGTCTTCTCATTTTGCTTAACTTACTGTGTTTGGGGTCTCCTTTTCACAGGCTGCAGGTTTGTAGTTCCTGTTGTCTTTGGTGTCTGCCCCCAGTGGGTAAGGTTGGTTCAGTGGCTTGTGTAGGCTTCCTGTTGGAGGGGACTGGTGCCTGTGTTCTGGTGGATGAAGCTGGGTCTTGTCTTTCTGGTGGGCAGGACTGTGCCCGGTGGTGTGTTTTGGGGTGTCTGTGAAGTTATTATGATTTTAGGCAACCTCACTGCTAATGGATGGGGTTGTGTTCCTGTCTAGCTAGTTGTTTGGCATGGGGTATCCAGCACTGGAGCTTGCTGGTCATTGAGGGGAGCTGGGTCTTAGCATTGAGATGGAGATCTCTGGCAGAGCTCTCGCCAATTGATATTACATGGGGCTGGGATGTCTCTGGTGGTCCAATGTCCTAAACTCAGCTCTCCCATGTCAGAGGCTCAGGCCTGACACCCGGCCGGAACACCAAGACCCTGTGAGCCACACGGCTGGAGTGCCTTCACAGTTGGAGGAGCTGGCCTGCAGTGGCTCTCCTTCTGTGCTGCACATTAGAATCACCTGCTTCTTCCTTGTTTTGTCTCACAGGCAGTGTTACACAGAGGAAAACAGTAGCCTTGAAAATAGTCACGTCTCTGAGATGGCTTTTTTTTTCTTTTGTGCTTAGTCGGGTTTCACTTGTTCACAGGGGGCCATGTGCAGGCCTTGCACCTGACTCTTCCGACCAGAGTTCCTAGTGCGGAATGGCTGCCGCCAGCACCTCAGCTCAGGCAGGCTGTGTGCAGAAGTGGGGCAAAGGACACTGCATCCCTATTTCCACTTTTTGGCTATTGTGAATAATGCTGCTGTGAACACTTGTGTACAATTTTTTGTGTGGATATATATTTTCATTTCTCTTGGGTGTATCTCTAGGAGTGGAATCCTGGATCATATGATAATTCTATGTTTAAACTTTTGAGGAACTGCTAAACTGTTTTCTACTGCAGCTGCATCATTCTACATTCTCACCAGCAATGTATGAGCATTCCCGTTTCTCTGCCTCTTCATTAACACTTGTTATTATCTGTCTTTTTAATTCTAGCCATCCTAGTAGGTATGAAGTGCTTTCTCATTGTGGTTTTGATTTGCATTTTCCCTGATGACTAAGGATGTTGGGCATCTCTTCATGTGCTTGTTGGTCATTGGTACTAATTCTTTGCAGAACTGTCTATTCAGTTCCTTTGCCAAATTACCACCTCTGTTGCAACTTACTGGGCAGGCCAAACCACGACCTCTGCAGCAATTGGCCCTAAACCATCAGGATTTTATCAATTACTACCAGCTTTAACTCAGGACCAACCAGAGAAAGCAAAATCTGTTCCCCAAACCAATCACATAAGATGCCCTGCTTCTTATTAGTGCACCTTCAGCTTCCCCTGTCAACAGCCTCCAATCAGGCCTGAGAGACTAAATATACAAAAGGACAATGGTCAGACCATATTTAAAAATAGAATTTTGACCTACAACCTGCCGCAACCTGCCCAGGGGAAGTCAACTCCTTATCTACAATAACCAGCCCAGGAAGCCAGCCTGCTGTAAGTCAGACTTGTAGGAAGCCAGATTGCTATCTCTAGTGACAGCCCAGGAAGCTAAACTTCTGTAACAATCAGCCCCAAATGGCAAGGACTTGATTAATAATTGACAGCTTCCCTAATTTTCGTCCCTGCTTCCAATTTAGGACCAATAGTAGAAAGCCAAATAGGTAGCCCTAACCAATCACATAGGTTGCCCAGCTCCTAGTTAGCCTGTCTCTAGCTTCCTCACACCACCAGCCTCCAATCAGGGCACACCCAAAGCCTTTCCCTTTTTCCACTGTAAAGCTTTCCTATTTCTCTGCTGGCCTTTGAGTCTCTGCCAAAATGAAAGTAACAGTGTCTGACTCCCTTGCTATAGCAAGCTCAGAATAAATAGCCTTTGCTCTTCTCATTTGGTTGATCTTCATTTATTTCCACAAGGCATACCTGAAATCTTTCCTTTTATCACTATAAAGCTTTCCCACTCCCCTGCCTGCCTTTGAGTCTCTGCCAAGCACAAGTGATGATGGCTGACTCCCTTGCTATAGCAAGCTCTGAATAAATAGCCTCTTTTTTTCTCATTTGGGTTTTCTTTATTTCCGCAGTAGGGTTTCCAGATAAAATACAGGATTCCCAGTTCAATTTGAATTTCAGATAAACAACAAACAACTTTTAAGCATAACTATGTCCCAAATATTGCAAAATTGTGATTTGCTAATCTGGAACCCTAAGCATATGTAAAAATGTAAGTCCATAGAGACTCAGAAAGTGGTATCAGATACTGGCATTCTCAAAATAAGGCTGCTAAATAATTCTGCTCAGCTGAGCCCTCTGGTTTGTTAAGTGTCAATTAAATGACTTTTGTGTTTTCTGTTTTGTTTTGTTGTGTTTCTGTACCAGACCAGAGTTTATTCTCCAATCAATACATGCTTTGAATTGCCTTTATCAAGCTGAGGGACTTTCAAATTATTGTCTGGGTTTTAGCCCCAGACAATACAAAGCATTTCATTCTAAAAGCCCTTTTCTCCGTGTGTGTTAATTACAGTTGTTTCAACGGTCTCTGCTGCCAGTTTCCTCTGCTCTTCAATCTGAGTAATATTAATTCAGTCGCCCAGGTCCCTGGAGATTCATGTAGGCTTCATTGCTGATTTATTTTTGTCCTGGCCAGATGGCTCCAGGTTCCTATGACTGCACAGGAGTCTTTTGGATTATCCTGTTTATCTTTCCCAAGTGCCCAAGGTAAGTGTCGATCTTCATGAACCACATTTGTCAGCAAGATAAGTCATTTATCACCACTGATGCTTGAACACCATAACCAAAGTTGTTAGATTTAAACCCCATGGCAAAAGCTGGAAGAGGATTGTTGGTTTGTTTTTCGATGCAGCCAGTGGAAGGGAAGCAGCTGGAAGGACTCAGCAGAGAGGAAGGGGACCCTACGGGGGCTCCAAAGTCCCCTCACTGAGCCTTTCCTCACCTTTGAAAGAGATAAGCAGACTCTCTTTAATGAAACTAATAAACATGCAAAGGAAGATGTGATGTTTAAAGAAACAATAAATCAAAACTGACAAATGCAATATTTCACTGCAAGATTGAGGAATTCAATTCATCCAAGGGGAACACGGCTTTTGTTTAAAAAGAATCCTCAAATGTTCCTATACAGTGAAAGTTCTTATCTCAGCCCAAGCTAGAGCTGAATATGCTTTGGTTACTGTAGGTTTTGAAACCTTGAAAAACATTCAGGAAGCCACCCAACACAGAGGTTTGTGGCATTTGGACTTACATGTGCACCAGAACACATACAATCCAGAAATTATGAATTACCATTGTCAGGGGTTTCAGTCACCAAAAAGGTTTATTGTTCAAAATGCCATAAGGACTCACAATTAACGCATATTGTCAGATTGTTGGTTCTCATTCATAGATCAGTTCCTCTGATGGCCTACTTTTGCAATGCAGAATCCAAATGGACTCTAAAAGTAGGGGGAGATACTTGGCTTTTATCTTGGAGAACCCAAATCAAAAATTTCTGACTTTTGGGGTCTAGCTAGCCTATGTCAATGATAAAAATGTTGCCTGCCATATCAGTAAACAAAGGATGTTGCAGCCATCAAGCCACTACAGCTACCCTGGACAGTGAGCCTGGAGGGAACTCAGGATGGAGACAAACAGGCTGCTCTGCCCGTTGCCAAGCCCTCAGTCACTGCAGCCACTGCCCAACAATGCACTCTGAGGAGACTCAGGATGAGCAAGTACAGGATCCTGGCCCCAGAGAGCTGAGGTGCATATCGAAGGAATTATCTCAGTGAGCCCAGCCTCTTGCATCTCCCCATACATAGAAAAACACTAAATTCTTGAACTTGAGATGTCTGGTTTTCTTTGATTAACAGTAATCTTTTAAAGTTCCAACTACCTGGTCTTTGTTGCAAAAACTCCTATATGTCTGGCTCCTCCCTTACCCCTTCAGAGCTGTCCCTCAGAGCTATCTGAGAGGCTGTTTCCCGGGGTTAAGTCCTCAGTTTTGTCCGCCAAATAAAACTTAATTCTCACCTTTTAGGTTGTGCTTTTTTTTTTTTAATCGACACCTAATTAGAGGCTTTTGTCTGCAAAAGCAATTG